>NC_135784.1:157224704-157526927 GCF_051106095.1 Pogona vitticeps | reverse complement strand
GTAATGATATTACTAGACATTGCCTTAGAAGGATAATTTATTTAAAATGAGCTAACACTAACATGAGCTCTGTTCTAATCTGCTACTTCCTTTCTCGTCTTCTTTTCCCTTTTGCAAGGGCAAAAATTCCTCTTACATCAACTGACAGATTGTCTTCAGAAGATCAAGAGTTTTATAGACCAACTTACTGTACATACTCTCCCCCTGCTCGCCCCTTCGATCGGCTTACTTATCTATGGTCAAAGAGACAAGCAATAGGCAAAAGTTACATGCAAATGAAAGGCTTTTCATTTCCATGTGATGACTACAGAGTGCCTGCCAGGTACTTGAAGCCAGTAGAGAAACCGGTTTTATAGCTACTCTTCCCTTGACCCTCCAGGTTCATGGCTTGGGCTAACTCAATATCATCATCATCATCATCATCATCATCATCATCATCATCATCATCATCATCATCATCATCATCATCATCATCATCATAATTTTGAGTTTTTAGTTTTTGTTTTAAGCTAAATCAGGCGTCCAGGAGTGTCTGTGAGCTTAAAAGTGAATTTATTGCTTCCACTGATTTCAAGTGGCTTGGCGAGGGTAGTGGTGGTGGTGGGGGAGGCAGCATTACAAGTACTATGTCACTTAAATTTGATGGTGGACAAAATAAAGCCCCCAGATCATGTGCTGCCCACTCCTGCCTTAGATCAACTCTTAAACCCTGTTTCTTTAGCAGGAATTTACCAAGACTTGGGGGTTAGGTAACTGAACACAGGAAAACATGTGGAGAACCAGGATTACTCAAGAGTGCAAGGACTCAGAGCTGTTTGCAACTGGTCAGGCTGAGCACAATCAAACCAAACCCAAACCAAAGACATATGACTCTACACGAGTAATATGTAGTCGTCTCCCCCTCATGTTTATCATTAGCAATAAATGGCATGTTATCGAATGTCAGCATTTACTGTATTTCTAATTATAAATGTGCAGGCAAGACTATTTATTGCATGTGTAAATACATGTTTATTTTTTGGTTTGGTTTGATTTAAGTATGTTCAGCCTGGCCGGTTTTGAACTCTTCTGAATCCCTTCACTCTTGAGTTTGTCCTGGTTTCCCACATCATATCTCCACGCCAGTTACCCATCCACAAATCCCGAAGCTGCTGTTTAGCCACTTCAAGAAACTGTTCATTTTTTTTTTTAAAAAAGAGAGAGACCCTTTTGGGGGCAAATTGTACTGTGGTGTGGGGCCGGGGAGATTCCATTGGGAATTGGTACAGAGTTTAGAGTGTGGGCCAAGGTTCAAAATGCCTGCTTTTTCTTCAGAAAGAAAAGTTGTAGGAAAAAAACAAAAGAAAAAACAAAAACAAAAAAAGCAACTAACAGATGGCCGCCATGTCCTTTAATACAGACCGCGTCACACTCTCAGAGATGCATTACAATTTCCACCCTCAAATAGGTCACCTTTTTGCCAGTGAATTTCACAAGCCATGAAAGACAAAGGATTCTTCAGGAATCTTGCCCCCCCCTCCTCACTTCCTACGATGCATCCATACGAATGTGGCAAAAGAGCAACATAGAGGCATCCACATAGACACCCCCCCCCGCTGCCCCACATATTTGCAATCCAGCTCAGAAGGGACTGAACTGGTTTTGCCTGCGAAATGCTCTACAGACTGGCCACCACAGAGTCCTGGGAACTCTTCTAATTTACCCTGAAGTTCAAGCTAGAAGACTCTTCTTACCACTTGGAAAAGCTCCACTGGCTGAAAAATGTGCTTTTCTGGCAATTGGCACCTAAAACAAATTAAATGGCCAGGTGTTTCCTCTCCCCATCTTGGCTAGCAGCGCTACTGGTTGCATCCATTAAAAGTCCTCCATGCCAATATAAAAGTATCATCATCATCATCATCATCATCATCAAAGCAAGGAACTACGTGCATGAAACCACTTCCCCTTTTTAATTTGGCAGCGTCAACTTCCACAAGGGAAGGATTGAAATGGCCTCCATCCCTCAGTCGTTTCAGTCTTGCCACATTTCAGAACCTCTGCCTGGAGCTTTTGCTGAGGTCTGGAGTCCTGCTCTCCATTCGATGCAGATTCCAAGAGATTCAAAGATTTATTAAAGAGCTTCTTGCTCGCTGGTTCTCCATTAACAGTCTCATCATCTTCAACTGTAAAATTTGACATGCAGTTTAAAAATAGCTCCTTGAGAAGAGCTGAACATTTCTTGGCAGAGTTTGCCAAAAAAGAAAAAAGAGAAATAAAGAAAAAGCAAGCAAAGAAGTTGGCAAGACTGTACTGCTTAACAGTTCCAAAATTAATTTTCCATGTCAAAACTCTTCTTCCTTTTCCCTCTGCTGTTTACACAGGAATGTAACAGGGAATGATTAAAACAACCCAAAATTCAAATTGTTGAGGGAGTTGGCCCTGTGTTGTGGTGAGTAGGGGTGGGGGAAGAGAGAGAGGGTCACCACACTGGTCTCCAGTATAAAAATGCAAAGAAATGCGACACTCTTTTATATTCCTCTACTTTGAATGCCTTTGAAGATCCAGGTTTTCGTTGGTGTAGTTGTTCCTACCTTGTGTAGATCACAACTTTTGTTGGAGTTTTTACAACCTCACATTCTGCCTTTAGTAGGCATGGCTGAGAGGGATCTTTCTTGGCTGGGTTGGCTGTCAGTCAAACCAGCACTAACCAGTTGTTCCCACCCTGCCTCTGAATTCAAAGAGAGCCCCACCTTTCTGCTCTTTGTTCCTTTTCCTCTCTTGAGTCTGTTGAAGTCAGTTATTGAAGACAGTTATGTTTTCAGCTTGCTGTTATCTGTTCACTGTAAGTAAATGAGACATTGTTATCATTTCTCTTACAAATCGCTCAGAGAGTTATTGAGACTGTAAGTGCCAGTTAATAAGAATAGGGGTGGACTACTCTGGAGAACTTGAAGCTGCTCTGCTCAGTGAATCCTGCACGTCTGCTACATGGCTTGACGAATTTAACCAAAATTCAAAACTCTGCAAGGACTTTCCTACATCAGTACAGTATTTTGTGGCCAAGTTGTCTCCTGATTGCCAATCTATTGGTAATAACCCTTGCCTGTGTACTTTGCCAGGCCGGTCTCTGGGAGGTAGGCATGCCATCTGTCCCCAGGGCTGTCCTCAAAGCCTTAAACAGCTGGGAAGAACTGGTTCAGAGTTCAGAGCCGGTGCCCCCAATGGCAGGAAGCTTTGGAGAGCCATTTTGATGTCATCCTTCATCACAATGAGGTGGCAGAGTAACATTTCTGAAATGTTGATTCATATACTTTATACAAATCTTTTATATACACGAACAGATGGTGCTAATGAAAAAAGATTCTGTCGTTACTATTTTCTTAAAAAAACTATGCTTAAATCATTAATTAAAAAAGCCAAATGAAATGAAATGAAAATAGGCAAACAGATCAAATCAACCAATCAATCAATCAATCAATCAACAACAAGATAAGCAAAATGTTTCACTTTCAGAGTTGCCACTGCAAAGCCTCAGGCTTTGAACGCTGAATGGATCCAGATGAGGCCTTTCTCACGCCATCACCCCACCACATTCATTGAATTTTACAAGGGCGTCCGATAAGGCTAGACTCCACTTACTGCCCTCCCTTGTTTCTTCACCAGCTCTTCCCCTCTTTCCCCCACCCCTTAAGTTTGAAGCAGTGAGTGTCTCTGTCAGTCCCCATCTTCTACATAAATTATATGTATAGGAAGTTAAGCTGGCATGATAGCTCAGTGGTTACGGTATCTGGGTGAGAAGCTAGAGGCTGGGAGTTGGATTTTCCACTCTGCCTCCTGGAGAAAAGCCAAGGGGCACAGCTGCACAGTCCCAGGACATCCCCAGAAGAAGGGAAGGGTAACCACTCCTGAATATTCTCTACCAGGAAAACCCTGAAAATGGTTGCCATTAAGTCAGAATTGCACATGATGATGGTTATTTATGAAATTATGCATAAGGGCTTTTATTCTAATCTCCATATAAACAACTAAGGTACAACACAGGAAGCAGCTAAGAAGCTACCGTAGTTTTTGGTTTAATCAGCATTTAGAGATAGAGGACTTCTCAGGTGAGCAATCAACCAACTCAGCTTAAGCACTTTTCAAGGCTTTCAACCAATGTTACACATAATTTGTCATCACAAGAGGAAAATCCTGAAGGGGTTAAATATTTGTGAGTGTCAGAGCAGGAATCTCTCTCACCTCTCAGAGTTGTGCAAACTAAGGGTGCAGCACTCTGTTGAAGGGAATTGGGAGCTGGAGTTTTTAAAGTCCATTTAAAGTCATGCGGTTTACAAGTTGGTGTGCGCATCCGTTTGAGACAAATTTTAGTCTGGCTGTGTGAGATATCTGTCTAGGGGACTGCATGCACTTTAATATCATTGCATTTATGAGTGAATGGGCACCTTGGAACTCCGGGACTCAATTTTTCTGACTCCCTTGTCATGTCCAAAAGCCATGATCCTCTGCTGTGTTGTGTTTTGTCCTTATGTAGAGAATTGTTTACCATTCATCTAAACTGCCTTTTTATTATGTTCTATATTTAATAGTTTTAAAATGTATTTCGAAGTGGCATAGCGCTGATGTTACAGATACTGTAAGGGGAAAATATAAGTGTTCAGACTGCAGGGTACTCCACAGTCCAAAACCCATGATGCTGTCATCTAGTACAAAATCTTGACAAACCCCACAGACAGAATTTACTCTGACACAAGGAATCACACATACTAAAATGATTTAAAAAAAAATGCAGTCAGAATCAATTCAAAATAAACAGCCCCCTCGTCGTTGTTTTAAAAGACCCACTTTCCAGCCAAAAAAGAGAGAGTGCACTTAGTATTTTATTACAATAAAGCTATCTGCATTAGAACAGTATTTTGTTAAAGTATTTTATTTTCACATAGCTGTATGTTGTGTAATTGGATATTTTTAAAATTTGATTCCAAGCATCAAATTTTTTAAATTTGATGCAAAAACAGGGGCATTACAATGTGCAGCTGAGCCTTAACGTGCTTGCTATTGGGATTGTTCTTCAGGACTTCGCTTGAAGTACTTTTTATACCTGTTTTCTCAAACAAAGAAGAGTACCTGAATCATGTCTCTCCAACACTAAAACACGTTCAGTTCTAAGGTTTCCTCTATTACTTCTGTTCCTCCCTTCAGTTTCATTCATTTTATAGGAGAGCAGCAGACACATGACAATGAAAGCAATGGTTCTGAAATGAGCTTCACTTGGGCTTAAGTGTGCCAAGTGCGCAGTGCTCCATGTTCGAGGTGCCAACTTCCAATCTGAGAGAGGGTTTTCCTACAGCACCAGGTGTGGCCTCTCCTCTTGCAGTAATGGGAACAGCCACACCTGCAAAACATCTTCATACCCCTAAAGCAAGGAAAGAATTGAAGGGAAAGAAATGGCAACTGTAGAAGAGACTCCCGCCCGCCCGCATCTGTAACAGCATTGTGGTTGGGAAAAGCACAGTGTGTGAAATGGCATCATAATAGACTTCTTTCATATACATTTTGAAACTCCTCCAATTTTGAAGCCTGAAAATTCCCTTGCTCCTGTGGGGAAATGTTCTGCCCTGCAGGTTAAATTCAAGCTGAACAGCACTGAATTCCTCCACCCAACACTCCCTTCCCAAAGGAAATGTGGAATGTGAACGTTCCTGCTTTTGCAGACATCCCGAGCTACTGCTGCTACTTCATCTCTTTCTGTCCTGCATCACAAGGATCTGTGACATTTTGATACACCCGGTCCTCTGAGTTTGCAACATGCTGTAAAAGACAAATGCAGGGAACGAGAAGGCAATGCAAGAAAGCTTAGGGAGCTTAGTTCCAGCAGAGCAGCTTCCGAAAAACGGCCCATCATGCCCTGCCAGGGGGCCCCCCAGTTTGTGGTGTGGATCAAATGTCTTTGGAGGGCATCGAGTTGACCAAGGTTGAAGCAGAGCGGCAGAATGGGCAAACGCTTCCATTTAGGTTGATGCTTTGCTGCTTCAAAGCCAGAATCTCATGCACAGCTAGACCAAAGGTTCAGTTCCTTTGATTTCCAGATGTTTCATGCCAAAATTGGCATCTTAAATGCATCAAAAAGCTAAGCATATTGGGTCAGACTCAAAAGCATTTCTTGGGGTTTTCTCATAGATCATTACTTTGAGACTTTACTGGAGCGTCAGAGCCAGGGTGCAAATAGGATTGGCTCAGCTTTCAGAGAAACTCCCCTGCTGAATTCTTTTGTACCCCCTCTGCCAAGCTCACTGTTGGCAGGACTGGCTGGGCCTGAAGACAGTGTGAAGCTTTTGCTAGTCACATGGACTGGCTGGGTCACACAAACAACATACAGTGGGGCTCTTCTCTAAGTTATATAGCAATCAGTTTAGAAATTTCCTGAGTTTGATCAGAAGATAGTGCAGGACCAGCCATACCTTTAGGTAGAGTAACAGAAATGCCTGAAGTGGCAGATGCTGGGAGGTGTCCTTGATCATCTCCCTTTTTTTGGCGGACAGAGCTAGGGATGCCACTAGGCCCATGTTCCACCCCCCCTAAGCCACCTTGTTGGCCTCAGGTCTGACAGAAGGCAGGACCACATCGCCAGTGTTTTGATAACGTTCTATTCAAATGGGCCACAGGGAATAAAACATCTTGGCCTAGTGCTGAGGAGATGGCATTTCACCCGTGAGGAAAGTGGAAATGAAATGACACACAGTATTGGCTGAACTGTTCCTTCTCCAGAGTCACATGGGGGTTAAACTCCCAATTGTTTGCATCCCTGCCACAGCCACAGATGCCTCATGTCATGGGTCTCCTTCATGGGGGCACTGACATACACAGAGCCGTCGAGGCAAGGGCCTGGTGTCTCCTGCTAGGACATCCCCCAGTCCTCTCAGCCTCTTGTTCTAAGCTTTAGCAGCCCAAGGACACAACAACAGTGCATCGTTTACAGGAAGAATCTGCACTTTGACACGATCCATAGCAATTCTGGGAGGTTAGAGTTACAATCGCCCCTTTGCTCTCCCTTGGTGTAGCTCAAGAATATTTTTAACGGAGTGGTGGCGTCGCTGCCTGGCATTAGAGCCCCTGTATTTAGCCAAGAAGCCAAGGAAGAAGAAGGTTTAGCAGATGAATACCGATCCTCTCATCTGTATCAAGTACTGCTATGAATATGGAGTGGTCTGAGGCATCCAGTTACGCCTCATCTGATGCCACAGCCTGTGGAATGTCCCAGCTGGAGTTCAGATCACACAGATGGTGCTAGGAAAAAAATAGCATCAGTTTACGTATGTGGGGCAGATATCTTTGTTGGCACCCAAGAGACCTATATATCCAGTGGCACAGCAGGAGCTGGCACACGGGTGTCAAAGTCCTGGCCACGTAGCTCAAGTAGCCAAGTAGATATTTGGGGTGGGCGGGCAGGGAACAGAAACCAGGCCTAGCATCAGCCTCCCCCACTCCCAGGTGTACGTGGACTTGGCTGCAGTATTATTATTTTATTTTATTTATTTTATTTCTATCCCGCCTATCTGGTCATATTAGACCACTCTAGGCGGCTAGAGTATATTGAGCAGATGTTGCTGATTTTATTTTTAATTTAAGTTTCTTTTTAAATGGTCATTTTTTTTATTTTAAAAAAAAGGTTCTAGGCAGCTTTGGGGGTGCTGGCCATTTTACACAGTTGCAGTTGCCTATCTTATTAGTTTCATGGACTTCCCCATGCCACAGAATGGTGCTTCTTCCCACAGAAACATGCCTAACTGTAGAAGCAACGACAACCAACAACAACACCAATAACATGCCTTCCAACAATGTTCAAGCTCCTCAAGTCGTCGTTGTCGTTTAGTCATGTCCGACTCTTCGTGACCTCATGGACCAGAGCACACCACGCCCTCCTGTCTTCCACTGCCTCCCGGAGTTGGGTCAAATTCATTTTGGTTGCTTCAATGACACTGTCCAACCATCTCATCCTCGGTCGTCCCCTTCTCCTCTTGCCTTCACACTTTCCCAACATCAGGGTCTTTTCCAAGGAGTCTTCTCTTCTCATGAGATGGCCAAAGTACTGCAGCCTCAGCTTCAGGATCTGTCCTTCCAGTGAGCACTCAGGGTTAATTTCCTTTAGAATTGATAGGTTTGTTCTCCTTGCAGTCCAGGGGACTCTCAAGAGCCTCCTCCAGCACCACAATTCAAAAGCATCAATTATTCGGCAGTCAGCTTTCTTTATGGTCCAGCTCTCACTTCCATAGATCACTACAGGGAAAGAGAACTGTTTAATGGCCTATGGTGAAGAAATTGGTGAAATCAGTGTCAAAAGAAGAATATTTCAAGGGGATTCTTTGTCCCTACTGCCATTTAATATCTCACTAATCCCCATGTCACTAATTTTAAATAAAACTAGATTGGGCTACCATATTTGAGAACAATCAGGAAAATCAATCACCTGTTGTACATCGATGACCTAAAACTATATGCAAAAAGTTCCATGAAGATAGAATCACTGCTAAACACAGTGAATATTTAATGAAGACATTCAAATGAAAATTGAAATTGACAAATGTGCATCTCTGTCTCTATACTGTGGCAAGATCGAAAAACTAGATGGATTAAACTAGAATTAAAAAAGGCAATATTATAAAATCTCTATCAAGTGATGAAAATTATGAATACCTTGGAATACTAGAAGCAAACAACATCCTGCACACAAAAGTTAAAGAACTGACAGAAAGTCAAAGACTGCAGAAAATCTTAAAATAAAAATTAAATGGGGGGAAATACAATCAAAGCCATAAACAAATGGGCAGTTCCATTAATTAGATACCCAGCTGGAATAATAGACGGCATCCAAAATGAATTAGAAGAATTGGATTGAAAAACACAGAAACTAATGAACATGCACCACACACTACATCCAAAAAGTGATGTGGACAGATTATATTTTCCACAAAAAATAGAAGGCCATGGATTACTGCAAAGACAACAGGTAGTAGAGGAAGAAAAAAGAAGCCTAAATGATTATATCAGTACACGCAGAAAACAGTTACTTAAGGCAGTGAAAATGGAGAATATTTTGAAAACAACTGAAACAAAGGCTTGACATAAGAAACAACAATTTGAAAATAAATTAAACAGATAGAAAAATAAACCACTACATGGACAACATCTGAGAAATATTGATGGAAAGCATGATAATAATTCAACACGGGCATGACTAAAATGGGGGACTCTTAAGAAGGCTAGATTTTTGCTGCCCAAGAACAAGCACTTGAAACCAACATGATGAAAGCTAAGATCCAAGGAATTAGTGCTAAGCACAAATGTCGACTCTGCCAAGAAAAGGATGAAACTGTATCAAACCTCATCTGCTAATGTCCAAAGATTGCAGAAACAGATTGCAAAATTAGATATGATAGAGTGGCAAAATTAGTGCACTGGTCTTTATGCAAAAAAAATAGCTTGTCACCCTCCAAAAACCTATGGGAACATGAGGTAGAGAAGGTGTCAGAAAATGAGGAAGTCAAGATTTTGTGAGATTTCTGGATCCAAAGTGATAGACACCTTGAACATAACACACCAGACATAGTAGTAATAGAATGAAGAACTGTCTGGAACAATTGCAATTCCATGGGATGCCAGAGTTGAAAATAATGAATGGGAAAAACTAACAAAATAGAGAGACCTTAACAACAACAACAACAATGACAATAACAACAGCAGCAGCAGCAGCATGCCCTCAAGTCGATTCCAACTTATGGTGATCTTTTCCAAAGTTTTCTACATAGAGAATACATAGAAGTTCCTTTCCTCTGGGAGTGTCCTGGGGCTGTGCAGTTTGTCCAAGTCTACACAGGCTGGGTCTTTTACCTGGAAGCACAGGGGGGAATCAAACTCCCAACCTCTGGCTCCATAGTCAGTTCCCTAAACCACTAAGTTATCCAGCCAGCTTAGCAGAAGAAAACGGTTCTCTTATTTCCTGGAGTCCTGATGTCGTAGTCACATGCCGTCATGTTAGTACAGTGTGAAACTGCACATGCCCAGAGTAGTTCTGCTTGGATCCGAGTTAACCAATAGGATGTCTTGCTTTGTGTGCTCTCACAGATCACAAAAGTTGCTGTAGTTGTGGATATGGAATAGGATAAGATGGGGGAGACACGAAGACATGTTAACTGTGTGCTTCATAATGGAAGGAAGAGATCATGGACATCTAAAGGAATAATCTTTAGTACCTGGTGCTGCTTTCCCCAGCTAGATGGAACTTCTTTCACATCCACAAGAAACATAATATGGAAAGAATGAGTTAAATGTTAAGTAGCCTTCTGTAATGAGTTAGAAACTGAAGATTCAAAAGAAATAGAGAACAAGTTGCTTTAGTGGTTGGACTAGATCCTGAAGCTGAGGCTCCAGTACTTTGACCATCTCATGAGAAGACTCCCTGGAAAAGACGCTGATGTTGGGAAAGTGTGAAGGCAGGAGGAGAAGGGGACGACAGAGGACGAGATGGTTGGACAGTGTCACCGAAGCTACCAACATGAATTTGACACAACTCCGGGAGGCAGTGGAAGATAGGAGGGCCTGGCGTGCTCTGGTCCATGGGGTCATGAAGAGCTGGACACGACTAAATGACTAAACAACAACAACAACAAAGAAGCAGCTTGACAATACAAATAACAGAATCATGAGACCTTTAAAGGACATTTTAAAGGTATTTTGACAGGATGTTTTAAAAATTATGCCATTAATCTTAAAGCCCTGCCAGCAACAAGGAAATATTATGAAAAAAAGAATGACCAGGACAATGAGGGTTATAGAATTCATTTCTTTTTTTTTTAAAAAAAGAAACATTTTAATGAACAACATTCCATTCAGAGAATGCCATTTTAGAAATAATTTTCCATTTCTTAATGTAATGATTTTAAACGAAAGTGGAACTTGTTTTTAGTACATGTGTTTCAGAAACGGAAGGGGTAAACATCGAAAGAAGAATGAATCTATGTATAACGGAAATTAAATGGGGTGATCTGAAATATAAGAATGAAGAATATGGAACAATAAGGGGGAGGGGGTTGCACAGAGTGAAGAAAAGAGGTCATGTGATGATGTGGTGTTTTGTAAAATGGCAGGTTTTCTATAAGTTTTTCTGTTTTGTTTAAATAAAATTTAATAATAAATAAATAAATAAATAAATAAATAAATAAATAAATAAATAAATAAATAAATAAATAAATAAATACCTTTCCATTTCCTGATGGTGACAAACTTCTTTGTGGTGAAATGCATCTGGACCATCCATTCTAAAAGTTCTGCCAGGATGATTCTGGGAGGTTTAGTCCAAAAGAAAATACTTTACAGTCTTCCAAGAAATACCAGGCTACTTTTTAGAGGCCTGGCAAGGCCTGCTTTCAAACAGTGCATAGCTTATTTTCATACCAGGAGCCATATCCTATTTAGAATGATATAGCATTAACTATTGTGCCTTTAAAAAAAAATTCCACGATTTGGCACCCCTTTTTTCTTTTGCCTCCTGCCTTTTCAAACGGTAAGCTTGACGGCAGGAACAGTCGTCTTTCAGTTCCTTTGTCAAGCCTCTCTGGATCAAAAGGCGTGAAATATATATATATATGTATATATTATCCCTATTCCAGGGAGAAGACTCCCTGGAAAAGACCCTGATGTTAGGAAAGAGTGAAGGCAAGAGGAGAAGAGGACGACCGAGGATGAGATGGCTGGACAGTGTCATCGAAGCAACCAACATGAATTTGACCAAACTCTGAGAGGCAGTGGAAGACAGGAGGGCCTGGCGTGCTCTGGTTCATGGGGTCACGAAGAGTCGGACACGACTAAATGACTAAAACAACAAATATACTATCTGGCTGCAAGGCCACTCTGAGCGGTTTACAATATAATAAAACAAAACAATAAAAACATTAAAAAAAACAGATGCCATAGTTATACAAGATCAAGATCAAAATTACAATATTCCCTGTTAACAACCAGAACAACAAGAACACAAACACAAATATAAACAAAAACAAAAGCAATCTGCAAGGGTTCTATGAGGAGAAGGAATTCCTACTCAACCATTTACTATCCACATCAGAGCTGCACCCAGTTTTCCTGTTGCTGTGTGCTTTTGCAAGCAGCCCTCTTCTTTTACTGACAGCACTACACACCTGGTTGCAACAGGCGGAAAGCCAGGCTGCTGCAGCTGAAGGAGATCCTTCCGTGGCCATGGATTGCTGTCAGGAGGCAACCTGTGATACCTAGGGATAGGCGGCAGGAGATGGTACATCTTGCACATCCCTTCTGCTCTGTGTGGGGCCACGTCCCAACATCGGCAAGCAACAGCTCTTCATTGAGCTGGCTGTGACGGAACAACAAGAGCAATAAAACACACTGTATGTTGTAAAATGCAGCAGAACAGTTTGTGGTCATTAAAGGATGGTGGCCAACTTGGATTTGGATTTAAAGTCCAAAATTGCCCCCAGATCCCATGTCTGACTCTTACCGTGCATGCCAGAAGGAGGAGGAGGAGGAGGAGATGGGAAGACACATATGAAGCTCTTTGGGTGAGGCTATATTTGTTTTCCTTCACAGCTGTGACACCAACTTGCTTAGGAGCACTTGCCAAGTCTATAAAGAGTCTTTGGTTTCCTGCCAGATTTAAGACACAGGCTTGTATGGCAGTGTGATCTCCTTTAAACGAAAGCTCACCTGGCCTGCTGTATTCCTTGCTAGGTCAAGGAAGCGATTTTAGTGAGCCAGTTGTGAGCGGTCGTTGGTTTGGGCTTCCCTTCTTTCCAATAAAATACCACCAGACTTTTTGTCAAATAACTTTCTTGTCTTTTATTACTTCACCCAACGGGGTTTCAACCATAACATGTTTGCTTAAAGTTTTTTGTTCGAGCAACGGCTCTCGCAAGGGCAGCCAAAGGCTTTCTTTCGCACCATTAACCATATCCTGGTCCCATGGACCGCCACCAACTCAGGGTCATTTGGACTCAAAAGCGGGAGGGTCTCTTCATCCCCCATCCATCCCCAGGACGGGTCTCCCTCTCTTGGCGAGTTACCCCAAGGTCCAGGAAACATCTCATCTCCCTTAGTTCTTCTAGATGCCATGCTTGACGAGCCTCTTTCTGTCTAGTGATGGCCTCTTTCTCTTCCCTGATCCTCCTTCTCCATTCACGGGTCTCAGACTCACCCCAATAAGATGGTTTTTGGGGTAAGCCTCTCTTCCTTCGGTTCTCAGCTTCAGTTTTAGGTACCCGGACTTGTTCCCATTTTCCCGTCCATGGGTCCTGCATCCAGATCCAACCTCCTGGGATGTTGTCCCGAGCTGAACTAATCTCCCCCAGCCCCCCTTCTTCTTCTACTACCTTCTCAGTCTTCCCTTTTCCCACCAATTCTTCCTTAGAAGGGATAGATACTTTTAACCCTTTCAGTCCTTCTTCCAGGTCTCGGGTGTCCACTGCCTGCGACACCCCCTTTCCCTGTAGATTCTCTTCCTCTAAATCATGTGTATCTTGGTCTCTCTTAAGGTTTGGGCTAGACAGTGGGCTAGTTTGGGTTTGTTTGGAGGTCTTTATGAGAGACGGCTCTACCAGAAAGACCCGGAACTTCTGGTCTTTCCCTTCACGCCAGCGTTCTGCCGTCTGACCGCAGTGAGCCCAGGGAGCCGCCTCATCTTAATGACACACTCAAGCAAAGTTTGGAAAGCTATTCCGAGGGCAGTAGAGCAAAATACCACTTTCCTTCAGTGCCGCAGTGAGCAGGGCAGGAGAGGAACCCTCTTGGCGCTGCTGCAGGGCAGCCGGAGTGGGAATGAACCTGTTGTTTGCTTTACGGATAGGCCCAGTTACAGCTCTTTCCTGTACATTCCAGGGACACAGAAGTTCCCCTCCACCTGTTTGCTCTTAACATATTTGCAGGCGGAGAAAGCCATCTCTGGTAGACTTCTGGCCAACAGTGGGTTCTGTCATGAAAATGTGTCTTTGGAGCAGAAAAAAAAATACTTGTCTTTTGTTAGAGCAACAGATGGAGCAACATCTTAAGGATAAACTGGATTGGACCTACTGTGTTCACACACACACACGCACACACGCAGGCACGCACGCAGGCACGCACGCACGCACGCACACGCGTTTTCACTGGCATAACAGAAACCAGAATCTTAGATTGTTCTCTTCAGACTGTGTCCAAAATGAGATTAAATGATTAATATTTTGAAACAGGAATTCCATCCAGAAAAGCCTTGATATATGTCCTCTTTCTTGACAATGAGTGTCTGGAATTTGTAACAAAACCAACTTGTATCTCAGGCTGTGCCAGCATGGGGATTTATGGCAGCAATAACAAGATACACTCTTATATCTTCTATAGGTTCGTTACCTTATTTATTTATTTATTTATTTATTTATTTATTTATTTATTTATTTATTTATTTATTTATTTATTTATTTATTTATTTATTTATTTATTTATTATAAACTACAACATAAAATATATAAACCAAAATACAAATCAATTGTGCTCCCCACCACCCTAGTCGGAACTTCTTGCAGTAGTCTTCTTCTTCCATTGCCTTTATTCTTCTTCTTCCTTTATTGACCTCTTTTCCAGAACTGCATCGATTCCTGATTTGGAACTTTCCCTTTCCCTTTTGTTAGCACATATTTAATAAATCTGCCCTGTATATCATAAAAATTATTTTTATCTCTCCTTTCTTAATCTTTAAATTACAAGTTAATTTCTCATTTATAGCAATGTTCTATATTTCATTATACCATTCTTCCATTTGAAATTCAAGTTTTGATTTCCAATTCCTGGCTATTATTAATCTGGTTGCTGTTAATAAATTGGCAATCAACTCTCTAGTCATCATATCGTATTCCACATTTACGAATAGTGATAACAAAGCTATCTCAGGATTAAATTCTATATTACATATATCAGTTAATAAGGATTATTGAGTCTAGCCCCTGTCAAGGAAGCACAGTAGGGAACTGAACTCCCAACCTGCACAGCCAAATACTGTACCTAAACCACCAAACTGTTCAGCAGTTCATCTGGACTGTCCCCTGGTTTTTCATGTCCCAAAGAGGCCACTATGCATGTTCAGTAGGTAAAAGTAAATCTTGACCTTTAAGTCCAGTCGTGTCTGACTCTAGGGGCTGGGGCTCATCTCCATTTGTAAGCCAAGGAGCTGGCGTATGTTCACAGATGCTTTCCATGGTCACGGGGTTGGCATGACTAGACATAGAACCCTGTTACCTTCCCACCAAGGTGGCACCTATTCATCTATCCATATTTGCATGATTTCGAACCACGAGGTTGGCAGGAGCTAGAACAAGCAAAGGGAACTCACCCCGTTGCACGGATTTAAACTGTTGACCTTTCAGTCGACAGCCCAGTGGCTCAGCGGTTTAACTCACAGCACCACCCACGTCCTCACGTTTAGTAGGTTGGGTTTAAATTGGTGGATCACACACAGTTTAGGAAGTAACTACTTAGAATGATAGCAATACAGTGGTGCCTCGCAAGACGGGCGCTCCGTTTAACGATGAATCCGCATTACGATGAGGTTTTTGTGATTGCAAAAGCAATCACAAAATGACGTTTTGAATGGGGGAATTTCGCTGCGCAATGATTGGTTCCCTGTTTTGGGAACCGATTTCCGCTTCCCGACTATCAAAACAGCTGATTGTTGGGGTTTCAAAATGGCCTCTGGGTGCTCAAAATGGCTCCCCGCTGTGTTTAGGAGCCATTTTTCGCTGCACAGGCACCTGAAAATGGCCGCCCCTATGGAGGATCTTTGCTGGACGGTGAGTTCTTAGCCGATTGGAATGCATTAACGAGGTTTTAATGCGTTTCAATGGCTTTTTAATTTTCGCTTTACGACATTTTCGTTCTACAGCGATTTCGGTGGAACGAATTAACGTCATAATTTATTTATTTATTTATTGCATTTATATGCCGCCCATCTAGACATAGTCTACCATCTAGACATAGTCTAATGTGAGGCACCACTGTATATCCGCAAAGATTCTCAGTCATCTGAGTGAGGTTATCTGGATGTGGAATCATGACAACTGGATTTCTTTCTTACCAGGTTGAAATGTTTTGCTACTCATCCAAGTGGCTTCTTCAGTCTGAGGAGAGTTGACAGGAGATCCATGATATATATCCTCCACATTGGTTTCACTTCCCCCTGGTCTGAATAGGCTTGTTAGAGCCCTATTTTTTGCATATAGAAAATCTCTCACTCAACAGGGGTAGAGGCCTTAGATACATTCTGTCTGCTATTTATCATGCTGCCCTTTCATCCATCCCCAGAAAGATCAGAAGCATACACACCAGAAAGACCACTGTTAACATTTAACGACCCATGACAGTGGATGGCGAAGGGCTGCAGAAGGGGGATTTTCACTCGCACCCCCTCCAGTCCTTTGTACTTCTAAGGAGCCGATTCAGACCAGAGGGAATTGAAACCAACTTGGAGGATATATCAGTGATTTCCTGCCAACTCTCCAAAGATTGAAAAAGCTACTTGGATGACAAGCAAAACGTTTCAACCTAATAAGAAAGAAGTCCACTTGCTATGACTCAACTTCCAGATATTTAGAATAATAGTTCTGACGCTTTCCCAAGGAATTAGTTACTGATATAACTACAATTAAAAAAAATTCTTCTCAGCTATCTCAGAATTCACTTCTTGTTGTTGTTCAGTCATTAAGTCGTGTCCGACTCTTTGTGACCCCATGGACCAGAGCACGCCAGGCCCTCCTGTCTTTCGGAATTCACTAGAATAATTAATTTTAAATTGTTTTTTGTGGGAACAAGCATTGGAATGCTGGAAACGACTGGCCAGCAGCACAAAACACACCTTTCCTGTTCAACCTGTTGCCAACTCAACATAAACAACATAGCATGAGGCAGACTGCATGAGTCACAACACCTTGAACCACATTATATTCTTCCTCCTCCATTTATTAAGGGCATATCCCAGTACTATGAGAGTAATTAGAAGATGAAGTTGAACCACAAAAAGGAGTGAAGTCATGCCCCATTAAGTCACAATCATAATGTACTGTAGCCTTACCCTTGTACTGGAAGAGGACTCCTCCCCCCCCCCAACTGCAAGTACCTAGCTATGTTGTTGTTTTGTGCCTTCACATTGCCTCTGATTTATGGCGACCCTATGAGTGAGTGACCTCCCAAATGCCCTGT
Source organism: Pogona vitticeps (assembly GCF_051106095.1). Lineage (NCBI taxonomy): Eukaryota > Metazoa > Chordata > Lepidosauria > Squamata > Agamidae > Pogona > Pogona vitticeps. Next base: position 157,509,704 of record NC_135784.1, on the reverse strand, counting down.
TCCCAACAGTCCTTCTCAGCTCCTGCAGACTCAAACTTGTGGCTTCCTTTAGGGGATAAATCCATCTTAAATTTGATCTTCCCCTTTTCCTGTTGCCTTCCATCTTTCCTAGCATTATTGTTTTTTTTCCAAAGAATCTTGCTTTTTAATGATGTGACCTCAGCTTCAACATTTTTGCCTCTAGAGATAGTTCAGGCTTGATCTGCTCTAACACCCACATGTTCATTTTTCTGGCAGTCCAGGGTATCCACAAAACTCCTCCAGCACCATATTCCAAACAAATCATTTTTTCTCCTGTCTTTTTTTTTTTTGGCTTTCCAGCTTTCACACCCATACGTGTTGATCAGAAATACAAGAATGTGGATGATCTTGACCTTGGCTTCCAGTGACACATCCTTACACTTGAGGATCTTTTCTACTTCTTTCATTGCTGCTCTTCCTGGTCTCAGTCTTCTGATTTCTTGTCTGCAGCCTCCATTTGGATTTATGACTGAACAGGAAATATTTCACTATTTCAGTTTCTTCATTGTCAGTATTAAAGATGTGTCATTCTTCTGTAGTCATGATTGTTCTCTTCTTTATGTCCAGGTGCAATCTTGCTTTACCACTTTCTTCTTTCACTTTCCCCAACAGTTGTTTCAAGTCACTACTGCTTTCTTCCAGAGAGATGATGTCCTTTGCATATCTTAATTTACTGCTGTTTCTTCCACCTATTTTCTCCTTTCTCTGAATCAAGTGTGGCTTTCTGTATGATTTGTTCTGCATATAGATTGAACAAATAAGGGGATAAAATGCACCCCTGTCTGATGCCTTTGTCTATAGGAAACCATTCTGTCTCTCCATATTGTGTCCTAACATTAGCTTCTTGTCCACGACACAAGTTACACAGAGGGCAATCAAGTGTTGAGGCACACCTATTTCTTCAAGAACAACCCATATGTTCTCATGATCTACACAGTCAAAGGCTTTGTAATCTATAAAGCATAAATTGATCTTCTTCTGAAGCTTTTCATCACACTCCAGTAGCCAGCAGATAGTTGCAATGTGATCTTGAGTGCCTCTTCCTTTTTGAAATCCAGCTTGAACATCAAGCATTTCAACAAAGATAAACAAGTCTTTGTTGCAACAACTTGAATATCATTTTGCTTACATGGGAAATTAAATCAATGGTCCTATAGATACTACACTCCTTGACATCTACTTTCTTATGGATTGGAATGAGTGTTGAGTGTTTCTGGTCTCGGTCCATGGATCATTGTTTTGTTATCCATGTTTGCTGACATATTCCTGTTAGGATTTTGACAGATTCATTCTCTATGGCTTGAAATAATTCTATTGGTATTCCATCTCGTCGTTTCGTCGTTTAGTCGTGTCCGACTCTTCGTGACCCCATGGACCAGAGCACGCCAGGCCCTCCTGTCTTCCACTGCCTCCCGGAGTTCTGTCAATTTCATGTTGGTTGCTTCGCAGACACTGTCCAGCCATCTCATCCTCTGTCGTCCCCTTCTCCTCTTGCCATCACACTTTCCTAACATCAAGGTCTTTTCCAAGGAGTCTTCTCTTCTCATGAGATGGCCAAAGTATTGGAGCTTCAGCTTCAGGATCTGTCCTTCCAGTGAGCACTCAGGGTTGATTTCCTTTAGAATTGATAGGTTTGTTCTCCTTGCAGTCCAGGGGACTCTCAAGAGCCTCCTCTAGCACCACAGTTCAAAGGCATCAATTTTTCGGCGGTTTGCTTTCTTTATGGTCCAGCTCTCACTTCCATACATCACTACAGGAAAAACCATAGCTTTGACTATGCGGACTTTTGTTGGCAAGGTGATATCTCTGCTTTTTAAGATGCTGTCAAGGTTTGTCATCGCTTTCCTCCCCAGAAGCAGGTGTCTTTTAATTTCGTGGCTGCTGTCTCCATCTGCAGTGATCATGGAGCCCAAGAAAATAAAATCTGTCACTGTCATCTACCCTTGGTGATTAATTTCCTAATGCTTTCATAGCAGCTTTCACTTTTTAGAATGGCAGACTCTCTGTTACAGGCTTCCTCTTCAAAGGAGTCTGTCGTCCTTTTGTTCCTTCCATACAGGTAGGTCTTCAGTATACTGTTTCCACTTTCTTTTAATTTTCTCCTGGTCACTCAGCATCCCTAATCTAGGCTTGAATTTCCCTTTGATTTCTTGGAATTTCTGGAGGAGATCTCTTATTTTTCCCTTTTGTTGTCTTTCTCTACAGTATTTCTCTGCCTTGGTTGTTGAAATAGTTCTCTTTGTCCCTATGTGACAGTTGCTGAAAAACTGCATTCATTTTTCAGCGTCGCTACTTTTATATCTAGTTATTTATACCAGCTATAGGTAACTTGTTTTCTTTTAAGGTGTGGTTATATAGGACTGTCAAACCAAGCCCTGCTGCAGCCCAGGTTGCATCTGAACAGATATTAACCTTAAATATCACAATCCCGTTTTTAAAATGGTTTCTATTTAAAATAGGAATGGATAGCTTTTATCACCTTGGAGTCCAAAGATTTCACAATGGAGAATACAAGTCTGGACAGATCTTAAAAAGTCTTTCTGAGCCTCGTGGCGCAGTGGTTAAATCGCTGTACTGCAGCCAAAACTGTGCTCACAACCTGGGGTTCAATCCCAGGTAGCGGCTCAAGTTTGACTCAGCCTTCTATCCTTCCGAGGTCGGTAAAATGAGTACCCAGCTCGCTGGGGGGGGGGCAATGTGTAGCCTGAATAATTAACTTGTAAACCACCCAGAGAGTGCTTGAAGCACTATGGAGCGATATATAAGCAGCACGCTTTTTCCCCCTGAAGGTCTGCTCCACCAGGCTCCTCCCTCAGTGATAAATGTCTAAACAACCCTTCCTCCCCCCCCCCCAGAACTCCTGAGGTTTTTGTTTGTCCTTCTGCCAGTAAAGTTATTGTAAATCTGGTCAGCTCAATTAACCATTTTGGCATTATCAGAGAACCCAACCTCACATCGTCCAAGATTTGCAATACATATTTTTAGTAGCAGTAACAGAAAACCCTTTGTATCTCGAACCAAAATGAATTCCAGATGAATTGCTCTGTTAACCACATACATCAAAGACATATGCTTTCTCCGATAACATTTTTACTCTTGTGCATCCAGGATTGCCCATTTTAGCTGTGCGAAGCTTCTGAAGCCAGCCGTTGGGGAAACGAGCAAGTCTTCATCTTCCTGGGTGTCTTCAATGCTATTGGCACACACACTTCTGCATTACTGCTTTTATGGACTAAACCTATTGCCCAACATTCTGTTGAGGGTTTACAGAGATGTAATGTCAATTTGTATTAATCTTGCTGGTGAACTGCTGCAAGTTAAAGCAGTTAACCCAGGTACTGGCCACCCAACAGCAGATGCCTCAGCTAAATTTGTCACTTGCAGCAATTTACCAATGTGATTTATGTTAATTCTGTTATGCTGGTGGGCATAATTAACAAGATTTTGTTGCTCCCTGTGATAATCCAGAAATCCTCTTAGCTATGTTAACAATGTATAGCCTAGTGTCCATTCTGGTGCCATCTCCGTAGCATGGTGAACATGTGCATTGCTAGTATCATCAGTTGATGCTGTTAGATTGAATCTTTGTATTGCTATATTAACCTCTGTACTCTTTTCCCTATGCTTGTAAACCCACATGGATGTTCAGGAAGGCATTATGCTCAGCTGATTTTGAATCTATTTTTATAGGAAGCCCAACCATCAGCTCTTTTGAGTCTAATGGGAAGACTTATAAATGCAGTGTTAGTGTTTTGTACATTGGTACCATCTCTTTTTCCCCACTTCACTTTCCCCTTCAACTTCCTTTCTTCCTATGGGTTCTGATTTCTAGAAACCTGCCCCTGTTCTGAAGTGAGTACTTTAGCTCCTAAGCCAGTGATGCCCAACACTAGGTCACCCAGGTGTTCTTGGATTGCAGTTCCCAGAAGCTTTCACCACCAACTGTGCTGACTGGGGTTTCTGGTTGGAGTTACAGCAGAGATGGCTAAACATCACACACACATGTTCTCTCAGTTATTAATTCAGAATTGTCACATTCCTTCTGGTCTCCTAGTCTGTGTGAGTGTGGGGATGTTCGGGCAGTTTGGAAATGTCAGTAACCTCAAGGCCTTTTCCTGCTCCTGCTGTGTATTCAGCACTTTCTCTTGGTGTTCTTCCAAAATGGAAGACCTCCTCTGCATGGCACTCCTGTTGCTCTACATGGATGGATGGCCAACCAAATGGAATTTGGGGAAGAGTCGCCACATCTTAGAAGTGGAGTAACTCTTAGAACCCTTTTTGTTGCCTCTGCAGGATTTGAGGTGCCTGATTTATATCTGTGGATACCCACAGTGGTTTCTTTTCCTGACTTTCTTCTCTGTGAAAAGTGGAGAATTCCAGGTTTAGAGGCATTCCTTCAGACTGAGTATCTATGAAATGTGGTTTCTGAAACTGGCCGACTGCGGTAAGTCATCATATAAGTCTCCTTGTAAATGGCTAAATATATACCATACTTGTTCTGTGTAACAACTTGAAGTGATGTTTTAAAAGTTTGCTACAAAAAGAAGAAGAAGAAGAAGAAGAAGAAGAAGAAGAAGCACACCCCAAATTCACAACTTAGCCAAGACCTTGTCTCTGTTAAACGTCATCCCTCAAGTAAGCCTCTTACAGCCAAGTTATAATCCTCCGGAAAACAGACTTGTAACAGAAGTGCGGCTAACTGCAAGCATAATCCTAAATGCAAACCACATTGCTTTACTAAAAAAGGGCATGGCTACTTATTAAACATAGTCATGACTCAGCAATGTGGACTTTATAGCAACGTGATGTTTAAAATTTCTGGTACATTTGGCAACAGGTAAATGTCTTGTCATCAAAGACCGCAAGCCTTATTTGCACACTTACAAAGCTCTGGGCTGTGCTCCATTCACGACATCCATTCAGCTGTCACTACCACTAATGTGAGAATGCTCTCTGAGGTAAGTTTGACGCAGCATCTGATTCTGTTCATGGTTTATATATGTGCTCGTGAGAGGAATTATACCTTTTGGATCTTTCCTCTTTTTTCTTCTCTTCTCTTTTTCTTTCTTTCTTTTTACACAACATCATTTTTCAACACAGACTGCTCCAAAATTTCTAGGACTGAGGAACAAGATTACATGTACCTTAAACAAACACACAACCACCATTGAATGATGGCTGCTCTGTAGAGTGCAGTTGTTTACAGCAGCCCTGCTATATTGGTATGCTTCATCTTTGCTGTTACAGTTTCATGAAGGTAGGATACAATAATGCAGATACTCAAGTTCATCCCATTGGAGACTGGTGACTCCAATTTCAGAGAGGTGGTGGATCCATTCCAAGTTTTAGTATAAACTTTACAGGAGTTATTCAAGGTGCTGAATCCCATCATCAGAAAAGGTTTCACTCCTAGGCTATCTTCTTTAAAGTCTGGATAAAAACTCACACTAGATTCACTACACTTGGGAAATCAGTCACACCAGTCTTTACTAGTTATTGCTACTAAGGGATGGCCCTTTCATTAGGCAGAGTGAGGCTGCTGTCTTAGGTAACAATTAGGAGTATGATTATTGCGATTTACAGTTTTGTATTTTTGCTGCCATAGATCAAGAGAGATACACTCTCAAAAGCCAGTATTATTGAATGGACTGTCAGTTTTGTAGAACTTGGTTTCTGTGCGTTGGTTAGAAGCACTTTTTCAATGAAACAGATTTGTTTGTCATCTCTTCCCATCTCTGGCTCTGCGCCTGCATTAAAAAGTGAGATAACTCAATTCCTTCCTTCCTTCCATTTATGAATCATACTCTCTACCTATCAGGCACCTGGGGTGATGTACAATAAAAGTGCAGTACAAGCCAATCAAAGGCTGTTGCATTGATGATAACAAGAACTACCACTAGCTAAACACAGAAATAACAACCTTAAATGTAATGAAGTTCAAAAATGGCTTCTAGTAAATAGCAAAATAAATCACTGAAAAACATTGAAAACAACACAGAACAGGACATCTATACTGTCAGTTTAAAGCAAACTGGGAATAAATCAAGCTTGCCTTTTGGGAGGAGAGAGTGGAGTGCCATGAACAGGGTGCACCTGCAGCAAAGGCTGTGCCTCTCTGAATGACAGGATATAAGAAGAGGGTCTCCAAAACAGCTCTTGTACAGCTTCCTTCAAAGAGAGGCAGCAAAAGTTGGTGTCTGTCTTTGAAGCAAAAATTAATCACTGATCCTTTCCACACATCCTTGCCCTTCTTTGAGAACAGTGTGAGGTAACAGCCCAAAACATTTTCATAGCTTAAGGGCAAAGCTTGGAAAAAAAATCACTTGTGGGACAGTAGATCTCAGAATCTGAGAGTCTCACCTGTCGAAGAACATTGCCTTTCATTGTGGGATGGGATTGCAGCCCTTCAGATTTCGTTGGGACCCCATGTCCTGACAGCTCCGTCTCTCATAGCTCATCATTAAGGGTGTTGGGGGCAAGGGTCCAAGGACATCTGGAGAGCTGCGGGTTGCCCTGGGACAACTATGGGGAAAAGTATTAATAGGTCTGAGCCAATGTTTTGAAAGTCCTTTGAGATACTTCTTCTTCTTCTTCTTCTTCTTCTTCTTCTTCTTCTTCTTCTTCTTCTTCTTCTTCTTCTTCTTCTTCTTCTTCTTCTTCTGCCACCTGAGCAACAATATTCATGTAGTGCATAATAAGGATTCTAAGGCAAAGGATAATGGATCTTTCAAGATTGACTGACTGACCATATTATTTCTTCCCAGTGATTTCTTCTGTCATAGAACCCAAGGTCATGTTCCTGGGATTTTCGGGTGGGCTCTCTACCAAACATAGACTCATCTGGGCCCTGCTTACTGTTGCCAGGATATTTGCACCAAAACCGGGAGGCAAGAAATCCCACTGTTCTATTCACAGTGGCCCATGTCAACATCATACACAGATGTAAAGCAGGGGAGGGAAGGAAAGGAAAGTATATTCTCACATCTTCAAGGAGGAGAACAAAAGAGAACTTTTGTTGTTGTTGTTCCCTAAAAGAGGTAACAGGATCTTTGCAGAACATCTCGAGCAGCCCCCTAGGGAGACTGAGATGGAAAGGATGTCTTTAGCAGGCAGCCATGTGGGGCAAATGCAAAGGTTTGGTGCCCCACTCAGATTTGGCCCTTAAACATCTGCTTGCTTGGAAACTGTTCTCACAGAAATTCAAAAACGGTCTCAATTGCCAGCCTTCCATCTTCAGAGAAAATTATCAGATTAATTGAATTCCAGTTTCCCACTGCCCCTGTGTAATCCCACATTTATCTAGTTGTTGAATCTACCATTACACACACACACACACACACACACACACACACACACACGGACACACACGGACACACACGGACACACGGACACATGCAGGCACATATGCGCAAACATTTTTCCTGCCTGAGGCAGAGGGCAAGGTAGCTCTCTTTTCTGTCATGCCTTCAGTTGAAAAAGCAGTTCAGTCTTAGAGCCTGATCCTACTTCTAACCTCTCCCCCCCATTTAAACTGAGTTGAGCATGTTTTACATCAATTTAAATTTGCACAAGGCCCATGTGGAGTCATGTGACAAGGGAGAAAGTTTTTCTATTCCTCCACCAGAAGTCCCTTTATTTGGGGGGCAGGTGTAGAAGCAATTCATTGAAATCAATTCCAGATATGTGAATGCATCTGAAAATAATGAGGTCCGCTTCCTGATCACCTGACTGGCCTTGCCTGGACACTGGGAATATGGCTGTGGTGGTGGCTGGGGATGTGGTGGAGGCGGCAGTGAGGACTCAAAAGTCCCATGAGAACCATGTGATTTTACAGCAAATTCAAAAGCAACAACCCCTCTCCTGAATTATTCAGTCAGTGGGACTGATTGTTCTGGCAGTTGGATCATTTAGACTGAGAAACAAAGACAGACAGACAGAGAGAGACAGAAACTTTTGCCAAGCTACAAAGCAGAGCTGCTGTGTACATGCTTCAGAAGATTTGTAGCAGCTCCATGATGCCTCACCATTGACTGGGAGGATTAGTAACATCTGGAAGGCTACAAATTGCCTGTCTTTGAGATAGAGACAGGTACCTTGGGATGCAGATGCAGAGAGGGGGGGAGGAGAGGGAGAGGGAGGGAGGGAGAGGGGGGGCAATGAGATGCAGGAGAACACAATTACCTGTACTGAACAGTCTGCTCAGCACCCCCTAAGAGCACCCTACAGGAGAGATCCCTTTGCTAAAGGGTCAAGTGGCCAGCCCAGTGATTTCCATTCATGGAATCTTTAGGGGCAATATTTTACCTCAGACATCAAATTATCATGGAACATCCCTGTAGGGATTCTTGGAAGATTATACACTGGCTCTTGGATAAAGATAAATTTCATTTTGGGGTAAGAATCACAAAGAAATATTTGACATTTTTTCATTTTTTTTTAATATCTTGAAGTAGGGTTAACTGTTTAATGCTGAAAAGGTGTGCAACCGGTGGCCCTCCAGCTGGTTTTTGCTCTACAGCTCTCTCATTTCTTACTCCTGGGGTTGTATGCCCTCAAAGGCTAAGGTTTGACACTCCATGTCTTCATGAATTTCACAATTACAGAATGAATCTGAGCCTTTGTGGCGCATCCTCTGTTGTGCCCTCGACAGCTATCCCAAGCCCCAAGGTTGCACTGTAAAGGAAATGCATGCAAGAAGGCTATTGGCTGCTTGCAAGATGTAACGCTTGGCCTGAGGAGCTCCCACAAGCTCAGAAGGTCACCCCTGTTGCAACGCATAGAGCCTATGTTTGCCCAAGAGGCAGCTGGATGCCTCTTTGCACTGGTTTCCAAAAAATGTCCCATGGCTTGTGTAACCAAGCGTCGCATGAGTGGAGCAAATGAAGAAGATTCCAGCCACGGATTCCAAGACTGCACCTGGGGAATTCCAAAACGGAACAGTCCAAAGAGAATGCAACACAATAAAAGGCTTAATAGTGTGGCAATTTCCCACACATTTTGTTTGTTTGCAATTTGGGAGGCAAGACATGAAGAAATGAGAAAGGATTGCACAACAAAGCACAGCCACCATAAAACTATCAGAATAAATAAAAGGAGGGACAAAACGTGCAAAGTTTTGTTTTTCTCACAACTTTAAGTTAAAATGTCTATGGGTTATAAATTATATCTCTTAGACAATGTCAGACTGTGTATAAAATGAAGAAAATCTACAAGAACAGGTGAGCGGCTCTGGAGTGTAGCTGGATTTGGATGAGGAAAAAAAAAGAAAGAAAAGGCTGTCAGAAATTGCCCAGTCACAGGAAATTATGAACCGTGTTTCTATCCAGCTCATAATATGCTTTTCCGTAATGATAGCGTTTTGAGTCTTGGGACATGTAGAGACATTTTATGGTGAGAAAGAGATATCTTTCCAGTGGAAATCTTTAACTAGGCTAACAGGAAGTACATAACTTGAAAAAAATAAATTGATCCATCAGTTTTCCAAGAAAGTTCTGTTTTACATCTATGTAAACATAGCCAAATGTATTGTGTCAGTTTAGAACCTGTAAAAAAAACCTTTAAAAGATGATGAAGAAGAGGAGGAGGAGGAGGAGAGTATCAAGTAATGCCCCAGTTCTCCAAGTAGTAGTTAAGGCTGGTCTAAGCTTCACTCTTCTAAAGTTTAGTAATGCATTAAGTGTAACTACATTGGATATCAATAAAATAAATAACGGAAGCACGGAAATTCAAAGTCCTACAAGGGAAATACTTAGACAAGTGTTTTGTGTTTTGTTTTGTTAAGGCTACCATGTAAGCATCAACAGTGAAATGGCTAAAGGCAGACATTAAAGGTCTTCTCACTATTTTAGTGCTGTTGATTGCCATGAATATCTCTCAAAAGTCACATTTCCAGATAAGTGGTTGTAAATGCAAAGTCAGAAGCTACATGAGCAGACCTGGTTTACCCACGAACTCTTGCCTTCAGCTCCCCTCACGAATAAAAGTCAAATGTTCAATTCTAGCCAAATCATTACTTAACAGAATAGCGGTGACCTGTTCTACTTCAAAGAATAATTGTGACCTGTTCTACCTAAAGAAGAAGAGCAACAATGGCGTCTGACTTCTTTAAGACTGATTTATTTCAGAAGAAGTGGATGTAATCCACAAGAAGTCACACTAAAATAACCTGGTCTGTGTAAAGGTGTGACAAGAATTTGTTCATTTTGGATATACAGACTGAAACAGGCTAATTACTTCATATTAACTTCACTTCAAGGCACAGGTATAAATATGCCAGTTTAATTTGGGAAGCACTGCTGTGGGAGGCTGTGTGCCCACCCCAATTAATCTAGTTGAAATTGTTTCCGTAGGGTTGCTGGTTCCCGTGGGCATTTGGACTGGCAAGCCACTGTGGGCACACAACGCTGGACTAAACAGCTCTTTGGTCTGATCCAGCTGACTTCTTTTTATGCTGACTAGTCCTGCAGAATACAGTCTTTGACATGACCAGGGCTAATGGTAACCTGCGATGAAGCAGTTCAGTTTGAGAAATGGCAAGGAAGAAGCGGCTAATAGCCCTTCCCTCAGAGCGAGTCTCCTGATCAAATTTGAAAATAAATAAAAGAAACAGAGGACATCGGGAGTTCAGGTTGTGTCATGTGTTGTTTGGACCTCTTCCAACACAGAAGATCTTGCCAGACACTATTAGGCTGCAAGAAAACATTTATTGCCAACTGAGTACGCAGTACCAACTCATTAGTTTACGGCCCAAAAAACCTTTTACTTAAATGAAGTCTTTCTGACCTACTTTTTGCAAATTATTATTACGATTGGTATTAAAATAAAGAAATTGTAATAGAAAAAAAGTTTTCCAGAGCTACAACATTGAACAAAAATCTAAAACAGCTATTATGGTATTGCAGTATCTTTTACATACTAGTCTGAAAGAAAGTGAGAACAGCAAATATAATCACTGTATCTTAGCCTTTAAAATAAATTTGGCCTGAAACCCAGCATACTTCATATAGCAGTACCCTTCTTAACATTTACAGATAAAAGGAAAGAAATCTTACAGTGATTTTTAATGAGATACTGTTCATTTACAAATTCATTTATATTACACATAATGCAAAATACCTGACATGTGAGCAATATTGACTATGAAAATCAGTGGCATCGGACATTTTTATGATGGTCAGCAGAACTCCAAAAACGTTTTATTGATGCATGAGAATGCAGCAATAACCAGTATATTGTGCAACAGAGCAAATCAGCATTCCACATTGTGTTGTTGTTGTTGGTGGTGGTGGTGGGGACACCCCTAACAAAAAATTATTACTTTGAAACTGGAACTCATATGAGCCCAACATCAATGGTGCACTTGTTGAAAAATGGCCCTGACAATTGCTTTGTGAGAAGTGGTTAACTGATGAAAAAAAGGAATCAGCTCCTGGGATTTAACTTTAGATCAGTGGTTCTCAGCCTTGTGTAACCCAGGTATTATTGGACTACAACTCCCATTTGAAGCTCTGTTACCATCACACTGCACACAGCAATTCAAAGGTTTTCCTTGAACTGCAGAACCATCACCATATAGATATCATGGCAAACCAACACAATGCAAATAACACAACCAGGGGTGTAACTGTATCATGGAAAAGAAACTAGACCCTCATTTTTACCAAGGACTGAGAATAGGAACACCAAAGTGCTGGATCTGACATAGAGTGTGGGCCACTAAATGTGCCATCACTAGGACACAAAATATATATATTTTAATATTTTGTGGATGATTTTTTTAAAGGTACTGTGTCACCTACCTACCTAGCTACCTACTGAAGGAGAAGAGTGAGACATGCTCAAGATGTATGTGGTCCTGATGAGCAACAAATTATAGAGAAAACCCACAGCATTTCAGACAGACAATGGGGGCGAGTACCTCTCGCACCACACAAGCAAGCCTTCCTGGAGGAACAAGGCATTTTGCTCAGGAGGAGCACTGCACATACTCCTGAGCAGAATGGAGCAGCTGAAAGGAACCAGATCTTTTTGGGAAGGTGTCACGATGCATGCTTGCAGATGAGGAGTTGCCCAACAAATTTTGTGGTAATGCAATCATGACTGCAACATATCTCCAGAACAGATTACCAACCAAAGGCACCACAAAAACATCAGTTGAATTATGACATTTGGGGCTTTGGAAGCTTGGCATATGCCTACATACCAAAACAGAAATGGCACAAACTGAACTCTAGAACAGAACAGACTTGTTTGCTTGGCTATGCTCCTGGCAGCAAAAGCAATAAAGTGGTTGACTTTCAAAAAAGGGAAACCAGCATAAGACATGTGGTTCATTTTGATGGATGAAGGAGACCTGACAAAAGAGGGACTGTGTTAGATATCTCTGAAGGACAGGCCAATATATGGGAACTCTACTACTGTAGGTATAACAGTGTCAACATCTTTACAACCTGAGTCAAACAGAAGACAATGACACACAAGATGAGAGCAGTGCACCAAGAAAAGGAGACAGATATGGAGATGCTGAGGCTGTTGAACTGGAAGAGGCACCAAGACCACAAGGTGCTCCAAAGTTAGTCATCAGATGATTATCACTACCAAACAAAGTTGTCTCACTTCTTAACCTCACCTATCTTACAAAGTCGTCGCTGATGAATGAGACAGTAACCTGGGAAGAAATTGAACAGATGGCAGCAGCTGAAGCTGCCAGATGGAGAGAAGCTGTGAGAGAAGAGAGGGAAAACGTTACACAAAAACGAGACATGAACCTTTATCAAACTAGCATTGGGGAAGAAAGCCATTGGATGCAAGTGGATCTTCAAGGTGAAGCAGAATGTGGAAGGAGAAGTGGGATGCTATAAGACAAGATTGGTTGCAAAGGGATTCCTACAGAAGTATGGAGAAGACTTGGATGAAACCTTTGTTCCTCTTGTCAAGCACAGCCCAATAAGAATGCTACTAAGTGTAGCAGCTTCCAGGCAGATGCAAGTCAAGTAACTAGATGTCAAGATTGCATTTCTAGATGGAGTGAGTGCAGAGGAGTTGTGCATGGAAGAGTCGCCCAGTTTCCTTAACCACAAACATCGTGCAAACTAAAGAAAGGCCTGTATGGATTTAAGCATGAAGCTCGTGCCTGGAATGAGGAACTGAAGAAGATGCTACTGCAACAAGGTTTGAAGAAAGGTGATGCAGATCAGTGCTTGTATACCAGAAGCAGAAATGGGCATTTAACTTTCATTATTGCCTATGTCAATGATCTAAATAAGGCTACTCAAAGGGAACAGGAATACTGTACAAAGATATTGTATGCCATGGGTTGGAATAAAAACGTTGGGACATGCAATATACTATCGGACATTCAAACTGAAAGAGAGGTGGATAGGTCATATTTGCTGAACCAGAAACAAAATGTTCTTGAACTTCTGGAGACATCAGGCCTCTGTGGTGCCCACTCTGTTGCAACACATACGACAACAGATTTTCTGAAAGGCAGAGAGGAGAGAGAACCTCTGCCAAACAATGGCAACTACAGAACAGCTACAGTACAGGAAAACATTGTACAGTACTTAACGACCACTCCTAGACCTGGTATAGCTACTGGTGTAGGAATACTGAACAGAAAAGTTAATTCACCAACACAGGGTGACTGGACAACTGTCAAAAGTGTAGTTAGACACTTGAAATGAACTATGGACTTTAAGTTAAGACTGCCAGCCAGCAGAAAACCAAAGCTTGTAGGGTACTCAGGTACAGACTGAGCAGAGGATAGCACAGATTATAAGCCTATCAGTTGGTTCCTGTTTATGTATGGTAGTGGGTCTATTTTATGGATTAGTTATAAATAAGATATTGTAGCTTTTCTTCCACAGTGTCAGAATGCATCACCACAGCAGAAGCATGCAGAGAACTGCTATGGCTAAGGAAGCTACTAAAGGACTTTGGGAGAGATGAAGAGATGCCAGATCAGATGATTGAAGACAACCAGAGCTTCATCAAACTGTTACAGAGTGAGAAGATGAATGCACACACCAGCCATGAAGTACCATCTAGTATGTGACCTGACTGAGAAGCGGACCATTCAGATAATCTACTGTCCTACTGCAGAGGTGACAGCTGATATTCTGACAAAGAGTCTTCCAAAAGATCATTTAAAGAAACTGTGAAGCAACATGGAGCTTGAGGGGTGTTACATGTAAGCTTGAGATTAGGTGTTGGAGAAAATAACAATCTTGCATGCAACCTAACACTAGTTTGAGTGGGAAGATGACTTCACAGCCTAATGTAATTGCATCTTGCCAATAACCAATTAGCAAAGTTATTTTCTCTATCTCTAGCTTGCCTCTTCTCTTTTCCTATTTGTTTGTTTCACTTCCATTGCTTGTTTACTCCCTTCTCTGACCTCTGACAAAAGTAGACATGTAACCCTCTTCTTTTAACCTCTGACCATGTGACTTCATGGTGGACTGAATCTCCCACATGTTTGAGACGGCAATGTATTTCTTTTTTTCCTTTTAAAATACTTCTGACTGTAACTGAAGATCACAACTGTAAGTAAAGATGCTTTATCTACTTAAATGCTTTTAGATTGATTTTTATTATACAAAGTGCTACTGTGAAGAGGGGCAGCACTTGGACTTGGGACTCTTACACATTCTCTCTGCAGTTCTTGTTTGTACTTTAAATTCTGCTAGTTACAAAGAAATATAACTAGAAGTATAACAATTTCCACAACACTTATTTTAAGTAATATAAATTATATGTTGGCCAGTTGTTCATTTTATTTGCATCCTGCCTTTCTCTCAAAATTGTTCCCAACTTACAATTTAAAGGTGTGTCCAAAAAAGGTACCAAGTATGGCATGCCCTGATAAATCATTTCCTTGACAGTCAAACATTTTGCCAAAGGCCTGCCTATATATATGACCAGATGTTGGCTGTAATTGTTGCATGTTGACTTTGATTTGCGTTAAAACCTGTTTATCTAAATCTGGTTGCACCATGAATGCTAATGAGGAATGCCAATGGCTTATGAAATCATAGATTTTTCAAAATCTATGCATACGTATCTCCAGGAGCACATTATCCAAAGGATGTTTCTTGTGAAATCCACTATCGATGTAAAGTTGTGGTTTCTATTGCATAGGTTTGGGTATCTGCCTATCATTGTTCTGATCAAAAGAGATTACATGCTTTTTACATGCCTTAATGTTTATCAAGCCCTTCAGGACTGGCTTGTGGTTGAGTATCATAACATGGCACAAAATGGTACATTTTTTACACATGAAAGATGAGTTGCAGCACTTGGAAGGTGTATCTCGTTTCATGTGGGGGCACTAGAGGGAGCTAGAGAGGAATATGTTTTCAGCTTCCACAACATTCATCTTAACCTGGGCCAAAAACAGAGGTTGAGAGATAGCCTCTAATTAGAGTTGAAAGCATATTAATCCTGAGGAGAGGTGTTTCAGCTGGTGTTCTAGGGTTTGTGAAATCAGACTTCAAAGGATTCCCAACACATAAGATGCTTTCATTAGCATAACAACGTTCCTTTTCTAATCATGAATTATCTAACATCTGTTTCTGGCCTTGGCAAATTATCCGCTCTCCTCACAGAGCCATGCATCAAGTGTGGCACTTTAAAAAAAGATGCTAACAAGAGGCCACTTTGCAGTTTTCACCAATGTCTCCTTTCTCTTGTATTGTCCTCTCCCCAACCCTGATGAAATTTTAAGCATGGTCTCATAGGAAAATGATGTTCAAAGGGAGAACATGATGCTTTTTCAGATGGCAAGTCCTCCCCAAAAGCAGGACCTGATATTTTTGGGTTTTGCCTGTGGGAAAATACAAGTTGTGTATCAATTTATTTTATCTAAAACCGTTTGGTCCCTCTAACCCCCACACCCCCACAATGGTATTGTGAGTAGCTTGTCCCCAGCCATAGAAGGCCAGCATTTTTTTACTTTCAGAATCAATGGCTGATCAAAATAGGTAAAAAAAAAAAAAAGCCAATAGCAGGAAGCCAGCAAGGATCCTACATGTTTTTCACCTATCCTTGTTGTGAGTGTGGGGGAACCGCCAAGTTCTGTGAGAATAACAATTGTTATAGTAGCAATAATAACATTTTAAAAGCCATTAAAATGTAGCACCCGCAAAAAAAAAAAAATCCCCTGTATAATCTGCTCATTACATGCCAAAAAATTAGGAGTAACCTCCCCTGGATCTGTTTAGCAGTCCTGCCTAGGGCTGTTCAAGATGGGGCAAGACAGAATAGGTTGGTGATGACGCAGAAGTATTAAGTGGAGGTTCTTTCATTTCTTGTTTTTTGGGCTCTGCTCTGATGAAACATAATGGAATAGAATGGAAACAATGCCTGGATAAGTACATGAAGATAGGCTTGATTCCCCCTGGGTAGAATCCCATCCATCATTCCAATTTAAATTTCACAATTCAGGTTTTCATTTGAGCCTAAATTATCCTGTTGGAGAATATCTTAGCTGTGTGTATGTTTTGGAACCAATTTTTTTTTTAAAAGAACAGTGTCTTGACTAACATAGGTGCCACAATGGATCTGCTAATTCAGTGTGGCACCTCTAGGATGTGCAGACTACAACTCCTATCAGCACACCCAGTGCAGCCATTCTTGTTGCTGGCAGGGATGATGGAAATTGTAATCCCATGTCTCCGGAGGATGCAGTTGGGGATTAGCTGGCTGCCTGTGCCATGTATTTTGTCCAGTATGTATTGCTGAAGTCCCAAAACGATTCTTCATTTCCCCACGGCCAATTTTACACCATCTATCCTGATTCAGGTGCTATGCATGAAAGCACAGAGGGATGAAATCATGGTGGGAGACTTGGGAATGCATATAAACCCAACCCACTATTTCTCTACCACATCCAGAATAAAAGCAAACCTCTGTGTATTCAGTGCAGAGGTGTCCAGAAGTGCTCCAGTGATTCAGAATCCCCCTTATTACACTTGTCGTAGAGGGAGGATTTCTATGACATGTTTTATTCCCCCCCCCCGCAACCTATGTTTGAGTTTATGGGTGGGTTTAAACATGTTTATGAGTAATCTGGTGAGAAAGGCCAGATTACTCATAAACATGTTTGAACTTGCTTATGGGCTAACATGAAGGGTTGCAGAGAAAATGTGAAATGTCATAGAAATCCTGGATAGGGTTGTCTTTGTTCTGCAGAGAAACCAGGTGTGCCTTATTTTCTGCAAAAAAAAAAATTGTAAACTTTTTGAAGTGCATGCATGGTGAAGATGAAGGCTTTGGTGGCTAGCTCCAACCCCCTAAGTGTGCTCTTTTACCTTTGCACACCAGAAGTTCTGCAATGAAAATTCAGGGTAAACATTCCAGAGAAAGAAAAAGGTTTCTTGGGGTACCTGCCCACAAGGTTTTTACCATGCCATCATCCTGCTTCATTAGCAGCATATTACAGGAGGTCCAGATGGTGTTGCCTTCTGTTGGTGGCCACCTTCTTCTGTAGGCACCCTGGGATGATGCAGCTTGTCCTAGGCCACACAGACTGACCCTTCTCGCTGGGGGCATAGCGAGGAATCAAATTCCCAACCTCTGGCTTCCTCAAGGAAATACATGTAAACCACTGAATTATCCAACCAGCTATTTAATTTTAAGAGATTCTTCATTCATTGGGCATCAGAAGATGGAATTCTGGGAAAGTTAGGCCTGTTGGTTGGATTTTGGCTCCATTAATAATTACCTCAGATTAGTCCCTCAATTGTTTGATGCAAACTTACTTCATGATGACTCATCTTCTATCACAGGTTTTGTACTTTTGTTAAAGCAGCATAACAAACCATTTTCGGATAAGTGTGTTTTCTTGAAAATTGAATCACACCATGTTTCCTTAAGGCTATACATACGCCAAGATGCTTCCTCGGATAAACTGAAAGTAGGTCAGTAAATTAATCTGGGTATCCCTTAAAACTCTCCTCACTCTCTATTCATTTAAAGGTACAATTCAACATGAGAAGAGTTTCAAATTGTCGCTTAAAGTCCTAGTTTAGGCAGACCTGGGCAAGCTCATGACTTTACAATTTTTGGATTTATAGATGAACCAAGTGCCGTTTCTGTCCTAGCGTACAATGCTTTAATCTTTAATTGTGGGATTCTTGTCCAAGCTGACACATAGTTCCTCAAAAGGTTTTCTCAGTTTTTCTCTCTAAGGAACCAGGTGGGTTCTTCTGCTTGCCCTAGGATCATGGATTTTGATCCTTGAGAACAAAAAGGTATGAGTAAGCACTTTTTTCATTCCACCCAGGCCGTGCAGTCCCCACCCTTTATGAAACTTCAAACGATGGCAATGACTTCACAGCTTGGCGCCTGTGGGCTGCAAACTCCACCCTTGGAAAGGGAATGTTGGAAGCCGGCATGATCTCACCAGATTGTCCCAAAGAGCGTTGCATACAAAGAGTTACTTCAAGATGTATGTCTGCTCTTCATGAAGAGACAACAAGTTTTCCTCACAAAACATTGCAAACATTTAAAGCAATTACTTTAGGATGTATTTAGGTCATCGGTCCTGTCTGCCTTCTGACTCAGAATTCAGGACCGGAGGAATTTTGCCACAGGAATTTGGCAACAAATTGAGAGCCTGGAAATTCTAGAAACTAGGGATGCATACTGTCTTTGGACCAATGTGTAAAAATGAACCAAGTCATTCCTATGCACAAATGTGTGTGGGAAATGTTTCTTCCCCATGTTCAAAGTCTGTCTGTCTATCCCTGGAGGGGATTCTCCACTGGAGAAAATGGGCATCATCCTTTCACTTTCACTCCATTTTAATCTGGACCTCACAAACATTGGTCCAGATAAGGTTGATTCAGTTCAGAATATATTATATGCCAAATCTAGTGTACCCTCCTAGTTGAAATCCATCTGTGAGTACCAGTGACTCTTCTTTACAGAGCGTAAGATCAGATGAAGATCTACACTGGACCAAAACAAAGGTCACTCAGATTCTCTTTGCGCCAAACCAAGGAAGCAAGGAAGGCCTAAACTCAGAGCAAGTGGCAACAGTGCTGGAGAAAAGGGAAGAGGGGTGGCAGTGCAGGGTTTTTTTAATGCTGGCAAAAGAACCTTGGTCTTATTCTGGATTCCCCTCTTCCTTGTCCCTGGTTTGGTCACTTCCTTCCATGTAAAGTAAGGCTTTGACTGTTTCCTTCCAACTTCCAGACATGTACAATTTGTCAAAGAGGAAGAGCAAGGCGAAGCAAGAGCAGCCAACAGAGGTCTAGGGAGGGAGTAGTGAGGTGGTAGCAAGCATGAGGGGACTAAGAGGGAGTTCAATCTTTGGCTTGCATGATGGCAAGCTGGGGGTCGTGTTAGCTCTGCAGTCAAAGCATTGTGCCTTGTCTGGGTTACTGGCCCTGCAAAACTAAACAAATTCCAGGGTACCAATCAAATTCCACATAATGTGCTCTGCAGCGTGTGGGTGGATGTGTGGAACACACCACTAACCATCCTTGAAAGAATTCCAGATATTACAACAGCACTGGCCAAGCACAGTTGTTTCAGAGAATCCATCGTTAGAAGAGTGACTTTTGTAACTGCTAAAGCTGTCTGAGAGCTTACCTGGAACTTTTTTCTTCTCACATAAGTTGCAAATTAGTTTGCCATGTTTTATGATTGGTCTTCAGGATTCAGATACAAGATTTCTTCAAAGTCTGATTTCTCAAACTGAATGTCTGCCTGAGTCACGTCTCTTTAACACTAACACGTTTTCAGCTCTAGTTAAGGCTACAATATCTGTTTCTACCCATTGTAACAGCTATAAAATGTGCTTTTTTTTAAAAAAGTGGTTATGAAAATATGCCTTCTCATTTGAAGCAAAGAGGTATGAAAAATAAGTCACTTGCAGTTACTAAGTATGACTAAATCTAGTGGATTTTTCCAACTAGAACAGCCCCCACTTACTCCATGAAAGTTTAGAAAGTTACTACTTATGAGTAGAGCCTCAGGTACCCTTCTGGTTTGAGCCCTGATCAGTTATTAAGGAGGAAATAAATCATGACTCCTTTTAAAAACTACAGGTATAATGGTAATTACATAACTACAGTTGGGAACTCTATAACTGCAGTTCATTACTCTTCAAAACTAAATTTTTCATCTCTGCAAAAAGCATGTCTTTTCAAACAGCCATGTCAGACTGTTGAGAACATTCTGTGCTTAATAAAATGTTTGTGTAATTTGCAATAGCTGTTTGCCTTATTTTCCAGAACAGTAGCCATGTTTATTGCTACAAAAATGAGAAAAGAGTCTTGTGACATTTTCAAAACTAGAAAAAAATTATAATAAATTTGTTAAGCCCTTAAGATGCCATAAGACATTGGTTCTTAACCTTGGGTTACTCAGGAGTTTTGGACTGCAACTCCCAGAAGCCTTCACCACCAACTGTGCTGGCTGGGGTTTCTGGGAGTTGCAGTTCAAAAGCATCTGAGTAACAAAGGTTAAGAACCACTGCCATAAGACACTTTTGTTGTGCCTGCTTCCTTTTGACCTGCTTGTTCCTCTTAGGGTGCAACTATATTGCCTAAAATATCTGAGAATTCTTAGGATGTTGTTGTCTTAATTCATGACACATGCTCTTTGTACTGCTGTCCCTCTCCTCATGGGGCTGCAGATTCAATACAGGAGACCACACCACTTTTAAAAGCGCCTTAAATAAACCCAGGCTAGCACTTTAATCCACCCATGGGTCTGTCCTGATTCAGCTTGTATTTTGTTCTTGTTCATAACTATCTTGTTTATGTTTTTCTGAACTTTCACAGTGGGAATTTCTTGTTCCTTTGAATTTGTGGATAACTATTTTCCTCTTTTTAAATTCTAAGTGGCGTGGTGTTGCATCAGTATTTCAGATAGTGTATTTTTTTTGCAATTGAAGTTGACTTCTCATCTCCATTGCTATTAACTATAGATCTTCTGTGCAATAGGCTGGCAAAGCTTGCAAATGCAACAGTAAAGAATGATAGCAAAATTTTAAAAAGCCCAAAACAAATGCAGATGTATTGGAGGGGAAAGGAGGAGGAAAAGAAAAGAGCCAGCATAGTATTTTTACAGAGATGCAAAGTTGACCAGATGGAAGGCAAAATACATGTCAATAACAAGCCAGCAAGCTTCAGGCACTTGTGATGCAGCACTAAAGTAGAATAAGTTTATTTTTTAATTTTTTAAAAAAAAATTCAAAGGGAATCAGTTCAGACAACAGGCATAATTGCTGGTCTTCTGATGGGACAGCAACCTATACTACCCCAAACACATCCCCAAAATTCCCTCGCACACAGAACAGAATGACATGGTCACATAACCAAAAACAGGTAAAAAACCAGCATGATATAGAGTGATTTAAAATGAACAACTTCCCAACAGGTGTTAAAAAAAGAAACAATTTCTTGAAGAACAGTATGAATTTCCCCTGCACTTACAATAACATCATGTAGTCAGGAAATTTTGAATCGATTTGCATTGTGCTACAACTGAAGGGGAGAAGGGGACGACAGAAGACGAGATAGCTGGACAGTGTCATTGAAGCTACCAACATGAATTTGACCAAACTGGGGGAGGCAGTGGAAGACAGGAGGGCCTGGCGTGCTCTGGTCTGTGGGGTCCTGAAGATTCGGACACGACTTAATGACTAAACAACAACAACAACAACTGAAGTAATTGGAGGAGTACAATATATTGCAATGTAGTTGCCCCCTCAGATGACACTTAATAATTAAAGCAGTTTCTGTGGGTTCCTAACTGTCACTACATATTACAGCTAGTTGATTCAGATCACTTAAGTGTTTACAGATTCTGGCAAAATGAACACTCCCTTATGTATTGTTGCTGCTGCTGCTGAGGCTGGTATTGCCCAAATCCACGATTTTCATCAAGGTAAAGAAGAGACAAAATCTCTCCACTTTGGGTAAATCACCACATTGTTTGTGTGATCTTTATTCTAGTTCAGCTTTAATAGCCTCCAAAGAGGTAGTTTTCTGCCGACATAAACAATTTCTTTAAGAGGCAAAATGAGTCTTTGCTTGCAGGAGGAGTCTGTTCTTAGAATTATGAATGCTATAAAAGGGCCAAGTCAACGTTTTCATTGAAGATCAGAACCAGAAAACTGCCATGAGACTGAGACAGTTCTGGTTGCTCTGCTCAATGACCGGATAAAGGAAACCTATCAGTGGAGCATGATATTGGTTCTCCTAGATCTCTCAGCAGCCTTTGATACCATCGGCCACAGTATCCTCTTGGACAGACTATTGAATTTGAGGGTGGGAGGCCTAGCTTGATGCTGGCTCTGCTCCTTTCTTGAGGGTTGTGTCCACAAGGTTCACCTTGGGGAGCCTGTTTCAACCCCCTGGGTTCATTGTGGAGTTCCACAGGGGTCAGTCATCTCCACAATGCTGCTTAACATAGACATGAGGCCACTGGGGGAGGTCATTCAGTTTTGGAGTGCATTGTCACCAATATGCAGATGACACACAACTCTTTCTCTCCTTTACCTCTTCATCAGTGGAAGCTGTCCAGACCCTTGAGCGATGCCTGGCCTTGATAAAGGACTAGACAAAGGTTAACAGACTGAAATTGAATCCTGACAAGACATGGGGCTGCCTTTGAAGATGCTACAGAAGTTGCAGCAGGTGCAAAATGTGGTTGCCAGATTTATTGAGGGAGTTTCTAGATATGATCATATTTTCCCAGCCCTGGCTTGCCTGCATTGGCTTCCTGTCTGCTTCCACGCCAAATTGAAAGTGCTAACACTAACTTATAAATCTCTGAATGGCTTGGGACTTTGAGACTTGTCAGAGAGTTTCTCCATAAGATCAACTAACTGGGCCACCTGATCATCGCTGGCCGTATTGTTGCAGGTGGCCATTCTGAGGGAGGTCCAGAAAATAACCACAAGTAACCTGGCCTATACATGGGACAGGAAGCAAAAGTTAGAACTGGATATGGAACAACTGATTGGTTCAAAATTGGGAAAGGAGTACCACAAGGCTGTATATTGTCCCCCTGTTTATTTAACTTATATGCAGAATACATCATGCGAAAGGCTGGACTGGATGAATCCCAAGCCGGAATTAAGATTGCCGGAAGAAATATCAACAACCTCCGATATGCAGATGATACCACTCTGATGGCAGAAAGTGAGGAGGAATTAAAGAACCTTGTAATGAGAGTGAAAGAGGAGAGTGCAAAAAACGGTCTGAAACTCAACATCAAAAAAACTAAGATCATGGCCACTGGTCCCATCACCTCCTGGGAAATAGAAGGGGAAGACATGGAGGAAGTGACAGATTTTATTTTCCTGGGCTCCATGATCACTGCAGATGGAGATAGCAGCCACGAAATTAAAAGACGCCTTCTTCTTGGGAGGAAAGCGATGACAAATCTTGACAGCATCTTAAAAAGCAGAGACATCACCTTGCCAACAAAAATCCGAATAGTCAAAGCTATGGTTTTTCCTGTCGTGATGTATGGAAGTGAGAGCTGGACCATAAAGAAAGCAGACCGCCGAAGAATGGATGCCTTTGAATTGTGGTGCTGGAGGAAGCTCTTGAGAATCCCCTGGACTGCAAGGAGAACAAACCTATCAATTTTAAAGGAAATCAACCCTGAGTGCTTACTGGAAGGACAGATCCTGAAGCTGAGGCTCCAATACTTTGGCCATATCATGAGAAGAGAAGACTCCCTGGAAAAGACCCTGACATTGGGAAAGAGTGAAGGCAAGAGGAGAAGGGGACGACAGAGGATGAGATGGTTGGACAGTGCCATCGAAGCTACCAACATGAATTTGACCAAACTCTGGGAGGCAGTGGAAGACAGGAGGGCCTGGCATGCTCTGGTCTGTGGGGGTCACGAAGAGTCGGACACGACTTAATGGCTAAACAACAGCAACCTGGCCTTCTCATTGGTGGCAGCAACATTATGGAACTTGCAGCCTGCTGATGTGTGCCAAGCTCCTTCCCTTCTGTCCTTCAGAATGTTATTCAAACAGGCTTTCAGGACCATCCTCCCTATATAAATCGTGTCCCGAGTCTCCTGACCCATTCTGTGTAATTTTCAATTGATTTGCTGTCTTCATCTGTACGGTTTTGCTATGTTATATTACATTATTTCAGCTTATGATGTGTGTTCAGTTAATTTTATGCATGATTTTGGGTTGAATGTAAATGTTCTTTAGCATGCCACCATGAGTAAGTAGGCGGATACATGTATGTATGTATGTATGTATGTATGTATGTATGTATGTATGTATGTATGTATGTATGTATGTATGTATGTATGTATGTATGTATGTATGTATGTATGTATGTATGTATGTATGTATGTGTGTGTGTGTGTGTGTGTGTGTGTGTGTGTCTGTGTGTGTGTGTGTCTGTGTGTGTCTGACTGACTGACTGACTGACTGACTGACTAAATAAATAAATAAATAAATAAATAAATAAATGCTTTTTGGGATGGGCACTCAAAAAATAAATTCATAAAGGTATAGTTTATTCTTCATTAATATCTCTTCCTCCCTGCCTCCCTCTCTCCACACACACACCCTTCATAAAATGCCTACAATGTTGTTACAAAGTAAGAATGGCATGATTATCTAAAAGCAGAATCTAATGTTGGAGGGCATGAATAGGAACTTTTAGAAAAGTTCTACATGGAGAATTATGTTTGCAGAAATTCTGTTACGGGTTCTAAATTATATACAGTGGTGCCTCACTTAACGAGTGCCTCGCTGAGCGATGAAATCGCTTAACGAGGCACTCTGGGCCATCGCTGGAGCATTCGCTCAGCGATGGCCCCTATGGCGTTTTTTCGCTGTGCGATGATCGCTAAGCAATTCGCTTAGCAATTTTCGCACAACGAAGCCGGGGAGAACAGCTGATTGGCGGTTCCAAAATGGCCGCCGGAAGGTCCGCGCCGCATTTTCGCGCCCTGCCCTCGCTTACCGAGGGTGCGAAAATGGCGGCGCTATGAAGAAACATCGCTTAACGGTGAGTTTTCAAGCCATAGGAACGCACTGAACAAAGTTCAATGCGTTTCTATGGCTTTTTAAATTCTGTTTAGCGATGTTTCGCTATAGTGAAGGTTAATCCGGAACGGATTAACCTCGCTATGCGAGGCACCACTGTATATTCAATTGGAAAAATCACTGGATCCATCACTGGATCCATATATATCTGACATATCCTAGACATATATATGTATGTCCATATGTATGTCTCCTGAGTCTTAGTCTCTCTCTCTCTCTATATATATAGACAATGTGTGTGTATATATATATATATTCCTTGAACATCTCATGAATCTTGAGATCCCTCTTATGTTCCCTATCAGTCATAAGTGACCTGCCTGCATATAGCAAATTATTACTTGAGCTTCAGATATTACACTGCTTGCTCTCCTAATCACAATTAGAAGATCAGGACCACTTGTCTACTTTGTTTCCCCCCCCACTTTTTTTCTCTCTTGTGTGGAGGAGTGAAGAAGCAGTGCCTCCAGGAGTCCATGGGGTGGGACACTTCCAGTGGTGTCCTAGACATGGTGAGTTCAGGTTCCATCATGTCCACACCCAAGCCCAAGAAAGGAAAGGAAAGACATGCCTGTTCTTGTCCATAATTTTACCTGCCTCTGATGGATTTTGTCAGGTGATTAATGCTGACATTGTTTGAAAGTAAGATACTGGCCCAACAATTTATCTGGTCACTGAGAACAAGGTGGCGGCGGCGGAGAATAATTTCTTTCCACTTCTTGCTGACTCAACTCACAACTACCCTGGATTTAACAAGCTTGAAAATACAAGCTTCTGTGAATCTTTCCCTCTAGTATTAGTTGCAATAATATGAATACTATTGAAATATTATTAATACAAATAGGATGGGATGGGATGGGATATGATGATGATGATGATGAAAACAAACATTATTCTCTGGAAGAAGGGAAAGAATATCACCCAAAGCAGATTTGTGAAATTTTCATAGATTCGTTAGTGCTGAGTTATCCTTTCATAACCTATTGGAGGCTGATTCCAACAAGTATCAATGAGGATCACATTGTCTCCAGGGTACGCAAGGGCTATTGCTTGTCCTAAAATGCCTTCATTTTAGTAAATATTAAGAAACTTCCATATTTCCGGCTTCTAGCATATTTTGCCCTCCAGCAATGGGATACCCTCAGAGCTATAGGTCTGACCAAGCAGGATTGCAAATTAAGTCCATATCTACCTCCACATGACCCAACTCCAAATAAAGTAAGCTATTTTGGAAAAGATGGAAAGGAGAAAATCTCGTGCTAGGACAATCAGACATCTTTCTCCAATGGGAGCATCACTTCTAAATACAAGTTGAACATATTATCTTGTATACCCGTAAACCTTCCTTGATGTGGAAGGATAGCAGTGCACAAATCAGATGATTACCAATATGTGTTTTGATGATGGTATTGGTTTCATTATTCAAGAGGCTTTTTCCATGACCTGTTTCATTGGTTCAGTTTCCCCAGGACTTGCTCAAATAAATTTGATAGCTTGATACATATAATTCCTTCTCTCTCTCTCTCTCCTTTTTAGAGTTTTCAGGTTGCCTGGAGTACCTCCCAGAAAAATATGATATGGAGCCAAGACCAAGAAAAGACACTGCTTTCCAATTATTTTCAGAATATTGGTACCTTAAGCATGGGTTTTTATATTTCAGTTTTCACAATTTTTATAGAGGGGAAAAAGGATTAGGGGAAATATTAAAGGAAAATGAACTCAGCTGAACAGAGCCATCAGATAAATGTCTGAGTGTGCACTGGGTAATTGACAGCAATGCACTTTGATGCTTTACTAGGATGTAGAGCTCAATTCTAAGCACATTTTTTTCAGAAGCAAAGAGGCTGACTGCATAGGCTGTTTAGCCTGCTGTGTGGAGCACTACAGGGATTGATTGGTGTCTTTTTAAAGATGGTGATCAGACCGTGTCTTTGCTTGAACACACCAGCCCATAGTTTCTCAATTTTCCAAACATAAGAATACTTTGTACCAGTTTCTCAAACGTCTGCACAAAAATGTTTACATTAGGGGAGAATGGGCACAAAAGTGCACATGATCGTTAAAAGTCTGTGCAAAAATTGATTGCAGAAGTGCCCACCACCAAAAGAGCATATATTATGTGAAATTATAGAAATTCATGCATTCATTAGAATAGGGATACTAGTAGTACTAGTAGGCATCGTTCAGTCTCGAGAGACTATGGTAACGTGCTCTGAATACTGTATAGGTATTGGAACAGCATCTAGTGTGGCTGAGAAGGCCAATTCGAGAGTGGCAATCCCTTCCACACTGAAGACAAATACAATCTGTCCCCTATCCAGCTCCCTGGTTTGGCTGGATTCAGGACTGCCTCTTTGCCTCGTCCTGCTGAACAAGTGTCTCTTCAAATTGGGAGAGGCCATGATGCACTCCCTGCCTCCAGGCTGAACGCCCAGATGTCAAAGTTTCCCATCTTTTGAGGTCCATTCCTAAGGCCTCCAGATCCTGCTTACAGATATCCTTGTATCGCAGCTGTGGTGTCCCTCTGGGGCATTTCTCCATACAGGAGATCTTTTGGAATCTGACCGTCATCCATTCTCACGAATAGAGATACATAACATACATAGTGACCAAAATCATGTTGCTGATGTATGCATGCATAAGAGAAACTACATAAACCTTGGCAATTAAGTGCAATTTAAAAAAAAAATGAGATTCTGAGTTGTGTGCTCAGGAACACAATCAGCATCTTGTCAATGAGTAGTGATTTGTAAGAATCTAGAAAAAATATGGAGTTCATTGTTTAGGCATGGTTTAGTTCTCTTATTGGTATGGAATGTGTAAATTAATGACTTTTTTGTTAAAATTTGAAATGCACATATTTCCCCTTTATCATTATATGTATTTTCCATATGAGGAAGTACACATGCAATATTCAAACCAGACACAACAACCCTAACATAGTTGGTAAAGATCCATGAAAAAGTTGCTAGAACAATGTGTATGTCTTGTATTAATTATGAAAGTTGTACAATGTATATAGTTTTTTGTGTGGATTTTTCACACCACGTATCAGTTAGCTGCAAGAACCCTCAAAGAGGAAACACGATAGACATAGCTTTCCCATTGCCTCTAAGTGTATTTTAAAAGTCAAATAAAATTAAGACCTTTTTATCTTTAAAGGAAAGAGAATTTATTTCAACTGAGGCAATTCACACTTGAAGGAATGAGTCATCCTGAAATGACAGACCAATGTATATGTGTGGGTGAACCGTCTTTGTATGTCAGTGCACAGTCTGTTCTGTGGCCAGGGAGGTGGGGAGTTGAGGGCTGCAATGCGTCTGTTATGGGTCCTGATGCACGTTGAAGTGGATGACTTGCAGTAGTAGGTGCATTGCCCCATCCACACAACGGAGATGATGGAGAGCCACCTGAGGATAGCAGGAAGAAGACCATGCATTCTAGTGTAATTAAAAACAAATAAACACAAAACCTTTTGGACTACATTTCCCAGAATCCCCCCCAATGGGTAATTCTGGGACACGTAGCCCCCAAAAGATAATGTTTTCCAAGCTCTTGAATTAAGCTGCTATGGCTGCAAAGCTCCTTGTACAGAGTTGACGGTCACAACACACTTACATCAAATGGTATTCTACATCAGCACTGCTGTGTGACCCCCCTATGTCACAAGACCTGCTTCGCCCATAGTGACACAAGGCCAAAGTACACTTCACACCCAGTGACACTTCTCTAACATGTTCTTTTAAAATCCAGAATCAACTTTTGAAGTGGTGAATTTCAGTGGAAGGAGGCATGCTCTTGACGCATGCCCCTCGGGCCATACGTCACTTTTCAGCCACTTTTCTCCACAAAGGGAAAAGACACATAGGTCTACATACCTCCCTCACCCCCACAAAGGGCAGAGTTTTACCCAGAACTACATCACACAGAGAAAGAGATACAGAGCCTCTCTCCCCCATTCTCCCATGAAAAAGTCACAGCCTTGTAGACCAACAGAGATTTAAAATGGCTTAACTGTCTTCATTCACCATTACCCACATGCCTCTGACTTTTACTTAACACCTTTGCTTTAATAGCAGTGTAGAAACTATAAATCTTGTGTCAGTCTCATGAACTTGCCAATGCAGGCAAAGTTTTCGTTGTGTGCACATACAGGAGAGAGAGAGAGAGAGAGAGAGAGAGAGAGAGAGAGAGAGATGGTTAATAAGAACAAAGGAAACAAGGTGACACAGTGAATTTTGATCTGAAAATGAAACTTGACATAACAAGTAGTTGACATTTTTAAAATAATCTTTCATAGTTGCCCAGAAGCTACTTTTAATAAAATTCCTTTGAACCTCTAGAGAAAACAAGCCAGCTGCATTCATTTTACTTAAACAGCATATATAATAAACATCCCAAGTCATACATTATTGCCAGTCTCCATTCTGTGATATGTGGATATGTTAAATGGAAAGGCCTGGTTAATGAAATAATAGAACTGTTGGATAGCTCAGTAATGTAGACATCAGTCTGGGAGCCAGGGATTGACAGTTTGATTACTCACTGCCTCAGTGATCCATACGGTCCCTTCCAGCTCTGCAGTTCTAAGATTATTGTTATAATTTTGCCATTCACTTGAGTAGTGGCACTGCAGCGATTAAACCCAAAACAACGGGGGCCAGATGGTTGAAGGCTGTCCTTTGTTCTAGATCTGTTGCCAGCGACCAGAATCGAGGTAACTTGCTCAGCCAGCCCTCCACTCTATCCTTGATGCTCTTAAATGCCAGATTTGCTTTAGGTAAGGCCCAGCTAATCCAAGACTTGATCTTGGACAAAATAGCAGATCTGTCCTGTATTACTGAGACCTGGGTGGGTGCAGAGGGTGGTGTAGCCCTCTCATTAATTTGTGACCCACCCCCAGATATTCCACCCAGCACCAAAGTAGACTGGAGAGTTGGGGAGGGGGAGTTTCCATTATTTATAAAAACACTTTAGAGGTTGTCAGGCTCTCTGCCTTGAGCATCCTGGGCCTTGAGGCCCTTCACCTGTTGGTGAGGACCAGGGATGGATTTGGGATAGTGCTGGTTTACCATGCTCCCTGCGACCCAGCGCTCTTCTTTCCAGAGCTGGCGGACTTAATCTCAGTGGCAACAGCATTGAGATCCCCCAGACTAATTGTCCTGGGTGACTTCAATGTCCATGCTGAGGTTGGGGCCCTGTTCTTGAGTTCTTGGAAACTATGGCTTCCTTGGACATGCCCCAATCTGTCAACGGTCCCACTCATGTGGCAGGTCACACATTAGATCATTTGGAGACAGCCCCCGATGGTAGCTAACTTAAATGCCACTACAATCGTGTCAAATATTTATTTAGCCAAACTGAAGGCTATAAGAAAATCCTACTTTGCTTGCCGGATAAGCGAAGCTCAGGGCCATCAAGCAGAACTGTTCTGCATTGTATGCAATTTATCCAGAAATGGTCACAGTGACAGGCCTCCCAGTAGCATCTCCTGTGACCAATTTGCGGCCTTCTTTAAACAAAAAGTGGAGGCCATCCACAAGGACCTAGATATCTCCTCTTTATCAGTGGATCAAGCCAAGACGCCCAGTGCATCACCTTGCCTGGGAATTTTGACACAATTTCAGCCTGTGACGTCAGTTGAGGTTAACAGGGTCCTTGATTGCCGCAGGGCCACCACCTCCTCACTAGATCTTTGTGTGGTCTGGCTCTTGAAAGTGGCCAGGCTGATACAACTGAGTGGGCAGGGACTATTATTAAGGGTCTTCCTTCCCCTCAAGGAGACATTTATTAGGCTTATCTGAAAAAAGCTCAATTTGATGGCTGATGATATTAACAAATATCATCCAATCGCCAATATCCCCTTTATTGGCAAGCTGGTGGAGAGAGTGGTGGCCGATCAACTTCAAGCTCTCCTGGAAGAGACCAATGCCCTTGATTCATTCCAGTCTGGGTTCAGGCTGCATCATGGGATAGAGATAGCATTGGTTGCCCTGCAAGATGACCTCTTGAGGGCGGTCGACAGGGGCAAAATGTCCTTGCTGGTCCTCCTCGACCTCTCAGCAGCCTTTGATACCATCAACCATGGTATCCTCCTGGGGAGGATCTCGAGGTTGGGGATCAGTGGTCAGGCTTTGACCTGGCTTCAATCCTTCCTGGAGGACCGTCCTCAGAGAGTTCAGTTTGGGGAGATGTTGTCTGCTCCATGGACTCCCAATTGTAGAGTCCCGCAGGGGTCAATCATCTCCCCAATGCTATTTAATATCTATATGAGGCCACTGGGGGAGGTCATCGGGAGTTTTTGGAGCTTTGTGTCACCAATACGTGGATGACACTCAGCTCTGTCTCTCCTTCCATCCTTCTGCAGTGGATGCTGTCCTGTCCCTTGAGCGCTGCTGCCTGGATGTGGTGCCAGGATGGATGAGGAACAACGACTGAGGCTGAACCCAGACAAGACGGAAATCCTGCGGGTGGGTGCCCCTAGTGTATGTGGTCTGAGTGCCTCCCTATCTTTGGGGGGGCACTCTTTCCATGAAGAGGATTGTAGCTTGGGCGTGCTTTTGGATCCATCGCGATCAATGACATCTCAGATAGCGCCTGTGGTCTGATCCGCTTATTTCCACCTAAAGCGGATTGCCCAGCTATGTCCCTACCTTGACACTGGGTCCCTCACCATGCTGGTCCATGCACTAGTAATCTCGAGATTAGACTACTGTAATGCCCTCTATGTGGGGCTGCCCTTGGGACTGCTGCAGAGACTGCATCGTGTCCAGAGTGCGGCGGCCAGACTTCTGAGTAGGCTTAGTATATACCAACATATCTCCCGCACTCTGGCCTCCTTACACTGGCTACCTGTTTGCTTCTGTACCAGTTTCAAGGTGATGGTATTAACTTATAAGGCCTTAGATGGTTCGGGACCTTTATATCTGGCCAAGCCCCTCCTTCCAGTTAGGTCTGCCCATCCTAACTGGATTGTTGCAGGCAGGGCGGCTGAGAGTTCTGACCCCGAGAGAGGCCCTAAAAACAACAACTAGAAATCGGGCATTCTCAGCGGTAGCGCCACAATTATGGAACTCTCTTCTGCCCAAAGTTTGCCTGGCCCCTTCACTGAGCAAATTCAAAAAGCTACTAAAAACCTGGCTGTTTAGACAGGCCTTCTCTAAACAAATTATACTCTGATACAATGGTGTCCAATGATATACTGGTAACTTCTATCATACTGCCATGCTCCATGTTTTTATTTTTCTATGCTTTTAATTGTATTTATGGTATTATAATGTTATCCTCACTGCACTATGATTTTTGATTTTCGCCTCATGTATTCATGTTGCTATTTGCTATTTTGTTACTTTGGGTTTTTTTTTTTTTTTGTTATTTGTTGTAAACCGCCCAGAGTGGCCTTGGCTCCTGGCTGGGCAGTATATAAATAAAATAAAATAATAAATAAAGAAATAAATAGGATCAAGACTTGTGTACTTTTGTGCACTATGGCCAAAGGCCAGAGCCCAATGTAGTGTAATAGACAAGAGTATTGGACTAGGACTCAGAGGAGACTTGGGTTCAAATTGCTGCTCAGCCCATGGAAACTCACGGGGTGAGTGGCGACTGTAAACCACACCTTGAATATCACGCACATCTCAAAAACTCTCTTAGGGTCCCCTTAGGCTGAAAGCACCTAAGGACATATAACTTCAGGAGGCAGAATTTCATAGATGTTTGATGACTGAAATACCGCCTGCCTCATTTATTTTTCATCCAGTGTAGATAAGGCTGACAATTTTTTAAAAAAGCAAATGAACTAACTCACTATTCCCATGGGATGCACCTAAATAGGTAGAGACTGGGCAGATCAGAGGTAGAGTAAAAGTAAGATAAACTATGGCATATTTTAGCAAGAGCTGTGTGAGGACTGTTGCAGAATCTGAAGTGACTTCAGATCTAAGCTGACTGCATCTCTTACACTAACAGGACATTCTCTATTTGAAAACAATCTCCTTGTGAAGCACTGTCCAATTCAACTCCAGTGGAAAGACAAAGACCCGTATGAAGGGGGAAGCAGAGGATTGTAAGCTGCCCATTCCTTGAACATCAGGGAGAGCAGATAAAACAGGCAACGGGTCCTTCTCAATGGGGTGAGAGGTACTGTATTTCTGTCTAAATTATACTAATAATAACCTCTGGATTTCCACCTCAATTAGGACATAGAAAATTTTTGCAAATCTATATCTTCCTTCCCCCTCACACATCTTGTCTGTTGATATTTGACTGCTGAATTCCAGTTCTACATAGGAGTGGCTGAAAGAACAGGTTTATTAAGCTTGTGTGCTTTCTTGATGTGGCATTTAATATGGGTCTGCAGCTTCATTCATCTTAGGCTAACAGAAATCCAAAGGTTGCATTGTTCTTAAAGAAACAATATGCAACTTATTCTCCACATCTGTGTATTGGCCTAGTGGGATCAAGGTGATTTGACATTATGGTCATCTGAAGTGTTTTAATATTAAAATAAAATATTTCTTCAAAACCTAGAATCTCCCAATCGTGATTTCACTGCATTTTTTCTGAATCCCACTTGAATCGTCCCGGCCTTGTTCATCACAATACTTCATTTCTTCTCATTTCTCCTCGTTTTGCCTTTGTGGGTACAGTATATGCCTTTTAACTGAGCATTTCATAACTGAGCATTTATTTATACGTTCTACCCAATATACATATTTGCTCCTATTGACTAGAGTATGCTCGTAGATTTTTTTTTCAAATTATAGATCTATTTTAGCTACTCACATTTTAAAATTTGCACACTCTTTTGTGTGCACTCTGTTTTTCTAATTGGCCTGGATGGGTTGTAAAAGCTTTTCTGTGATTTCGCCATCTCCAAGTGCCTGGGGGGAACTTTCCTGGGAGTGGTTTCCTTGTGGGTGTATAACTTGGACATCCAAAATCCAAACTTCACCAAATTTGCAGGGCTTTTAGAGGAGAGTCAGGGGAAGCTTCCCTGTGAATCTGGTATCTCTAGGGGCTTGGAGCCCATTTTCTAGGGCTTTAAAGTAAAAAATGAGTTGACAAATTGATTCATCAGAAAAAATTCTAAACTTGTAATTTTTGATTCATCGACCCTGATGAATCACGAATCAAAATGAATCACTATTTTTCTGATTCGTGCCCACCTCTAATAGTGATGAATATCTGTAATAATAATTCCTAATATTCAGTGTCCCATTTAGTCCAACAGATCACACAGCAAAAGGCGCGGTTCCTGCTTCCTAGACGAAGGGGTGAAAGTGAAACTTATTTCTCCTGGGCCCGGTGTTCTTCAATATTTTTATCAATGACTTGGATGGGGGATGCTTGTCAAATTTGCAGATAATACAAAATTGGGTGGAATAGCTAATACCCTAGAAGACAGAAACAACATTCAACATGACCTTGATAGGATGGAGCACTGGGCTGACAGCAACAGAATGAAATTCAACAGGGATAAGTGCAAAGTACTGCACTTTGGAAAAAGAAACCAATTGCACAGTTACAAGATGGGAGGATACCTGGCTCAGCAAAACTGAGAGAGAGAAGGATCTTGGAATTGTCGTAGATCATAAGCTAAATATGAGCCAACAGTGTGATGTGGCTACAAAAATGGCTAATGCTATTTTAGGCTGCATTAATAAAAGTATGGCTTTTTTTTTTCTTTTTTCCCCCAACACTCTTTTTTTTTTCATTTCTATTTTTCTTTATCTATTTCTTTTATCTATTTCCCCCTGTTTTCCCCCACACATACGCTGTTGGTGAGAGGCGGGAGCCGCGTTCCGGACCGAGAGCTCGCAAGCGGGGATCGGAGTTGGAGCAGGAGCAGGGAGAGGGCTCCTCCGGTTTCCCGCTGGGCTCGGAGGCTTGGGAAAGCGGCGGGCGTCGGGCTGGTGTGGAGGCGATTGCTGGAGGGGAGAAGATCTGCGGGCTGGTGACGGACGCCCTGCCCCCCTCCCTGGAGACGAGCCTTGCCGCGCTGGACGCTGGACGCGCCGGGGAGATCTTGGCGCGGGGTTCCTGGCACTGTGGATGGACGCCGCTACGAGCGAGCGCGGAGTATAGGACGCCGGGTTCGCCTGCGGAGCGGTGGTGAGCGGCGGCCTGGAGGAGCTTGGGGGTCCCTCGTTTGCCTGGGAGGTGTCTTGCTCCGGTGGAGTTGGTGGAGGAGCGGGGCATCTTTTGGAGACTGGGGACCTTGGAGGCGCGGCTGGACAGATTGCGGGGCCTGGGGGCAGTCGAGAGGGCGCAGGATCCTGCAAGCATCAGCGGGAGCTGGGAGGTCGCCGGAGCGTGGGAACACGGGCGCCATGTTGGAGATTCCCCCCCCCAGCTCCTTCTTCCCTCGCCTGCTTCTCTGCCTCAGCCTGCTTGCTGCCATTTGATTTCCCCCCAACTGGATTCTTAAGGGGGGAAATGGCAGGGTCCAAGCTTTTTCCAGCTTGCTTGCTAGCGCTTGTGACCCTGCCCTGTGACAATATTGAGACCTCTGAGCCCGTTCTTGTCATCTGGGACTCCTGCCTTGTTGACGAAACGCCACTGACTCCAGTACCATCTAAAGGGACAAATTCAATTGGCAGAAAAAAAACAGTTTTTGGCTATATGTGGGGGATAACCTTTGGGGGAATTCTGTAGTTATTTAGTTACTATACTGCGAATTCTTTTTTTTTTCTTAAATGTTTGTTTAATTGATATTGCTATTATTTTTAGTTAGATTACTTTTGTTTATTTTATAATTGTATAAGTTATTTATTTCGGGTTAATTGATTGTTTGCACTTAGTTGTTTTTTCTTTTTCCCCTCCTTTTTTCTCCTTAATTTTCTTTTTTCCTTTGATATGGTTTGGAAGGCCTGCCTTCCCAGCGAGGGGCCCCAGAATATTTCTGTGATTACGGGTAGGGGGAGATATGGCGTTGGCTCCGTCCCTGCTCGTGTTAGAAGAACTAGGGACAGATGTTTCAAGGCTGTTCCTTGTTCTGAGACGGAGACCAGCCCCCAGCATCGAGGTAGCCAGACCAGCCAGCCTTCCACTCTACGCCTGGTGTTGTTGAACGCCAGGTCTGTATCCAATAAGGTCCAGGTAATTCAAGACCTTATCCTGGAGGAGGATACAGACCTGGCTTGCATAACCGAAACTTGGATTGGCGGAGAGGGGGGTCCCCCTCTAGCTCTCATCTGTCCGCCCGGTTATGTTGTCCAACACCAGGGTAGACTGGAGGGTCGGGGGGGAGTAGCCATTGTCCATAAGTCCAGCTTGGAGGTCACTAGGCGCTCCTCGGTGATAAAGCCGGGTCTTGAGGCCCTCGACGTGTCTATCGGGGCCAGGGATGGTATTGGGATCTTGCTGGGCTACCGTGCTCCCCGCGACCCAGCCACCTCCCTACCGGAGCTGGTGGACTTCGTCTCCGCGGCATTGTTGGGTTCCCTGAACCTATTGGTACTGGGGGATTTCAACGTGCGCGCGGGGGCGGAGACCTCTGGTCCAGCTCTTGAGTTCCTGGAGACCATGGCCTTCTTGAACATGTCCCAACATGTCAACGGCCCCACTCACGTGGGGTGTCATACACTTGACCTGGTTTTTTCTACCAATGGGAGTGAGAGTGGTCCGATGGTGACTGACCTTGAGTCGGTACCCTTGTCATGGTCAGATCACCACCTAATAAAGTGTACCATTAAAATGGCTCTCCCCCCCCCCCCCGCAGGGAGCAGGGATCTATTGTTATGGTCCGTCCTCGAAGGCTACTGGATCTGGTTGGATTCCAGGATG
The DNA here is from genome assembly GCF_051106095.1 of Pogona vitticeps. NCBI lineage: Eukaryota > Metazoa > Chordata > Lepidosauria > Squamata > Agamidae > Pogona > Pogona vitticeps. Next base: position 157,472,848 of record NC_135784.1, on the reverse strand, counting down.
CCATGAGAGGTGTTATGGCTGACCTGGCTGGCGCTCCTGTCGAGGCTCTGGTGGATGGCTGGTTTGCTGCCGCGACTAGGGCTGTTGACATGATCGCACCTAAACGCCCTCTCCGCCGCAGAGACCGCCCGGCACCCTGGTTTAACCGGGACCTCCGGGCGAGGAAGCGGGTCAGGAGATGGCTAGAGCGCAAATGGAGAAGGGCCCCGACGGATTTTAACAGGATAGCTGTCAGGGTCGCTACTAACCTTTATCTTGCTAAGGTAAAGGCTGCTAGTAGATCATACCTCGCTAACCGGTTAAGCGAGGCGTCCAACCAGCAGGCGGAGTTATTCCGTATAGTACGCGACCTCTCCGGAGTTGGTCCGGGCGATGGGCCTCCCCCTAGTTTTTCGCCGGACCAATTTGCAGCATTTTTTAAATCAAAAGTGGAGGCCATCCGCCGGGACCTCTCTCCTTTTTTGAGCACAGTGAGTCGAGCTGAGATGTCCAGCGCTCCGTCTTGCCCGGTGATTTTGGACACCTTTCAGCCTGTTACGCCTGACACTGTCTCCAGGGCGCTTGACCGCTGTCGTGCCACCACCTCCTCTTTGGACCCTTGCCCGGCCTGGCTAATCAAAGCAGCCAGGCCGTTAACAACGGAGTGGGCCACGGCTATAATAAATGGGTCTCTCCTTGAGGGCAGATTTCCATCTGCCCTGAAGGACACACTCATTAGGCCCATTAGGAAGAAACCTAGTTTGGCGGCGGACGAAATTGGCAACTACAGGCCCATCGCCAATGTTTCCTTCCTTAGCAAGGTAGTCGAGAGGGTGGTGGCTGACCAGCTTCAGGCGCTCCTGGAAGAAACAGATGCCCTGGATCCATTCCAGTCGGGCTTCAGGCCGCGCTACGGCACAGAAACGGCTTTGGTCGCCCTGTGTGATGACCTATTGAGGGAGGCCGATAGGGGCAAAGTGTCCCTGTTGGTCCTCCTCGACATCTCAGCGGCCTTTGATACCATTGACCACGGTATCCTCCTGGGGAGGCTCTCCGAGTTGGGAATAGGTGGCCTGGCATTGTCCTGGCTCCGTTCCTTCTTGGAGGACCGCCCCCAGAGAGTTCAGCTTGGGGAGAGAGTCTCGGCCCCGTGGAGCCTCAATTGTGGGGTTCCACAGGGGTCGATTATCTCCCCAATGCTATTTAACATCTATATGAGGCCGCTGGGTGGGGTCATCAGGGGGTGTGGTGCTTCGTGTCACCAGTATGCGGACGACACGCAGCTCTACATCTCCTTTTTGCCAACCGCAGAAGAAGCCGTCCTGTGCCTCCAGCGCTGCCTGGGGACTATACTAGAATGGATGCAGGAGAACGGGCTTAGGCTGAACCCGGACAAGACGGAAGTACTGAGGGTGGGCCCCCCCACAGTCAGGGATTTGGGAAACTCCCTCTCTTTTGGGGGGGTGACTCTCCCTGCAAAGGATGGGGTACGCAGCTTGGGGATCCATCTGGACCCGGTGCTCTCCATGGAGTCACAGGTGGCGTCGGTGGTCCGCACCGCCTTTTTTCACCTCAGGCGGATAGCCCAGCTGCGGTCCTATCTGGAAGTGGGGGTGCTCACCATCTTAGTACACGCGCTCGTAATCTCAAGATTAGACCACTGTAATGCGCTCTACGTGGGGCTTCCTTTGAGGTTGCTGCGGAAATTACAGGTGGTGCAGAATGTGGCGGCCAGATTACTCAGTGGAGTGAAAAAATTCCAACATATTTCGCCCACTCTGGCCGCATTGCATTGGCTGCCCATCAGGTTCCGCATCGACTTCAAAGTGTTAACGCTTACGTATAAAGCCCTAAAAGGTTTAGGGCCTCGATACCTGGCGGAACGCCTTCTCCCACCAAGTTCTACCCGGGTCACACGGGCGAGCCAGGAGGTGAGGCTGAGGAGCCTAACGCCGAGGGAGGCCCGAAAAGAGAAAACAAGAAATAGGGCCTTCTCGGCGGTGGCTCCTCGCCTGTGGAATAATTTACCTCCTGGTATTCGCGGAGCTCCCTCGCTGGGCACCTTTAAGAATCTACTAAAGACCTGGATGTTTCAGCAGGCTTTCTCACCAGATTACTTTTGATTTTCTTTTCTCTTATTGTTTTTTTTACCTTTAATTGTTTTGTAATTTGTTGTTTTATTTTTATAGTATTTTATCTCTGTTGTAAGCCGCCTAGAGTAGTCCTTCGCGACTAGATAGGCGGGATATAAATAAAATAAATAAATAAATAAAATGGTTTCCAAATCTCACGAGGTGCTAGTCCCCCTCTATTCAGCACTGGTTAGGCATCACCTTGATTATTTTGCCCAATTCTGGACACCACACTTCAAGAAGGATGCTGACAAATTGGAACAAGTTCAGAGGAGGGCAACAAGGAAGATCAGGGGTCTGGAAACCAAGCCTTAGGAGGAAAGGCTGAAAGAACTGGGCACGTTTAGCCTTGAGAAAAGAAGACTGAGGGGTGATATGATAGCACTTTGTAAATATTTGAAAGGCTGTCGTACAAAGGAAGGGCAGGACCTGTTCTTGATCATCCCAGAGTGCAGGACACACAACAATGGGCTCAAGTTACAAGAAGCCAGATTTCAGTTGAATATCAGGAAAAACTTCCTAACTGTTATAGCAGTACAACAGTGGAACCAGATGCCTTGTGAGTTGGTGAGTGCTCCAACACTGGAGGCATTCAAGAAAAACTTAGATAATCACCTGGCAGATATGCTTTGACTGTATTCCTCCCTTGAGCAGGGGGTTGGACTTGATGGCCTTGTAGGCCCCTTCCAACTTCACTGTTCTATGATTCTCAGGCATCCTGGAATGATTTCTCCAGAAATGAAAATTAAAGATAATCTGGCATCAAGAAGGGGGACTGGGGTGAGAGCAGGACAGAGAAGGACACTGTCAGCTTGGGTAGCAGGAGTGCTACTATTTTGGTGGTTAGGAAAGAGATTTATGAAGAGCACCAAACCAACATTTCCTCTAGGCTGTGTATGCACATGTGCAGTGCTGGATCAGGATCATGCAGCCAAGCCACTGTTGCCGCCCATTGGATTCCAGTCGCAGCTGGAAGCCCCTACACATGGGGTGGAGCCCCTGAACAGCGCTCCAGAAAATTAGAGGGAATGTTGCACCAGCCTTTGTTTTCCCTATGCATATCATGCAGCCCCATCATATTCAAGGAGGGGTTTATCCCCAGCCCCTATTCAGGGGAAATTGCTTCTGTGCAAAGCAGCACTGTGGTTGGTGGGAACTCCCCTTCAAGTACGTACACATCTGACATGGGGGCAGGAGGAGAACAAGGGGGCTCAAGTAGGCACTCTTTCAGAAGCATGTGACTTTGAAACCACCCCTCTCCCTCCAAGCTGCGCTTGCCCCATCAGTTGCCAAAACTAGTAGTGATGGTACGTTAGCCGTCCCTCTTAGGAACGTGCAGTCAGTGATCTGGAAGCATTTTCAACATTGTGCAACAGGTGCTCACAGGGCTGAGTGCATGCCTGGCGAGAAGGTGCTCAAGTGTGAGCAACACCTGGGCCACCTCAGTGGGCAATGGATATTAAGCAGAAGCGGGGGGGGGGGGGTTAATGCCAGACAACTTTCCATCACAAGCAGAAGCAGTTAGTGAAGAAAATCTGACTAGTGCTCAGGAGTCACACAGAGCAGGAAGAAACTAGCAATGTTCATAGCACCCCAAACAGCAGTACCACCAGTTGTGTTCTAGAGTTGAAGTCCCTCCCTCCTGCAACAACAGGGCAAATGTCTGGGGCACTGTCTTGACATGTATGGCAGGGGGTCTATCCTCCAGAGGCACCAGCCCAGAGAAAGGACATGGCAGAGGTAGAGGCATATGAGTGCAGGAGACCTGCAAGCCAAAAAGGACCAACCCCTTCCCTCACTGGGTTGAAAAGGAATCTGTTTAGGGAGGTCTGGCCAAGGTGGCCATGGGACTGTGGTCTTGTGCCCCAACTATTGTGCCCGACGAGAGAGTGCTCTCTCAGGCAAGGGTCATCGTCAGTCCACATTACGCACGCTTCGGACCTGGTGCTGTAGGAAAATTTACTTTCCTTAAGATCAACTCTCTTTAACTAAGAGAGAATGCCACTCTCTGATCACAAGGACTAGGTGTGCCATGCTTCAGTCTGCTGCCCCCTCCTTCTGCCTCCCCCCTTATTCCAATTTCTGTTCCAGGATGGTGCTCCTTTACTCAGCTGTGTTGTGCCCCATGCTGTTGGCACAGTTCCAAGCCAACAAGTCATATTTTGTTGACTATTCTTTCCTACTGTAGGGGTCTTTTCAAGTTATAGCACGTTGTGAAATGGCCGTGTTTCTGATGGAGTAAAGGGGTGAAAGTACAGAAAAGCCAAGCCAAGTTGCTTTATCAAAATCTAGTACAAGTATTTGGATTTTTTCCCCCCAACAACATTTTGCTCTAAAGGAAACTCCAGTCTTATGGTATTGCTGTCCAGAACTTCCTAGCACCTAGAGGATGTGATGAGCAGAACATGGTGGGAGAAGAATTTTTTTTTGGACTACAACTTCCAGAATCCACCACACAGACCAGAGGATCCTGGGAGTTATAGTCCAATCTCTGGTGGTGAATCTGGAGTGCTACCATAAAATGTAAGAATCTCCACATTATTCTCTGACTCACTCGATTTGTCGCTTAAGGGAGTAGAAAAAAGGGATCACATGAGCAAAGAAAAAGCCATAATGCCTTGAAGCACCAACTCCTGAAGTAAAGGCTTTCCACTGCAGAAGGCAAAACTGAATGGGGTGGTGGTGGTCATGGGACCAGGGAAGTGAGTAACTCAGTGATTTGCCCAACATTTTGGAAGAATGAGGATTAGAATGGAAGTTCGCTGTTGGAGAAGAAGGTCACATGAAAGATAACTGAGCCATTCCTTTGTATCCACACCCTTGATGAGCATTTACTACAGTCACAAACAGATAGGAATTCATGAGGCTGTTGCATATCTAGGTATTTATGATGCTAATCACTAGAGCATACAACTGCCTCAGGGAAACCGTGCATGATACAGATGCTTTAAGAAGCCTTGCCTGTATGTTGCGACAGATATAAAGATATGGATGGGTGGTTGTACTGAGGGAAATTATAAAGACAGAAACGTGTTTGTACTAAGCACAAGTCAGTGAAAATTTAATTAGAACAGATATATGGCCCTCCAGATGTTAATTGCACAGTACCACCCATCGTCTTTTACCTTTGGCTATGTTGGCTAGGGCTGATGGAAATTGTAGTCCAGAGATATTTGCTTTAGGTATCTGGCTGTGGAGCCAGAGGTTGGGAGTTTGATTCTCCCACTGTGTTTCCCAGGGGAAGAGCCAGCCTATGTAGCCTTGAGCAAGATGCACAGCTCCAGGGTGCCCCCAGAAGAAGGGAACGGTGAACCATTTCAGAGGACGCTTTACTTAAAAATATCGGAAAGGGTCACCATCAGTCAGGATTGAATTGACAGCACACAATAATAAGCTAAACTGGCTGGATAACTCAGTGGTTTAGGGAACTGACTATGGAGCCAGAGGTTGCTTCCACGTAGAAGAGCCAGCCTGTGTAGCCTTGGGCAAACTGCACAGCCCCAGGGCACTCCCAAAGGAAAGGAACTTCTATGTATTCTCTATGTAGAAAACTCTGGAAAAGATCGCCATAAGTCAGAATCGACTTGAGGGCATGCTGCTGCTATATTATTATTCTTATTCTTATTATTCTTATTATTCTTATTATTCTTATTATTCTTGTTGTTGTTGTTGTTGTTGTTGTTGTTGTTGTATCTGTGTTTTGTTAGTTTCTCCCATTCATTATTTTCAACTCTGGCATCCCCTGGAATTGCAATGTCAATGTTCCAGACATTTCTTCATTTTATTACTACTATGTCTGATGTGTTATGTTCAAGGTGTATATCAGTTTGGATCTGGAAATCTCACAAGATCTCAACTTCCTTTTCTGACACTTCTCTACCTGATGTTCCCATGGGTTTTTGGAGGCTGGCAAGTTGTTGCTGTTGCTGTTGCTGTTGCTGTTGCTGTTGCTGTTGCTGTTGCTGTTGCTGTTGCTGTTGTTGTTGTTGTTGTTGTTGTTGTTGTTGTTGTTGTTATTGTTGTTATTATTATTATTATTATTATTATTATTATTATTATTATTATTATTATTATTATTATTATTATTATTATTATTATTATTATTATTATTATTATTATTTGCACAATGACCACTGCACTAATTTTGCCACTCTATCACATCCAACTTTGTAATCTGTTTGTGCAATCTTTGGACATTCAGACATGAGGTGTGACACATTTCATTTTTTTTCCTTCAGAGTCAATATTTGCTGTTAGCAGCAATTCCTTGGAACTTAGCTTTCATCACACTGGTTTGGAGTACTTCTTCCTGTGCAGCAAAAATCAAACCTTTGTTTTCTTCCTTAATGTTTTCCAATTTAACCATGCCCATGTTGAATTGTTATGCTCTCCATCAATATTTCTCAGTGTTGTCCATGTAGTGGTTTATTTTTCCAACTGTTTAATTTATTTTCAAATTGGTGTTTCTTACATTGAGCCTTTGTTTCTGGTGTTTTCAAAATACTGCAGTATTCATTTTCACCACCTTAAGTAATTTTTTCTTGACTTGGACTGATATAGCCATTTAGGCTTCTTTTTTTCCTCCTTTACTATCTGCTGTATTTGCAGCAGTCCACAGTCTCCAATTTTTCATGGTAAATATAATCTGCCCATGTCACTTTTTAGATGTAGTGTGTGATGCATGTTCACTAGTTTCTCTGTTTTTCAATCCAATTCTTCTAATTCATTTCAGGTCCAGTCTATTATTCCAGCTGGGTATCTAAAAACTGGAACGGCCCATGTGTTTATGGCTTTGATTGTACTTCCACCATTTAAGATATTCCACGGTCTTTTGATATATTCCCCTTCTGTAAGTTCTTTAACTTTTGTGTGCAGGATGTTATCTGCTTCTAGTATTCCAAGAAATTTATAATTTTCATCAGTTGATAGTGATTTCATAATATTGCCATTTTAACTCTATTCCATCTAGTTTTTCGATCTTGCCACGGTCTGTAGACAGAGTTGCACATTTGTCAATTCCAAATTTCATTTTAACATCTTCACTAAATATTTGCGTTGAGTTTAGCAGTGATTCTGTCTCCACAGAACTTTTTGCAGAGATCATCCATGTATAACAGATGATTGACTTTTCTTGCCTGTTCTGAAACATGGTAGCCCAATCCAGTTTTATTTAAAATTATTGACATGTGGTCAGCAAGATGTTAAACAGCAGTGATGACAAAGAATATGTTCCATATGCATTGCCTCCAACGCATTTTTGGTATCACCTGGCAGGACAAAGTTCCAAGTAGAGTAGTCCTAGAACGAGCTGGGATTTTTAGCACGTATACATTACTGCAACAGCGGCATTTATGTTAGCTTGGGCATGCAGTGAGAATGGCTGATGGTCGGATTCCAAAAGATCTCCTGTATGGAGAATTAGTGTAGGGAAAACGCCCCAGAGGGATATCCTTGTATCGCCCCACAGCTGCGATACAAGCATATCTGCAAATGGAACCTGAAGGCCTTAGTTATGGACCTCAACAGATGGGAAACCCTGACATCTGAGCGTTCAGCCTGGAGGCAGGGAGTGCACCATGGCCTCTCCCAATTTGAAGAGACACTTGTTCAGCAGGCCGAGGCAAAGAGGCAGTCCTGAATCCAGCCAAACCAGGGAGCTGGACAGGGGACAGATTGTATTTGTCTTCAGTGTGGAAGGGATTGTTACTCTCGAATTGACCTTCTTAGCCACACTAGACACTGTTCCAATACCTCTATTCAGAGCACGTTACCATAGTCTCTCGAGACTGAAGGATACCTACACATTGACAAAGAATCCCCTTGGAATATTCCTCTTTTCTTTGCAATAGATATTATTTGTTGTTTTATTTCTTCCATAATTTCAACAACCATTTTCCTTTCTAGGTCCTGTCTTTTACATGGTCTGACTTTTATTTTTTCATTACGTTTTAAATCTTTCAAGTGTTTTAAGTTGCTAATGTCTCCAAATAATTTGTTTATTTTTCTTTCCAGCCAAAATTTTCATTTTGGAGTACCAGGAGTTTTCTGGGGTTTTTTTTGCAGCGTATAATCAAGTTTCATGGGTATTATGGTAACTGTGATATACACAAGCTGGTTCATTTATTTTAGCGTTCTGATTGAGATTGTTCTGATTATTATATTTGCATCTGTTAGTAGATAATTTACAGTTTTACTTTGTAATTGGTGCAGAATGTGGAACTTTTGTCTTTCTGTGTTTTTGGCTAATGTGGTTTACTATTTTATCCTTCAGTGATGGTTGACATTCTGTCAACTGATAATTTCTGGTTTGTTCCATAAGTTCTTCCTCTAGTGATACATTCTCTTTCACTGTTGTGTCTACTTTTACCCTCCATTTGTCTTCTATACTATGGTCATTAACCTGTGTTCTGGATGCACTTTATTCTGAATGATAAAACTTTTTGGTCCATTAATTGTTGTTTAGTTATGTCACTATTTGGGTGTTTCTTTTTCCAAATTTCCATCATTCACTTTTGAAAACCATGGGCTGTTGGGTTTGCCTCGTAATAACATTTCATGATTTTCTGATTTTTGGAAGCATTCCACGTTTTGCATGTACGTCATTCCAGTAGCTTTGCAGCAGCCTATCCTGGTTCCTCAACAGGGTCTGCTGAGCCCTGTAGCCTATTTGTCACCAGATGCCATGGGGCTACAGCATCTGATGCAGTCCTTGTTGACCCAGACAATGACCAATCTGGTATGGACTTCTGTTTATTCCTTCTCATCATAGCTGATGGTTGGTGGACACAGACTGATTCTCAGCTGATTGCTGTCTGAGTTGGGAGACCCTTCAGATAGTAACACTACCACCAGCATAGCTCTCAACCTCACTGAAGCACACAAGTCACTCCGCCTCAAAAAGACCTGTGTCCATGGAGGGATTGTTGTTTTTGTTGTTAATGCCTGGGGAGCCTCATGATATTTTCCACCCCTTGAATGAGAGCTCAAGGTGCTATAAATCTTTGCTGTTGGCCTGGAAGAAACTTAACCATGGCACTTTTCTGGAAAGTACACAGTACAGTGTGAAGGGTGGAAGTAATTTTGCACATCAGGTTCGCATACTGGCTTCAGGCAAAAATCACTGTTCAAGGACGTTTTCCTCACCTATTAAATTTACACCTAGTTTCAATATCAAATTGTTTCCACCTGGTATGTAATCTTTGTATAATCTACAAAACACAATGAAAAGCCTGCTTATAATGGGCAGAGTATTGCAACGGCTGGGTCAAAGCGTGGCCAGCAGTACCCTCAAGGCGTGCAACAAGGTCACCCCTCTCTCTCTCTCTCTCTCTCTCTCTCTCTCTCTCTCTCTTGCTGTTGGCAGGGAAGGGACAAGGCCCAAGCCCTTCTGCCACCAGAAATGTAGATTTCCCCTTCATTGACAAGCAAAAGTGGACAAGCTCCAAAGGTGTGAGAGTCTTAAATGGCTAGGTTCCTGTTAAGAAGCGTCCAACTTAACCGATCTGTGTCAGTAGCTTCCCATGCACCCTGCATGGTCTTTGACGTGCAGTTAAACAAGTTGATGATCATCTCTTTGGGGACAAAGCAGGAAGGGAGCTTTGGCACATACAGGCCAGATAGCACAGTGGTTTAGGGATCTGGCTGAGAAGTGAAAGGGGTTTGAGAGTTCGGTTTCCCGCTGGGCCTCCTGGAAATAGAGCCAGCCTGTGTGGCCTTGGGTCAGTTGCACAGCAGGTTTAACTGCAGCGTCTGAAGAAATGGACACGTGCACCACAAAGGCTCACACTAAAAAACGTTAGTCGTAAAGGGGCTGCCATGCTTTTAATTTCTGTTTCTGTACTGATTTGATTCTTGTTTAGCCTTTAGTGGCAACTTGCTTGTTGTCGTCTTCAGTAAAGCATGTTAGGTAAACTCAAAGATCCTTTCGTTCTGGCTGTGAAGTAAGGACAAAACCAGACAGAGTGATTGGCCCACATTGGTGCATCTGCTTTGTAACCTCACAGTCCAAGATCCCACTGGTTATATGAGTTACACGCCTTTAGCCCATGACGTTGTTTTTCAACCCAAAAGTTATTAGCAAATTTTCTTTTGCTGCTTACCTCACCACCACCACCACTCCCTTACTCCTATCTTACTCCTTTACCCCATTTCACCCTGCCATTTATAATTCCTTTTATGCAGTTTTCCATCTACCGGCTGCCTGATATAAACTACAGGTTTTGGGGGACATAGATCTATTTATTTTTGGTACCCATAGTTTGTTTCTGTGCCCATCGCTCTTGATTCAATGCCCTTAAAGAACCATGACCAATAATGCTAAAATAGTTGAGCAGTATATCAGTATAGCACTTGTTTGCATTATTAATTATTTCACCTGCAACTACAGTTTTTGGAGACTTGGATTTGCTCTTTTTTTGTTTTTGTACATGTATCTCATGCTTCCATTGCATGTAGCTTAATGTCCTCTTTTTTTAAATAAGTAAACTGAGATGTGGCATGGAAACAGTTTGGCAATGTATCAATATAGTACAAAACCTTTTTAGTTTATTTCACTGAAAATTACAGTGTATTCTGCAAACAACCCCACCCTTTTGGAGAGTTTCAAGATTCCATTGCATATACCAGTTGATTCAATGTCCTTTAAAAAATGTTTAAACAACCTACGTAGCACTGAGATAGTTTGTATAGCAGAAACCTTGTTCTATTAATGTAAGGTAATCTAGCACTAGACTTGTTTTGCTATTCTTGTTACGTGCTGCCAAGTCACCTCCAACTTATGGTGACCCTATGAATGGGTGATCTTCAAGATGTCCTGTCCTCAGCTGCTCTGTTCAGCTCTTGTAAACTAAAGACTGTAACTTCCTTTAGAGAGTCAATCCATCTCATGCTTGATCATCCTCTTTTCCTGTTGCCTTCCCTCTTTCTCAGGATTCTTGCCTTTTTCAGAGAATCTTACCCTCTTGTGATGTGCCCAAAGTAGAACAGCCTCAGTTTCAACATTTTTTGCTTCCAGAGATAGTTCAGGTTTAATTTGCTCTAGGATCCACTTGTTTTTTTTTTCAGTCCAGAGTATCTGAATTCTTTTTCCCTAGCACCACATTTCAAACAAATCAACTTTTTCTTTCTTTCAATATTCTTTACTGTCCAGCTTTCACATCCATACATAGTGATTAGGAATACAAGAGCGTGAATGATCTGGGTCTTGGTCTTCAATGACATGTCGTCACACTTGAAAATTTTATCTAATTCGTACATTGCTGTCCTTCCGAATCTTTGTCTTCTGATTTCTTGGCTGCACTCTCCATTTGGATTGATGAATGAAATGAGATATACAAAACTTCTAACTATTTCAATTTCAATGTCTTCATTGCTAAAGTTGTGTAGTTCTTCTGTAGTCATGATTTTGGTCTTCTTAACATTCAACTGCAGTCCTGCTTTGGCACTTTCTTCATTTTCTTTTCCAAAGAGTCACTTCAAGTCATTGCTGCTTTCTGTCAGTAAGATGGTGCCATCAGCATATCTTAAATTACTGATGTTGTTTCCACCACTTTTCACTCCTCCTTCCTCTGAATCAAGTGTGGCTTTCAATATGATATATTCTGCATACAGACTGAACAGACAAGGGGATAACATGCACCCTTGTCTGACATTTTTGCCTATAGGAAACCATTTTGTCTCTTCGTATTTGATCTTAATGGTCACTTCCTGTCCACAATACAAGTTTTGCATCAGGACAAGTTCTGAAACACACACATTTCTTTCAGAACAATCCATAGCTTCTCATGATCCACAGTCAAAGGCTTTGCTGTCATCTGTAAAGCATAGACTAATCTTCTTAAACTCTTTGGTGCACTTTAATAACTAGTGGATATTTGCAATATGATTTCAAGTGCCTCTTCCTTTTCAGAATCCAGCTTGAACATCAGGAATTTCTTGCTCCATATAAGCCTCTGTTACAATACCTTGAGCATTTTATTTTATTTATTTATTTATTTATTTATTTATTTATTTATTTATTTATTTATTTGTTTGTTTGTTTGTTTGTTTGTTTGTTTGTTTGTTTGTTGTATTTATACCCCGCCTATCTAGTCATTTCGACCACTCTAGGCGGCTAGAGTCTTTTAATCTGCCTGAGTTTAGTCTTAATGTTTACCCAGCTGGTTTTGATTGTATCATTAGGTATTTAAGGTTAGCCTTGTTCTACCTGATATCTTGCCTTCCCTGATGAAGATGGCACAGGATATTGCCATCAAAAGCTTGAGCTTTTTTTTTTTTTTAAATGAACATGTATTGACACGACTAGAAACCTGTGAGTTGTTTACACACACCTTGAGCATTGCTTGCATGGGAAATTCAGAGCATAACTGCAGCTATGATGTCTTTTCTCTCTAGTTATCAACCAAGTAGTTTATCTGTTGTTCACTAGCTTTCTGGCATTTGTCTCTCTTTTATTTTGTCATAAAATGACATATGCTATAATCAATATGTTCAAAAAATGGACTTGGGTGATGTGGCTCTGTGAGGTACCAACAAATAGATGCAAAAATGAAACCGACTTGCAAACAATATGGGCTAAAAATACTATTCTTTTAACTGGCATAATTGGATGAATGTAACTGTGAAATCAATACCCCAGAACAGTTAGATAGGGGCTCATTTCATGTGAACAGAACTGAGTACTGGGGTAAATACTGAAAGTGAGGGAGTGCAGGGCTTGAGGGAGAAAAAAAAGATAAGCAGGTTGGGAGTATTTAAAAAGCTGTCAGGACAGGGAAAGAAGAGAGACAGAGCACTAGGGTGGTGAGGTACAGGGAGGGGCATAGGAATGAATGTGTTTCTCCTCTAGGCAAAGCCTGATACATTAACTATTAATATAATACAATTATGATTTAATAAATTTTAAAAGTCTGTTTAGCAAATACCCAAGGGGATTAGAAGACATTGGAAAAGTGATATTTGGACTACAGTTCCCAGAGTTCCCTGCTACCAGGATCACTGATAGGAATGGTTGGGGCATTCTGGAAGTTGTTGTTCAAAAGGCAAAGTTTCCCAAGCTCAGTTGATGAGTGACACATCCATATGCTCTTTCAATTTGGCAGCTCCGTTTCTCTGTCCCTTGTTTTTATTTATGACCCTGTTTATTCCCATCCCTCCATCAAGGAGCACCACATGATGTTTTTTAAACTCCCTTCTCTTTCTTCCAACAGTCACCTGAGGTAGCTTAGACTGAGAGATGCAAACTAGCCTAAGGTCACTTTGGGAGTTGCATGACCAAGGAGGAATCCAAACCTGGTTCTTCTCTGTGCTGCGATGTCACTGAAGCCGCTGCATTGCTCAGGTGGCAGTCATGCCTTTTTCTCCTGAGGGAGACCTCTGCTTCCTGGAACCATACTTTTCTCTGGTACCTTCCTACTACTACTCAGGTTCTAGGCCTACTTTCATTGCATCTGCCCACTCTCAGTTTGTATGCCCTTCTTAGTCTTTCTTCCCTTCGGCCATCTGCCATAAATTGATACTGGCTGTAAATTGGGATATTCCTCCACCCCACCCCACTGATTCCAGTCATCATAAGCATCTGAAGCTCCCCTCAAGGAGAGCAGTTGTATTTTGACATCTAGTGGTGTCACCTTGTCTGTTTGACAGCTTTTGCTTTCTTGGAATTTTTCCTCCAACTCACAACCAGTTACTGAGACACACGTTTGAGTCATAATGATGGAATGCCAGACAACTATCTTCTGCTCCTTATGCACTCTCCAATTCAAGGTGAATTCTGATAGCTGATGTGTGAGGCAACCAGCCACATGCTGGAGATTCCGTGCTAAATTAAGTTGCCAGTTCATCAAAAACATCCTCCCAAGCATGCACAGGATGTATTAAGTTATGGTGGGGTAAGGGATCAGCTTGTCACATGGATATTTCAGCTCCTTGCCAGAAAGAGTTGTATCTGGTTATCTCTTTCCAAGAAACTAGATCTGCACAGAGTCATGCTGCAATAAACTGGTGTAAGCTGGAAACCCTACTCTCCCAGTATACACATGCCTGATGGTTACCCTACCCCCACCAAACAGTGGTATACATTAAAATATATATTATCTTCAATGAAGGACTAGTGAGGCTCGCATGGAATTAAAATGACGAGAAAGTGAGTGAAGGCAGAAGAACTGCGAGGTATTTGCTTGATCCAGCAGGAACGTCCTCAAGAGGCTCTGTTAACAAGAGCAATTATGGGGTTAGAATATCATCCAGCAAGTTACCATGGACAACTTTTGAGATTCAGCAGTGGTTTTTGACTTATAATCTGCTCCATCCGTGGTGTGATTTTAAGTGTGTGTGTGTACACATTCACACTGGTTCCCTTTCTAGGTTCATAAAAAGCTCCTTCTACTGAACAGGAAGATGGACCATTTATTTATTTATTTATTTGTTATTTCTATATTTTCCAAAGGAAGTCAAATGTGCCTCCCCCTCTGCCCTTTTTTAAATCATCACAACAATCCTGTGGGGTCGATTATACTGAGGAATTGTGACTGGCCTATGCTCACTGGTGATCTTTAGGAATAATGGGGATTTGAATCCCAGCAGGCCTAGTCTAATAGATAAACCACTATGCCATATGGTTCTTTTAGAAACACAGGGCAAGATGCTCTCAAGATGTTCTAGAACTTTGTTTCTAACACACCTAGTATGCCTATCTATTGACTAGGAATTATGGGAGTCCTGGTCCACAACCTCTTGGGGGTGCCAGATTGCCTATCGTCTTGCATCACCTAAGAGTAAAGTACTTCACCCATTAGAACTCCACAAATATGAAATTCCTTTGCAAAAAAAAAAAAGTATGAACAGTAGAAATTCAGTAAAGAGTTATATATGAAATCAGATCTAGATGGCATATTGGTAGACTCCACCCCAAAGGTAGAGGGGGCGAAACTCTTCCTAACTTCTCACTTTGCCCAGCTTTCAGGAAATGTCTCTCATATGAGTCATTCACAGGGCCTTCTGAATTCAGTGTGAATTCCAGCAAGCACACAGGCCATCTGGCCTTCGACTTGATGGAAGCTTCCTTATTCACACTCGTGGCTTCTCCTCAAGCTACTAACTTTTATCAGTGGCTGACAATAGTTGTGGCGCCTCTACAAGAGAATTCCGTATCCCACAGTTGTTGATTTACCCCCTTCCCCAGAAGTCTGCTATAGGCTGGCATATTGATGGGGCAGGAAGGGCTGTCCATAATGCCTTCTTTTGTTTCCAACATTTTCTAAAGAAATCTTCCATCATTAGAAACACATCCATGACCCTCACGGGCAGACATAAGGGTCTATGTGTCATTCAGATGGGAGGAGTGTGTGAAATGACACATTATTCCTCTCCGAAATGTGTAATCTGGGCAGCCCTTAGTGTATTACACACACTCACAATCCACAAGATTATGGGGCTTCTGAATCTTCTACCTTTCAATTTCAACACAAATGGAGAAGTTGCATCGTCATAGGGTTGCACAACACCGAATCAGCTCTGGTACCTCCAAACCACTCCTAAATAATAATAATAATAATAATAATAATAATAATAATAATAATAATAATAATAATAATAATAATAATAAGAAGAAGAAGAAGAAGAAGAAGAAGAAGAAGAAGAAGAAGAAGAAGAAAGGGAGAACAACCTACATAAGCTGTCATTGGTTTGCAAGATCTGAGCAGAGCTATTAATGATAGGACATTTTGGAGGTCATTAATTCATAGTCACTACACATCAGAACATCTTTGGAGGTTTTTTTTTCCTTATTTACCAAACAATTGTATAGTGACAAGAGAGGTGGAATGGTTGAGACTATGATGGGATATAAGCATCAAAACTCTGCAAAACATTGAATAAGATCCTCCCCAGCTAGTGATTTTACAGCTTAAATGAGCGAGCTTCTGAATATTTGTTCTGTATTCTTTTTAAAATATCTTCTTTGTATTTTGACAACCAGAGATAAAATCCCTTTGCCAGCACAAATACCTGTTTAGCCAGGAAGAAGTTAAAAATTCCATTGGGTCCTGATTGACAGGTTCAAAAGTCCAGATTGCTCCAGACCTGGCGTTGGACTAATAATATGTCACCAGATATGGAAAACAAATCAAAAGTCCACATGCTGGAAACTTTCAATATACATTTCGACCCCAAAGGAAGAATATGCCAAAAAGTGCCATTTAGGAATATCAGATTGATTTTTTGTGGAATTCTACGTATATTCAGACAAGAAAGAGGCATAGGGATCATGTTGCAAATGCAAGATTATTCTGGCTAAACTGAGGCTATCATACTTTGCATGTTATCTTCTCATGATAAGACTCATTGGAAAAGTCAATTATGCTAGGAAGAGTTGAAAGCAGCAGGATAAGAAGAACAAATATGAGATGGATTAATTCAGTACAGGAATCTATGATCTTTAGTTTGCAAGATCTGAACAGGGCTCTTAATGGCAGAACTTTAATTTTTATGGTCACTTATAATCTGGAGGTGACTTGATGACAGATGACAACAAATAATTCAAAATGAAATATGACAAGTGGCATTTTTATACTTTTTCATCTTTGATTAGGGATTAACAGAATGACACATTCTTTTCCTCAGTAATGATGTTTGGTCACCATATCCACCGCTCTTTAGTTGCACAAATGGTTTTGTTTTGGGGTGTTGTGGGTTTTTTTGACACCGAAATCAGTAATTTGCACAATTTCATTGCAGAAAATTGAGAAAATTATTCCTTAGTTTTAGAAATGTTGCACAATGTAAAGCCTGGAATAGGTCTGTTTGCGTCTTTCTTGTACTGTAATTGGCTAATCCTACCATACCTGCTGTGTGTATGTGCTTTGCTTTTCAAACAGAAAGCATTCTGCAAAAACTATAGAAACCTTTAAAAAGAAAAAGAAAATCCCTTTCTTTCTCCCTTTCAGTAGGAAGAAGAGAATCTTGCCTGTCAAACTCGCCTGTCAACTCAGGCATCTACTTCAGGATCTGACACAAGCATCTCTTTATTGGAGATTCTTGAAACGAACGATAACTAGGTTGTGGCATGCATTCCTCATATGCCTTGTAATGAATAACATTTTCTACTTTCATGTTGATTTTGAAAAGGTACCTGGAGGACATTTTTAGGCATTTTAAAAATGATTTTAAAAATATTTCCTACCATTCTATTATGAATACTAAGGTGTTTTAAGTATCCGAAAAGTAGTAATATAATGAGTCATTTTGAAAAAAGGTATTATTAATGGGAGCAAGTCAAATTTGGGGGCTCTGTAATCAGTTGCATAATGAATGTCTTAAAAAAATAAACTTTCCCAGCTGTAGTCAAAATGAATGAGCGCTAGTGCTTGGTGGATTTCTACAACCATATATAACTGAAAGAAAATAAATACACTAAGGCATTTATTTGCCAAAGTAATCAATTGCTGATTATCTGTTCTTATTAGGGGAAGCAAACCTGATGATAAACTGTTAAGAAATGCCAAACATTTGGAAAAGTGGGAGAAACAATGCTCATTTGTAGCACGCCATGGTAATTAATATGCTTTATAAAAGTTGGATGTTATGTAAATTAAAAGAGGTTTCTATTACTACTCATGCATAATAAAACAACACAGTGATTACATTTTTCACATTAAAATTTAATTTTGCTTCTTAAAGTGTTTTGTAAGTTGGAGCAAATGCTCCAGTCTATAAATCACAATGAGAACGGCTGAGAAATAGCTGACTGGCTTTTAGCCTGCCGTAATCCAAGCTGTGGGCTGCATTGGGAATTTGGGCTGAACTGGGAAATTTGTCACCCGATCAGTCAGTGAGCATGGTAGAGCAGAGCTAGCCAAGGAGGAGGAGAAAGAAGAGCAGCAGGAGGATGACTTCAAAGGACTAATCCAAAACTCAAAAAAGTCTGGACTGTATTTCCTGGAGGAATCTACCAGTATGGTGACTGGCTTTCCTGCCCGGGGAAGGATGGGGTGGGATCTGGAAGCTGCTAACTGAAAAAGTAACTTTTTCAAGCCTGGGATGAATCTAGCCTGCCACAGTTGCAGGGCAGATTATGTTGTTCTAGCCAGAATGTCCCACCACTTTCTCCTGTCAGTCAGCAAAGAAGAGACGTTCTGGAAAGCTTGAGGGTCAACGTCAGCCGATGTCTCCAGGGGCAGGGGAGCAAAACAGCAACTGCCTTCAATGTATGTGTTGGTGAAGAAAACAGCACAGGACAAAACTTGGTGTTTACACCCCTGAAAAGCAATTGCGCCCCCACCCTTTCCTGGAGTCTTTTGATTCAGAAAGAGAACCTGCATGTTGGGGTCATTTTGTAGAATCTGTCAGTGCCAGCCAAGCTTCAACATCCCTTGTGCCTCAAAACTCTTCAGGGAACTCTGTCGATCTACAAATACAATGGGGGTGGTGGGGGTGGTCACAGGCCTTTTAAATTCTGATATTTTATTTGCATTAAAAAAAAAAACAAACAACAATTATGGCTAAGTCTGGGTCTCCTGAAATCTTAATCAAATATTCAGGGGTGCTTTTAGTCCCTGCGAGTCACTTTTTCTGTCACGTTTTGCCACATTCTTTTGCAATGATGGCTATATTTCAGTTTTTAGTCTTCTATTGGCTACCAAACGAATGTTACTTTGTGGGGGAGGAACTAAATGCAGTAAATAAACAACTAAAGAACTGAGACTCTTCCTTTAAGACGTGCATCGGATCTTAGTAGATGTCTGGCTTCCTTCAGAATTCTTCAGGCTTTTCACCTTCAGAAAAGTCTCCAACATTTTGTTTACTTTTTTTATCTAGGTGAAAGGCAGCAACAACCTATGACACACCATTAATATATATTTCCTGGCTTGGACTTTTAAAAAAAGTTCAACATAAGGCAAATATTATATTGCCCCCTAGTTCTTCTCTAGCTCGGATTAAGAAGAGATAATATTCCTCCAGCCACCTTTGGGGGGGAGGGGAGGGGAGAGGAGCCTTCCTTCCTTCCTTCAGTTAGTAGAACAAACACACTGAAAAATGTAGTCTGGAAGTTTCTCTGCAAATAGATCTTGAGGGGTATGGTTGTGTCCTGACATACTACAGATGATATTATAATGGAACTGCAGGTGCCAAACTGGGCTTAAAAATGGTACTCTGAATAAACAGGTGTTTCGTGAGATTTGGGAAACATAGTTTGACTTTAAAAAAAACAACCCTCAAACCCATCAACTGTGACAACCCAGAAATTTTTGGAATGGGAAATGTTGCTGGTCATATAAAATAGTCTTGGCTTTCCTGGCAATCACTCAAATGCTTTGACTCTAGATTCACTTCAGGTGAAACTGCACTGGTAGTCTGTTTTTGTGATTGCCCAACATCGACACAATAAGTAGGACATGGACCCGACAGTGCCAATTCTGGTTCCAAAGGCTAGCCAAAGACCAGAGAAATACAAGCAAAGGTGCCAAATAATATAATGCATTAGTTTGACAAATGGCCAGTTTATGCATCATTAAAAAATAGTATATCTTTTTTTTGAAAGTGTAAAATAAAAATTTGTTAACAATTTGAACTTTGGCAGTTCTGCCTCCCTGGAATTTCCTGTGAGCCTTGAGTATGAGCACTGAATTCAAATGAGACTATTTCCTTGACTAACATAACTTATTTGTGGGGCTGCTGAGATCTTCCAACGGCGTGATATCACCTAGCTAAATTTCTTCTGGGACAGCTGAACCTCCAAGCACATATTGGCTGCAGGAAAGCCATTTCCTCTCATCAGAGTCTAGCTGTTTAACAAGTCCTGCTGGGGCTGCAGACCTTCATGCCTTCAGACAACCTGCTTTGACAGAAAGGAAGACTCCTGATGGGAGTGTCATATCTTGTGAGATCCTCCCACAGATGTGACTTCCAGCTGCAAAGACCAATGTGTGGGCTTGTATCCTTCCAGAAGCAAATGTTGCTGTCTTCACAGTTTTGGTACCCGGGGGTCAAATCCCCCATTGGCCTGCTCTTAGTTGCAGCTCTGATGTTTGTTGTTTTTAATGTGCCATCAAGTATGTGACTCTATGTATGAGCAATCTCCAAAATGTCCTGTCCTTAACAATCCTATTCTGTTCTTACTTAAGGCTGTGGTTCCTTTAGGGAGACAATCCACCACATATTTGGTCTTCCTTTTTTCCTTCTGCCTTCTACCTTTCCCAGCGTTATTGTCTTTTCCACAGAATCCTGTCTTCTCGTGATGTGCTCAAAGCAGGACAGCTTCAGCTTCAACATTTTTGCTTTCAGAGATAGTTCATCTTTTGTGGCTCTGAAGTTGCTCTCTTACAAACATCTTCTGAGAAGATCCTTAATTGTGTTGATACTATGCCCTGCATTTATTGTTTAGCATCACAAATACAAACGCCACAAAGATATGGCCCCAAGCAATGTGTGTAATGTGATGCAAACAGATGACACCCACCTTCCACCCTGACCTTCTGGCCAACCATTGTTAGGGTTATCATGTTCATGCTGAAGATACTTCAGAGAGTAATCCACTGATAAAGTCAACTCATTCACTCCCTCTCCTTGTGTTTAACACATGAGTCACCATTCACCTCATGCACCTCATGCACTGTAAAGTTACCCTCTTCCCTCCATAGCTAGAGTGACTTGCTTTCTGGATGTCTGAGAGAATGAAGTTCAGAAGTGATACTGCACAAAAACACCAGGAAATCTACACCACAGTCCTGGCTGAGAGCAAGGTCCATCGATATCTAAGATTCAACTGCCTTAGAATAATTATTTTAAAAATCAAAGGTTATTATAGGAAGTTTTAAATAATAAATGAAATTAAATATTGATGTGATGTCTATTATGCAGAGTTTGGAAAGGCCCATTTTTTAAAATATAACTTCTAGAATCCACCAAGCATGGCCTAGAAAAGTTTTTTTTTTCAGGCATTACCTTATATTTCCCCTCATTTTCTCTCTTAATTTCAATTACTGTTGTTGTTGCTTCAGTAGTGATTGTTGTTAACTGGGCTCTTTCTAGGAATATGCCCATTTATGAAATTACAAGTCCAATTTACTTCAGGCACTCTGCCATTAGCCATGTATGCAACCTAGATAGTTCAAAGGGGCATATACAGAACAATTAGGCTGGCAGATGGTCAAGGCAGGCACTGTGATCCTTTGGGGCTTTTAACTGGACTTTGATATGCAGAAATCAACCTGGAGCTAAACATAGGCTGAAATCCTGTTGTGCTGCCATGGAAAAGTTGTAACATTTGGAGATGTAATGCCTCAATAAAAGTCTGTAGACATTCTCTGTTGCACAACATTGCATTCAACAGATAATGTCTACTGAAATTTGGTAACTTGAGACAATTCGTCTCTAAACGTTATGCCTGTTTTACCAGCTTTTTCACCGATACTGCTTTATGGCAGAATGCCTCTTTCCAGCTAGTTTTGATGCTGTTGAACTCAGGATACAGACATACTTTTTAATAGCGGGAGTTCATTGCTGGGCTGTCACAAAACAGGGGACCGCACCCTGAGCTAGATTCAAATGTGAGCTGAGAGAGGCAGTCAGACAATTCTAAAAAAGACTGCTAATATTAAAAGGGCTGGTTTAAGTCTAAGTCCTTCTTCAAACTACTTTAATTATTATAATAGTTCCCTGGTTTATCCCAACAATGTCTCAGAGAGTTCTGCTATTCTCATAACATAATAGATAACCGGATTCAAGAAGCCCCAGATTGTGTAACTGCTTTATGGGCAATTAGTTGTTGCTGTCTTTCCACAATGAAATGCGTGTGGGGTGTGTGTTTGTGTGTCTCCGTGTATCTGTGTGTCTGTGTCTGTTGTTTCCATCATAAAACACTAGGCCTAAATCCAGGCAGGACCTCCAATCCAAAGCACATACAACGGGATTTGCATATGTCAATCAACAGGATTGACATACCTGTTGATTTACCAGTCAAATCTGATTAATGGGTCTATTTCAATTGGGACTCGAAAGTGGACTGAAGCACGAGGATTTTATTATTTTATTTTAGTGGTTTTATTTATAGGCCGCCTTTTTCCCAACAAGGGGTCTCAAGGCAGCTCACAGTATTAAAAAGAATAGAACTAAAAATACCATGCCTTATATATTAAAAACAATAAAACCGTGCAACTGATTGAAATGTATTTGAATGATTAAAAACGTGCAATGGTTCCCAAACTGAAATGAATTGGGATGGAGGGAAAAAAGCTAGTCAGATAATAATTTTGAAAGAGCTAGCTTACTGTGCAGTTGGTACCCAGTGTGGTGGAGTGAAAAGAGGGATGGAATACAGTGGGGTCTCGACTTACGAACTTAATCCGTATCGGAAGGCAGTTCTCAGGTCGAAAAGTTGTTAAGTCGAATCTGCATTTCCCATAGGAATGCATTGAAAACCATTTGATCCGTATCTGCTCTTTTCGTCCATAGAAACTAATGGGAAGCTGCTATTCTGCCTTCTGCCACTAGAGGGGGATATTTTTTTCTTTTTTCCTTTTAACCTAAGATGACTTAGCTTTTAAAAAAAGGAAAAAAAAGAATTCGTAACTCGAATCTAAGTTCGTAAGTCGAGTCCATATAGTCCTATGAGAGCGGTTCGTAAGTCGAAACGTTCGTATGTCGAGCCGTTCGTAAGTCGAGACCCCACTGTAAGACTCTGAAGACCAAGGTTCAAACCCCCGCTTGGCCATTGAAGCTCATATTGGGAGTGGAACTGGTGGAGCCACTCCTTAAACACCTCACTTTCTTTGGAAGCCCTGTGAGCGTCGCTATATATCAGTTCCAACTTGATGGCACATAATGAACTATGCAGTTGGAACTTCACCCCAGGCCTCTTTTAAATGGAACAACACTTCTCAAATAGGGGATATGGGTGGTGGTGGTTTGAAACTACTACTCAGCTGAGCAGCAGGAAGTCTTAGGTATTCAAAATCTGACTAAGATCCTTGATTTGCAAATTGCCATTAAGGCCCATGTCAGAGGGGAGACCAGAGGGGAAATGGGTGGAATAGCAACTAGGAGGCCAGTTCGTTTTTCTCTCCAAGAGCAGTCCTGAAATAAGCCGTAAAAGCTAACCTTGAGTTCCAAGGCACGGTGTTGATGTGCATTCTTAGGCTTCGGGAAAATTGAGAACAGACGTGTGTGCTGAAAGAATGTAGGCTACTTTGTGGAAGATTTAATATCTCCTCCACCTCCAGTGTAAATTAGCTTTGGACACCTCAGGTGCAGCCAAGGAAATGTTTTCTGGCACTGATAGGTTGTACGTTATATCTGTCCTGCTTGGAGGAAGACCAGAATGGGCAGATAAATCTATCATTCAAAAGCTTGCTTATCACGTCTTTAGGGAGATAGAAAAGTGTGCTTTGCTATTTCTTGATAACAGACACAGCACAGTATTTCAGACTGAATTTACTAGTGCTTTATTATGAATTGGTTTGATGCTCTAGCAGCTGTGCATGGTACAGTGAAACCACCTGGGAATTCCCTACTGGTTGATCTCTCGATTAACATTTATATACCACCTGTTCTCCAATGAGCTCAGGGCAGCATACATTGCTGCCTCCATCCCTGTTTATCTTCACAACCTTCCCTGGGTGCTGAGAAACAGTGACTCCCTCCCATTCACCCAGTGCATTTCATGTGCCTGAATGGATGAGAAACCCGCTCTTCCAAAGTGCTAGTCCCACAGCACCCTCACCACGACACCATAGTGGCTGCCCATTCATCCATGCCTCTATCCGGCTGTTAGCCGTGGCAGGGAGGAAGCCGTGTTCTGCTGCAGTCCATTCAAGGAAACACCAGACGATGTCTACAGAGATTTCATAACATGAGGCAGTGTGCCTCTAAAAGTTTGTTTGTTTGTTTGTTTGTTTGTTTGTTTGTTTGTTTGTTTGTTTGTTTGTTTGTTTGTTTATTTATTTATTTATTTATTTATTTATTTATTTATTTATATGCCACCTACTCTACCCAAAGGTCTTTGGGCGGCTTACAACAATTAAAATACAATTAAAATACAATTAAAATACAATAAAGGTAAAACAATTAAAATACATAACGTTAGGAAGAACAACATTCACAACATGGCCACAGAGCCTGAAAAACCCACAACCAATTAAAATACAATTAAGATACTCTAAAAATTGCCATCAGGACCCATAGTTGATATTACTTCAACTGAAAGTTGTGCCCTTTGTGTAGCAGGACAATAGGATTTCAGCCATGGCCACCTACAAACTGCTTGCAATTTGTTGCTTTTGAATTGGTCACTGCTGCTGAAAGCACAAAAAGCTGAAGGACACACTCCGGCCCAAGTTAGGTTACTTGAGAGTCCCAGAGATTTCACTGAGAGAATGACAGTGGAGCCATAAGTGTATGTACTCAAAAGTATACCTACCTACCCACCCATGATCATCAGAGTTTTCTATCAGGTGTATGTGCCTGGAAAAAGGCATTTGTACCTACCACAAAAACTCTGACCGTGGAGCTAGTATGTATGCCTACGGGAGGAGGTCACTCGCCCTGACCAGCTGTTCAAATGCAATTGCTTTTAGCATCCTGGGAAAGAACGTGGAGCCTGTCTTTCCTGTATGCTGACATTTTTTCTGAGTCCCAGGCATTGTTGTTCCGAAACCTGCCTCATACTTTGTATGGTGGGCCCAATTTTCTTTACCATGGTGATGAGGAGGCCAGCAGGGAAGTCCTCTAAGTTTTTTAAAAAGGCTATATTGTGAGAGGAAAGCGTGCACAAAAATGCATTTCTCCTGAAAAATCATGTACATATGGGCACTGAGGAAGGGAAAATAGCTTGGAAAACTCTATACTGGGCAAAATACATACAAATACAAACATCTTAGGAGCAGTGCAAACAAAATTATGTGAAGGCCTTTGATGCTTCAAAAATAAAAAAAACTGGGTTGGAAACAAAAGATGTGAGGGAAGGAGACATTGACATTGAAAGAAATTGAAATTGATAGTTGTCCATCATATTGTACTCATGGTTTCAGTAATTGTTGGAGCATTATAGTTTTGTGTGGTAGCATTCAGTCCTACTGCACCTAATCAGACAAATCTCTTAAAGGTCTGGATTGTGCCCTTCTTCTGATCAACCATGGAAAAGAATTTGTGTGGTTGGTCCTACTCCCAGAGTAGTGCTATTCTCACACAGTCTCCTACTTTGTTAGTTTGATGATGGAAAACCAGTCCCATGTGGCTGAGGTTGCATCAGAAGAACACCGAAATGGGTGGTCTCTCAATATACTTCTAACTATGGCTTCTTCCGTGTATGATTGTGCCTATCCATGCTCTTGGTGACATGCTGGCAAAGTCATTAAAAACTGTCATATCAGTGCAATGTTTTGTTTAGCTACCATATTTCCTTCTGAAAGTCTGAAGGAATCCAAGGTCTCTGCATAAATTTCAGAAGTAGCTTGACCTTTGCATTTCCTGTTTTGGCTTGCTTGAGTTAGGGCCCTGTCTGGAATCCACTGGAACGAGTGAGAAAAGGCTCCCAGTGGGTTTCATAGGATTTGAGCCAAGCCTTATATAATTCAAGAATGGATGTAAATTAACCAAAGCAGAGATTGTTTGCATATGTGCGCATGGTACTTATTTTGAAAAGCCTTTTGAATATAATTAAGAAACACCACTGCAAAAGTTGCATTCGAGTAAACTGTTTGCTCCTTGGCGCCCAGACTTAGACCTGACTGTGCTCCGATGGCTCTCATTTCTTTTATGGGTGTTTGTGACATTACATAGTTTAGTCACTAGGTGGCACTGGAATTAGTTGCCTTTGGTTGGAGTCCAGATGTTCTTGATCTGCGATTCCCATGGACAGGATGTGGTTTGCAGGCCCTTCCCACCCTGCACCTCCTTGCTTTCCAGTTGAACTGGAGCCAATGGGAGGCTGGCTTCCCATGGAAGACTTGAAGCCAGTTGAAGTCTGTTTTGAAGCATAAATGCAGCATGGACTGGGCTCGGGGTTTTGTGGATGGTGCAGGTGACATGGTTGGAGGAGGAAGGCATAGCCCTCCTCTTGTGCTGTGTATCCTCCCAATTCTGCTCCATTGGCTTCAACGGAAGATGTCTTCCAGGCATGCTTGCTACAGACGTTACGTGTGAATGGTGCCTTTATGAGTAGGAGTGGGTGTTTTGTGTGTGTTACTTATGGATGAGGGGATATGTGTTGTATGTGAGCACAGAGATGGATGTGTTATGGGTGAATGTCTATGGGATTAATTCATACATACACATGTGTGCAAGCATGCTTATGAGACAGAGTGTGGAGTGGGTTCTGCATCTGATAAATGTCAACTGTTCAATTTTTGCTTGGGTTTCATCCACTTTTTTCAATGTATTTCCTTCTCTCCCACCCCATCATCACCATCTTGCTTGGAGATGGGAAGATGATCATCAGGTCAACAAAGAGGCCCCAATGGCTGTTGTGGGTTTTTCGGGTTCTTTGGCTGTGTTCTGAACACGGCCAAAGAACCCAAACAACCCACAACAACCATCAGACACCCCCCCCCCCGTGAAAGCCTTCAAGAATACAAAGAGTCCCCAACTCCATCTCCAAGTCTTACATCATAGGTGCTATTAGAAGCCAGGGTTATGGGTTTTTTTTTTTTTTAGATTACAAAATCCTAGATGCAATGCAGTTGCTCACTATGAGCTACCCTTCCTTTTTTGGGGGTAGTGAATGTATAACAATGTAACATAATTAATGGGAATGAAATTACTTTATTGGAGTTAATAATAATCATTAATGATTATGTGCTGTTAAGTCAGTTCTGACTTATGCTAACACTTTTCAGGAGTTCATAAGTATAGAGAACACAGAAAATATTTATCATTCCTTTTTTCTGGGGGGGGGTGTTTTGGGGCTGTGGGTCTAGCCCAAAGCTATACAGGCTGGCTCTTCTGCCAGCAGACACAGCAGGGAATTGAACCTCTGACCTCTGGCTCCACACCCAAGTGCTCAAAATCCCAGAGCTCTGGATTTTTCAATTGTTATCCCCTGCTGAAAAGGAAAAAATGCATTTAGCACTCGTATGTATTGTAGGGTACCTGGAAATCATGGCACAACTGCTTTATGAATGAAAGGTCACAATGACATGTTTACAGCTGAAATAATGCTCAGCTTGACATTTTAAGCTTCTATGTATTTTACAGACAGCAGGCCTCCAATACAGGAACAAACCAAGCCACCAAATATTTGTTTAAAAGGATGGCAACTATGGGTTGGGAGGGCTACTATGCCATTGAGGAATATAAGAGTGTGTGTGTGTGTGTGTGTGTGTGTGTGTGTGTGTGTGTGTGTGTGTGTGTGTGAGTGTCTGTGTCTGTGTCTGTGTCTGTGTCTGTGTCTGTGTCTGTGTGTGTAATGACAGCTGTCTCATTCCACAAGGGTGCAAAGTTCACTCAATAGCCATTGCACCCTTTCCCAAATGGGTTTCAAGCAGCTATTTGTGAAGCAGCTATTCAGAAACAAGTGGGCTCTTTGACGGAAGAGGTACAGACCTCAGCTAATCAGCTGAAACCTTCTATGTGCCATTATGATTCTCACAATCTTTTATTGGTTGAAATTTTTCTAAAGGCCCCCGAAGTAGAAGCAACACCATTCTTTGGTGTGCTATTGTCAGCTAGTATCTGAGCGTTCAGCCTGGAGGCAGGCAGTGCATCATGGCCTCCCCCAATTTGAAGAGACCCTTGTCCAGCAGGCCAAGGCAAAGAAGCAGTCCCGAAACAAGCAAAACCAGGCAGCTGGACAAGGGACAGATTGTATTTGTCTTCAATGTGGAAGGGATTGTCACTGTCGAATTGGCTTTCTCAGCCACACTAGACGCTGTTCCAAGACCTCCATACAGAGCACGCTACCATAGTCTCTCGAGACTGAAGGATGCCTACACTGTCAGCTACATTGGACTGCTAGCTAAACATCTGGGTAGCTTGGTGGTTTTGGTATCTGCCAGAGGTTGGGAGTTCAATTCCCCACTGTGTCTCCTTGACAGGGGCTGGACTGGATGATTCATAGGGTCCCTTCCATCTCTGCAGCTCTAAGATTATTATCTTATTATTATCTGAACCAAACATCTACTTTCTCCCAAGGCCTGTTCTACTCTCTCTGTTTTCCCATGGAAGTCCTTGTTCATTGCCTGCAACATCCCTTCTGCTTTTAACTAGTGGAGCCTGCAACAAAATGTTTGTACATGGGGAGGGGGTGGTGGGGCATTGGTGCTCTCGTTTGTTGTTCCAGCCAATCAGGCGACCTACCCCTAGGAACCGATAAGAAGTCTAGGCTGAAAAAAGACAAAACACTTCTTTCGAATAGAGGGGTTATCTCTTCTGGCAGGACAAATAACTCCCCCCTTCATTTGACTTTGCTTATAAATTACCCCGGAATATCATCCCCTTCCCTTGTGCCACCCCCACCCCCAGCCATATGTGCCCAGTTACCACAGAATAATATGCTAGGGAGAAAGTTTCCCTCTTGCTGTGATCATTCCTGAAGCACTTTATTTGGTACTTTGGAACCCACACATGTAACCTAGAAACATTTCATTTGTCAAAGGAGAGGGTCCTCGTATGTATCACTGGAATGTAAAAGTGTTGTTTTGTTTTGTTTTGTTTTGTTTTTTTAGAAGTATGGAGGAGAGCACCTTTTAGGTGGTTGGAAAGAGCTGCCTAATACTATGCTGCCATCTGCCTGAGCCCGGCCAGATATTGGACATGGTCTGCTCCTAGTGAGACAAGGCTGGGGTGCTCTTTGTGAGGTAAACTTGTTGGCATCCATGAGGGGGTTCCAGCCAGGTGAGACTCTATAATGATAGCTGCCACCTCTGCACATCTGGAAGGGCAGTGGCCGCTTTCCCCTTTGAATGTCTTTTCTTCCTTTTGAGCAGCCCAGAAAAGTGGGAAGTACCAGGAGAGTTGGAAAGTGCTCCTTTTATATAATTGCAAATTTAAAAAGTAAAGGATCAGGACACCAAAGGGAAGGAACAGTCAGCAATCCTGGGCCCACCAGTGGAGGCACCGAATTCTTCACTTCGCTTGATGGATCAATATTTTCATCTTTGTGGATGCTTAACTTGAAATTCAGATAACAGCTGGATCATTTCCTTTCTGACCTTTTTTGGAAGCACATCCCAGGTGAGATTCCATCCTAGCTGCCTAGGGTTATTAGACTGACACTCTGTTGTAGGGTTGGGCAGACTTCAGGCATTGTCTCGTTTGGACCAGAACCCAAAGGTCCACCAACTGCAGCCAGGTGCAAAAGGCATTAAGAATGCTGAGTCCAGGATTGCTTGCACTGAACCGATCTGATGGTTCTTCTACCCCAAAATAAGCCCTTCTTTGCCTCAAACTTTGGTTTAGTAGTATAATTTGGAGCGGCTTTTGGGTTGGGGGGGGGGGAGAGGGTAATTTTGTTGTTTTTCAACTGATGTACTGTTCCATAATGTTAACAAACTCTGTGAGTGGTTTATAACATAATTATGGAAACAACATTTTGTCCAGAAAGCTGGGTACTCATTTTACGAACCTCAGAAGGCTGAGTCAGCCTTGAGCTGGCTACCTGAATGCATTGTGATCAAAATCAGATCATGAGCACAGGATTGGCTGCAGTACTGAAGTTTAACCACTGTGCCAAGGGGTTCTTTCTGCTCTTGTGATTCAGAAATCCTTGGTGATCTATAGCAAATCACCCAGCAATCTGTCAATAGATCCAGATCTAACTTATGCCTGCCCTCCTCTATTGTGTCTTCTATTTGCTCCTCAATAGTTCTGATTGGAAACTTACTGTCACTAGCTGGATGAAGATTTTCCTGGCTTTATACCTTTAATTTTCTATATCCTTCCTTTGTTGTCTCTCCCACTTCCAGTTCTAAATACCATTGTCAGCTCATCTGCACAGGAACTTGTCTTAATGATTCTGTTCTTAAAGCACCATCTACCATCATCATTCAATCACATATCATCATCATAGTTGTCATCTATCATCAATCCTTTGAGGTGGTGATAGCATGATCATATGGATCCAGGCAACTGCCACCTGGTCAGTTTGATGTCAATACCAGAAAAGATATAGAACAGGTCATGAAACAATTGGTCTCTGAACACTTAGAAAACAATTACTGTACTCAAAGCTAACATGGGCTAATTTCATCTTTCTTTTGATAGAGTCACAAACTTAGTAGATCAGGGGAATGCTGTGAATGTAGAGTATTTCTTCAACAACACTGGGGTTAGGGGCGCTGGACCCCCGTGCAAAATCCATGTATAATCCTTATAGCCCCCAAACATAGCTACAAAGCACAAACAGTTATTCTCAAAGAGAGAGAGAGAGAGAGAGAGAGAGAAGAAATCTGTACACAATTATTCCAGAATGCAGAACGCATTAATAGGATCAAGCTACAGGAAACCAGATTTCAGCTGAATAACAGGAAAAACTTCCTAACTTTTAGAGTAGTACAACAATGGAACTGATTTTCTCAAGAGGTGATTGCCAAAGGCAATCAAGAGAAATTTAGACAACCGCCTAACAGATATCCTTTGATCTGTATTCCTGCATCGATCAGGGGGTTGGATTGGGTGGCCTTATGGACCCCATCCAACTCAATTATTCTATGACTCTATGAAATACACATGCTATGAGTTCTTCCAAGGTGCCTTCTCAGATTTGCAAGCTGTGTTCTAAATTCATCCAACATTTTTGAAATCTGAGAATTTGTCACAAGACTATGAATACAAACTTACACAGATCTTTTGCTGATAGCTGCCTGATACCTCCTGGATTTTCCTTCAAATGATACCTTCAGCTATTTTCTGATATCATAATGTTTTCCTTCCAGACATACCATTCTCGCTAAGCTCAGTGCCTGAGCCTGAGCAAAAAGATGTGCAAAAGAAGTCCAGGTTTGCCTCCCAAGGAACAATCAGAAAATTAAAAACAGGCTAACCTGTAATCCATGACGTAAAGAAACGGAGGATAAACAGGAGTCCCCAACCCCACTGGGCTGTGGCCTTGGCAGGACCGGGCCATGGAGACAGATCTTCCACCCCACCCCCTGCATGCACCCTACACATGCCCACCCACACGCACGGCCCAGCCGCATGCACAGGTGCCGTGCCCACCCACACAAGTGCACCCCACCAACCCATGAGCATGGGAGTGCCCCACCACCTGCACACAGACCACAGGACCCCCCAACCAGCCTGTGGTTTGGGAAAAGTTGGGGACCACTGCCTTAAAGGATCGCTGCTTCTGATGACACGCTGAATGTAAGGAGCAGTTTGACCCCTACTGTCAGTCCTTTCTCCATACTGCTTTCTGAACTTTGGAGCATTAGAAGAGAAACATGAGGGAATTTTGTGCTGACCAACCTCTGAACAGGAAACATGGAAATGGATGTTTCCTTGCAACATAATAAATCTGTCTCTTTGGACTGATCTAGCTGGTTGTCCAAAGGGCCACATTGCACAGAGGGCAGTGGTCAAGAAACGCTGCTATGTTTATCAAGTAGCTCCCAACCGCCCTTTTTGCCTTGAGCCAACATGGCTTTGGCGTAGCTTGGTTCTTGGGGCCGCTGAACAAGTGAGTAACACACAGTTTCCTATACCAATAAAAACAAAGAATGTATATTGCAATAATTAAAATGCTATGTCTTAAATTTTTGTTTGTGGGTTGAGAAAAGTACTGTATATAATTTTACTGCCTGGGATTTCCCTCCCCCCCCCCATCTTTTTTTAAAAAGAACAACAGCTTCAGTGTGGATAATATTATGTTTCCAAGGAAAATATACAGTATCTAGCCGCAGTCTTGCAAAGTTTATGTATGTGCTTAACTCTATCTCCTTTGGAGCGGACCTATTGGTTTCACGGGGATTAAAACGTATGCAGCTCTGGTTAATTTCAAGGGAGCGTGCAAAGGCAAGATGGTCCTGTCCGAGGGCAGGAAGCCAGCCTCCTCATTCCTTGTGGGATCAGGGCCCAAACGGACATATGAGGGAAATGATTAATTATCACTGGAAAGCCATCACATGGTCCAAGGGAATAGAGTGCATACAAAAAGATTAAGTATTTATATGCGAGAATCGCTCCTGGAATGGAGATGAAAAGCTCCCATCCAATGCAGTCTTTGTCCAATGTGTCACGCACAAGGCTGCTCTGTTTTTCGGCATTGCCGAGAGGGGCTTTTAACCGCCAGGGGTTGGCACCACATGCATGGTTAGGAACAGCTCAAGGGATGGTATCAGAGGGTGGTGACTGGGAGATCTGAGGAAGACAGTCCCCAAAGGAGGGGACTCGGCTCTCAAAATTCCCCAGTCAGCATGTAGGGAGCTTTTTCTACACCTTCTCTCCTGCAATGGGTTCCTGTCTTCTTCCGGCTGCATCACAAGCTCCTAGTCCATACCATCAAAATTCTCTGTTCTGCTAAAAAGCCTAAAAATATTAAGCTAAAAATAAAAAGCCTAAAAATATTAAAAATATTAAGCATTATATGTATTCCCCCTTATATATATATTCCCCTTATTATATATATTCCCCTCTCTCTATATATATATTTTTAAAAATATTTTTTTAAAAAATGCCTAAAAATATTAAGCATTATATGTAATATATTCCCCCTATATATATAGGGGGAATATATTACATATAATGCTTAATATTTTTAGGCTTTTTTTAAAAAAATATTTCAATAAGGATGTTTGACCTTAACTTGAAAATTCTTGCATTAAAGGAGTCCCCTTTCATCTTCAGTCTGAAACACCTATAAATGTCCAAACATGACGCTTCATGCTTGCAATTGGATAGCGGGGTGTTTTTGTGGTTACCCTGAACTGTGAAGCAGGAGTGGATAAACCTGGTGTGAGCCAGTGGTCCACCTCCTTTGTAGCTAAACAGGAACGTCTGCCAGTTGCAGGCACTTTTCTCCTAGTGGTCTTCCCTCCATCCCTCCTTTCTTTCTGGGTTTCCTGGATCTGCCGTATGAAGAGTTGGTTGCAGGCTTTGTTGTTACTGTTGTTGACATTTTCTTGTCATAATTCCAGTCACAATTTTCATGAAAAGGGCAAGTTGTGGCTCTTGAGTTGGACTGAAGGAAGGATATGCAGAAAGTGCAGACATCACCACCTGTTGACGAGTTTTGAGTTTCTGGTTAATTTCCTCTAGCTGTGCAGCAGAATTGCAGAGATTCTCAGAGCAGAATTAGTTTCAAGTCCCCCAGAGCAGGCCACGCCTTTCTCTCATCAAATGGTGGTTACAGTCTCAGTAACTCAGTCTGAGACATTATGAGGAAGAAAAATAATGAAGACATTTACTTACAATGAACAGCAAACTAACAACATGACTAACTGTTCTGAGCAACAGACCTCAACAGATTTACTGATTTCAACAGACTAACAGCCAAAAGACAAGAGGGGAAAAAGGCAGAACAGAGAGGTGGAGCTCTCTTTGAATCAGAGCAGGGAAGGAACTATTGGTTAGTGCAGTTACTGACTGACAATCATCCCTGTCCAGAAAGGTACCCCTACCCCATTATGTCTACTAGAGCAGTGGTCCCCAACCTTGGGCCTCCAGATGTTATTGGACTACAACTCCCAGAAGCCTTCACCATCACCTCTGCTGGCCAGGATTTCTGGGAGTTGAAGTCCAAGAACATATGGAGGCCCAAGGTTGGGGACCACTGTACTAGAGGAGCATGCAAGGTTGCAAAAACTCCAACACCACCCCTTTTCACTGTTTGAAGAATCCCCTTAGAGAGGCTGGGGGCATGGCATGGTTAGATTTAACTCAGGAGCCTGTGGGTGAGATGGAGCCACAACATGGTCTCCAGCAGACTGTCATTCCTGCTTGAAATCCCAGGTGCCTGTGTGAGTTGGTTCCAACAGCACCGGGTAGACCTTCAGCTCTTCTGATGCTCTGAATCTTTTCCCAGTTCTGTGCCAGAGATCCTGCTACTCTGGCCAATACAATGGTGGCCTTGTTTTCCCCCTCACCCCAAATATTTTGTGTGTTTACTTGCAGCTGGGAACCATCTTAACAGAAATTAACTGCTCTTTCTGTGCTGTTAACTAAGAAGCATAATATTTTTATTCTTGTGCGCATATTGAGAGGGAGTGGCGAGTTTTACTAAAAGAGTTTTTTTTTAAAAAATGTTTAATCAAAACAGACAGTTGGGTAATTAAAGCTATTAAAATTGATAGGGCACTAGGCCTAGATAAATTACATCCTAGCACTCAGGCAGTTCGTGTGTCCTCTGGCAAGAATCTGGGTGGGAAGAGAAAGCAGGAGACATGACTTGAAGCGCTGATCAGAGCCAACATGCATGTTCAGATATATCTCATATTTCTTAATTCCTAGTTTTCGAAAAAAGAGGGTGGGGGATATTATATCCCCCCAAAGGGGGAAAAAAGACACAACAAAGCACATGGTATCTGTTAGTTATGCAGTACCATCAAAATGCACAGCATTTTGGACTAACCTAAAAAGGGGGGGGGTGGACCCTATTCCTGCCTTGAGGATTTCCAGTCTTATTCCTGAATCCTGAGGGTGAAAGAAAAAGCAAAGAGACAGAGATAAGACAAGCAACAGAAGGAGAAGCCCAAGTGTGGTTCCATGGCCTTTGACCTAGGGTCAAGCACTCGTTTACTAAACAGGCACTCATTGGTTTTGGACTATAACACAGGGGTGTTTTAAAGACACCCAGCCCCCATTGTAACACTGAACATAAATTGAAGGATTAAGAAGCAAAGCCATCCCTTAACTCACCATGATCTTTAAGCTGTGTTCCTCTTGCTAGGAACTCTTAATTTCCAGTATCTAAACTGGGCTGAGGAGAAATGTCTTAAAGCAACAGTATGAAGGAAACCGGGTAGATTTCACTGCTACACCCTAACCCAGACCTTATTTGGTACTAAGAGTTGGAATTTATTTTGAGGCAAATATGCATCTCCAAAATTATCCTCCCAGGCACAGAAATCCTTCAGTCTTACTGTGCCTGAGCTAGCAAATGTTAAAATGCGATCCCCCAAAAGATCAGTGACAGAACAACGGGACGCAAATTTATCCAGTGCAGATTGGGGCAAGCCCTTGTTAAAATACATTTTCCTCCTCTTGAAGGTTCTTTGCTTCTAGGTAAGAAATTAGTGTCTCATCTAGCGATGCCCAGTACATTAATCCCTAACCTGTTTTACAGCTGAGTCTACAAGCACCTGTTTTGTAAATAAACACATTGGGTTGGTTTCAGGAGCAAGAACTGAGAAGGCAGCCACTGATATCCACTAAATACTGCAGTACTAACTTTGCAGTTAGTGGCAAGTGTGGGAACAAAAGTAACATTGAGGTTCCCCACGAGTACTAAATATAGTGCTGTATCAGAGGTGGGAAGGGTCCCCTATAGTCCCCACAACTCTCAGAGCATCCCAGCCTGCAAGATCTGTGGTAGCTCAGCTATTCTGGGAGTTGGTTCAACTCTGCACTGTATTATCTAGCTTCTAGCAGTACTCAAGGCTGAACATCCTTCCTTATGTTCATTCACAAATAAGTCCTCTTCGATTGCAGGATTAAGAAGCCAGGCCATTTCCACCCCTTTTAACCCACGGACGCTCTCCTGTTTTAAAGATGTCTTTTTCCAGCTGGAAACCCTTATTTCCAGTATCAAAGCTGGGCTAGGGAGAAAGGAAACATTGTTATTCTATGGGTTTCTAATAAACATGGGTGGGGGACAAGTAATGACGACTAGACTTCTCTTAATTGTTCCAACTAAGGAGGAATAAATTAGTCTCTTTTTCGTCCATGTCAATGTGTTTTCTTCTCCCTCTTATTCCTACACTGCTGAGATTTTTTATAAAACCTGCATGAAAATTGGTATATGGATTATCATTAGAGCATCTTTTCTCACAAAAATACTCCTTTCTAATGGTGTTTTAAAAAGACTGCATCTCCCCCTATAAGCCTGCCCGAGCATTAAGATAACGAGGGGAGGCATTTATCTCGGCCCTGCCACCATCACAGGTGCATCTGATGGGGACACAGGAGAGGGCCTTCTCTGTGGCTGCTTCCAGACTCTGGAACTCCCTCCCACAAGAGGCCAGGCTGTCCTCCTTTTTGCTGTCCTTCCAGAAGCAAGCAAAGACTTTTCTCTTCAGGCAGGCCTTTCCTTAATGACTAGCAGTCTGAGCGGGGTTTTAAATTGACCGTTGCGCTCTGTTCTTTTAAATGTGTTTTAATACTGACCTTAGTTACCATTTTCATATGATACTTTTATTTTTTTAAAATATTTGTATACTTGCTGTTTTTAGCATTTAAATCCTGTTTTAATGAAGTAAGCCTCCTTGGCTCCTTCTGAGGAGAAAGGTGGGATAGAAACAAACAAACAAACAAACAAACAAACAAACAAACAATTATAACCCATTTGTGAAGATATTTTGTCATACATGTCTGT
The DNA here is from genome assembly GCF_051106095.1 of Pogona vitticeps. Lineage (NCBI taxonomy): Eukaryota > Metazoa > Chordata > Lepidosauria > Squamata > Agamidae > Pogona > Pogona vitticeps. The sequence continues at coordinate 157,436,281 of NC_135784.1, read as the reverse complement.
TTGGAGCAAAAGGCTATCATAACAAAATTCAGAGTTGCATGAAAGCCACAGGAAAATTGCTCTGCGATCTCTCTATTGGTCCAGGGCATTGTTTCTCAGCCTTGTGTCCCCAGATGTTCCCGGTCTTGTAAAACTCCTGAAAGCCTTCACCACTATTGTAATCCAAGAACAGTGCAGGACCCAAGGTTGGGAACCACTGCTCTAAGGCAGTGGTCCCCAAACTTGGGCCTCCAGATGTTCTTGCACTACAACTCCCAGAAGCCTTCACCACCATCTCTGCTGGCTAGGATTTCTGGGAGCTGAAGTCCAAGAACATCTGGAGGCCCAAGTTTGGGGACCACTGCTCTAAGGGATACAAATTGGACCAGGAAGGTGGGCCGGTGGGGAAATGATGATGATGGCAATGGTTAACATTGTGGCCTACAGTGGTATTATAGACCAGATGGGCGGGGTATAAATAAAATAAAATAAAATAAAATAAAATAAAATAAAATAAAATATAAATAAATAAATAAATAAATAAATAAATAAATAAATAAATAAATAAATAAATAAATAAATAAATAAATTCACAACAATGATAACAGCAGCAATGATGTGGGAAGTGCAGCAGGGGTGCTTCCCTCCCCCCCCATCTCAAGCAGCCTGGGAGCTCCGGCGGCTGCTGTATCTTCCACTCTGTCTCTGTTCTGGAGCAAGAGTATGGGAGAAAGAGGCCACTGACTGAAGGATTCAGAAGCAAAGCCATTCCCACCACTTTTTATCAGAGTCCACGGGTGACGACCATGCGGAACTGCCGGGGATGTTGGCAAGTCTTTGGGTCCGAGTCCCGAGTCAGAGTCTTTGGTACTGAGTCCCTTGTCCCAAGCCCTGAGTCTGAATCCTTATTAAACACAAGCTATTTTTCCCCAGAAAAAAAAAGGAGGGTTGGGTGGGTTGGTTCCAAGTCCTGAGTTAAGTCTGGGTCACTGGAAAATGACAACAACAACCCTGAGTCCAGTCCAAGTCAAGTCACTGGTGTAACTTAAGTCCGACTTGACAATAAGTCCCGCAACTTGAGCCCCCTTCCCTGGAAACTGCCCTTGTCATCCAGAGAATGGCGCCATACCTTTGGCGGTCACTAGCTTTGAAGGAGGTCCATTAATGTCATAGTTGCCATGTTTTCTGTTGACTGGGTTCTGTTCATTCAGTGGCATCGAAAAACAGATGAAATCCGACACGCACACGCGTGCACCCAAGGGGCAGATGTCACCCGGCTGCACCTCCCACTCTTGGGATGAACTCCAAACTCAACTACAAAAACAAGCCATCCCCCCCCTCTGGACTTCAGGCTGTGGCCAGGAGGTATTTTTAGATCACAATCAATCAAGGGTGACAGATGGCTCCAGTTCATGTTCGGGGAAGGTGCAGAGCAACCACGTGGACGCTGAGAACCCCGGCTGACCTGGCAGGAGATGAGCCAACCTTCATCAGGTGTTAAATGGCTGGAGATCTTCCTTAAAGGGTGAGGACTCTAAGGCGCCAGCAAGCATAAATCCACCAAAGATGGTTCCAGACATAGCTTTTGAGGTCATCACCGTCTGAAGAGCCATTGTGGAAGAGTGCAAGGGGTGCTTTGGTCTGGCCCTTGGGATGGCTCATTAAGCCATAAATCTCACTCTGATTTCGGACCAGACATACACGCTTAGCCTGAACTACCTCAAAGGGTTGTTGTTATGAGGATAACATGTATTCATGTAACCACGTATTCTCCTGTTCCTAAACTTGTATGAGAAAAGTCTGGACAGAAATGTCACAGGATAATTTCCCTAGTGGTGTATTTGCTAGGGGATTACGAACATGGATTCTGCCCTCTCTTGCAATGTTTTTATTTGAAATGGTAATAATTAAACTCTTGCAAGAATATCCCAGGGATCCTTTAGTGAGTCCTTACTTCTCTCTTTACTCAGACAGTCCCTAGGGGGGTTGGTGAGGGTAACAGTCAGCTAGCAAGCTATAACTGATGGATCACGAGTGCCACATTTTACCACTGTCTGACCAAAAAAGAACAGCAGCCACATGGTCCTTGTGCCGGATCCAAGTGCAAGGGTGAGTAATATCCGGGTTTAATCAGCTAAAACTCAGGCCAGGTTTAGAGTCCTCCAGGGGAGCATTGCAGAGACTGGTGGTGGAAGGAGAGCAGGAGAAAAAGCATCTTGACCCGACGTTCTGGGCAGGTTTTCTTGTTTAAAGTGAAGCTGCAGAATATGAAGGCTGCAACGTTGCAGAGAGACAGCCCAGAATGACAAAACATCCTGTTTCACTTTGAGGGACGTAGATTCCACTGTCTTTTTTCTGTTCTCTGAAGTGACAAAGGGCTGCTGCTCCCTCAGCATCTCACCCATCGCCTTGTATGGAAGCATACAGCTTTGGTTTGGCTGGAAACAGAGCTTTTCCTTCTGTTTCACCATTGGGGCTACAGCCCAGCCCTCAATATAAAGGCATCAGCCAAGGGGGTCTGCAAAGGGAAGCCTATATCCATACGTAGTTCTGTATGCATTTAGATATCCCATAGGTTCTAGAACCCCAGTCTGCGTGCCTGTACATGCACACATCAATGTATGTAAGTGATTCTTTTGCACCCATATGCACCAAGTGGGGCAAAAGCATGGCATGAAGGTTTCGGTCCACCCCAACAGATGCTGCGTCAAAGAGGAGCAAACCCTTAGGCATTATGGGGGAACTGTGAAATTTTGCCACCTTCTTCCAACCTTTCTCCCCTGAATTCCCCTTTGTACACATTTTCATAGTAAGACAAGAAGGCATAGTCTGTGGGTGAGATAATATTAGATCAAATCCTTGTGGAATCAGAACAAACGAATTTACAAGACATTTGCTGAAAGATAAACAGAAGTCAGAACCAAATTCTTCTGTTGATTTCACAACATTTAAGGCAGTGTTTCCTAACCCTTTTTTGAGTCGCAACCCCTTTTATAATAGTCAAATAACCTTGCCACATTGGCATAAAGGGGCATCTTTAAGGAGGTAAAGAAAACACATTTAAAAACTAGATTTTTTCAGATTATAATTCTAACCTAATATTTAATGCAAGGATTGTACTTGCGTGGGGGCAACCAGCCTCAGCATTCTCAACTGCCTGCTTGTTAAAGCCGCTCCTCACCTGACTGCTCCTTAACGGGCTTTGGGAAGTGGAGTTAACTAGGGTGGGTTAAAACTGGGTTTTACTGGGGGAGGGCGAATTTTCCTTTGGGAAAGGAACTGTCACCCTCCCCCTCTGCTGTCACCCCTCAGATGGTGGCAGCGGCACATGGCTTAGGTGGGGAGAGGGCTTCAGTGGTGGCAGCAGACGTTTTCTCCTCCACCTCCATGTCTTTCCCTCACCCCAGTCAGCCAGCCAGCTGAGAAGGAGCTGCTGCCATCCCCATTCAGAGAGAGAGAGAGAGAGAGATCACATGCAATCAGGGACCCCCAGGCACACAGGAACACCACAGTGAGACATGAAAAGAACTTGGCTTTAGGGGGGGGATATACAAGGGAGGGAGGGGGTGGGGTGTATGCACAAAGGAACTAGAGAGGGGGATGAGAGTTGAGGGCAGGATGGGCTCCTTCCAACCCACAGGTTGGGAGCCCATGATTTAAGATTTTGTCCTAGGTCTTAACACAGGTATTGTTAGTTAGTTTGTTTTGAAGGGAGGGGGTAGTTAAATAAAAGTTAGTGGTTAATCACAAGAGTGTCTCAGGATATTACTCTATTTTCATACAATAACAGGAGTTGCTGTTCAGAGTATATATGCTTGACTGCAAATTCTTGTCCATATTGACTTGAAATAAAGTTTCACTTTTCTTCAGTAATGCTAACTCTTTTAAGGATTCCTAACATTGTGGTGTTTAGGAATACAATCTTCACCTCTCCCTCTAAGATTTAAGGTTGAAATTAGATTTCAAGGGAAATGCGTATTCTCTGAGATTAGCCCTTTCTTCTCCCAGCAACATAACTTGCCTAGAAGTATGTGTTTCGTCCATGAGATTTGAACAGTAAAGCTCATGTTTACCTTCAAGTGACAATCACAAAACAAAGCACGCTGGAATGCATATTGTGGCCAGCATTTCTAAATGTGGCTTAAGCAGATGGCCTAGTTTAACACTTAGCTTTACTTGGGTTCGGATGACTTTTGTCTTCTTTCAGGATTAAACTAGACTGGGAGTCCCACCGGCCCTGGCAGCTTGAGTGCAGGCTTCTTCCTCCGCCCCCAACTCCATGGACAGCACCAAAGATAGCTTGACACTAAGAGGATTTATTTCAGCAGACAATTAGACACTTCCTTTGGGATAGTTCCCCACACTTCCCACAGGTCCTTTACAGCAGTGGTCCCCAACGTTGGGCCTCCAGATGTTCTTGGACTACAACTCCCAGAAGCCATCACCACCATCTCTGCTTGCCAGGATTTCTGGGAGTTGAAGTGCAAGAACATCTGGAGGCCCAAGGTTGAGGACCACTGCTTTACAGAGTCCATGAGTCCTCCAGTCTGGTCTGAGTCCCAGTCACCCCTAAGGGGATGCTCTGTGGTGCTCATCCTCTCTCAGTCCACAGCTGCTGCCTCTGCCTCCTCCAGCCCCTCAGCTGGGTAGTGATAGGTTCACCAGGCTGGGCTTCTTGTTGCCCTCGTCTCTGCTCCTGATGCTCCCACTCCCCCAAGTAGCTGGGTTTAAGAGGGGGCCAGGGCCTCTGGATTTCCCCTGGCTACCCTAAATTGTACAGTACTAAGATCCCCATCTAGGATTCCTCTTTACATATATATATTCTCAATTGCCTCAGGGCTCAGTTGGGAAGGGTCATTCTCAACCTTTTCCTGACCACGGCCATAAACACAATGTGAAAGAAATATAGGCTGAATCAGGATTGTGTAAGGTGGTGTGTGAAGAATTGTTTCCAGTCTGTGGCCCCCTTCAAATGTGCCAGCCCCCAGCCCCCCCCCCCCCGCGCAGAGAATGGCTGCTCTAGGACATCTTCTTATTCTTCTTCACCTGGATTATCTGATAATGCCTCCTCTCCTGGGAGCGCCGTGTTGGTTCTAGAAGCCCAGGCCTTCGGTTCTTTGTCCCTGGGTTCCCCTGGCACTGATACGGCCCAGAGTGCATTGCCTGGGTTTTAACAAGGAATTGCTTTGGTTGTAGGTTTTTCAGATCCTGGCTGTGAAAGCCTTCGAGAATACAAGGAATTGCTTGTCAGAGATTCCCCAGAAGGGGAGATGGCCCACCCCCTAGAGTGCCTGTGCTGGTGTCCTCTTCCTCACAGAGATTGTTGAACCGATGAAAGGAAGGAAGGAAGGAAGGAAGGAAGGAAGGAAGGAAGGAAGGAAGAAAGAAAGAAAGAAAGAAAGAAAGAAGTCTATAGGATATTGCAATTAAGAGAGGAAGAACAGTACAGGAGGGGTTGCTTAATTCTTTCCCCGGTTGCTAAATATTCCCCCTCCAAAAGCTGTTTTCTCTGTAATTTTCATTGCCCCCAACAGCTCCCTTCCCATATATGGCTATAGGGTGGAAGGTCAAGCCCCTGCTCTTCTCAGGTTGTTTTTTAGTTGTATTATTTCAATAATCAGATGATGCATCACACATCTTCTCCAGAATGCCTATTTGGGCTTTTAAAGCAGGTATTCTTATCTGAGACTGCTTCCTGTTGTTTTAAGGACTCATCTTGGAAAATATTCTGTTGACTTGTGTACATGTGTGGGGAGAGCTTTTTGCCTCCTTTGGACTTTCTGTGCATGACTCATCTAACCCATCTGTAGAATGGGCCTCACGTTTGTCCACTCTTCAGAAATCTCCTTGCTTCTCCATTTCCCCTGCTTCCCCCTTCTCAGCCTCCCCACTCCTTCCCACAGCTCCCACTTTCTTGCTGGAATTGCTCCATGTGGTCGTGGTCGTGTGTGCGCACGTGTGTGTGTGTCTGCCTGCCTGCCTGCCTGTCTGTGTATCCATACGTTCTCTCCCCAGGCAGCTCCCTCAGATGCCAGTGCCAGCTGGAGAGCCCTGGCTGACTTTCTGCTGACACACCCGAAATATATCTGTTAGGAGGCTTTCACTATTATTATCACATTATAGCTCTTTCTGGCTCTCTTGCAGAATGGTAAACAATAGCTGTGCTTGTTGGAGGTCATGAATTCGTAGATACACACCTCTGTGTATGTGTGTGGTCTTTGCCAACAACTCTGACTTTGCATTTTTAAAAAAGGGAAAGGGGGGAAATAAAGAGGAAAGAACAGGAAAAAAAATAGTAAGTTGGTATCCCAGAAGCACGCTGACATGACCGGCTGATACCCTGTTTACCTCAATTTCCTAAAGCTGCCCATCAGAATAATCCCACTACTGACTGTGTCATTGTATTGTTCGCTGCATCAGGTTAGGGTGTTTTGGGAGACATTTTAACCAGTCTAACATAACATATTTCCCCCTTCATTGAGGAATGCCTGTGGAAAATGTTGCCCTGGAATGTAAAACGCCTGCATGCTTTGCAGGAAAGCTGATGAGCTGAATACTCAGAGTTAGGCTTCTGCTGCCTCCTGTTCATACGTAATTTTGTTTAAATCCACAAATAAGATCTCTCCCCCTGCACTTTATTCTGACATCATGCTGTCCAAACAGATTCTCCAACCTTAGCATGTGGGGGAAATGAGTTACGCACAGGAACGGTCTCTTTAGGTGTAGGTGGATGTTGAATTTCAAGACCAGTCCAAGGTGGGGCTAGGGTCTAACTGGAAAGGGATCATAGCTAAATTATATTGTTAATATTTTGAATCAAATATTTTAAAATATTTAATTTTAATTTGAGTTTAACCCTATATTGGTGTTTGTAAACCCATTGTGCCTCATTCTGAGCAATTGTGTAAGCGGCCTTGAGCCCTAATTCTGAGAGAAAGGTGGCATATAAATGCATGAAGGGTGTAGTTAAATGTTAAAATATTCCTGGGTTTGTGTTGAGTTTTGGACACTTGAAATCAATTTTAAAATATCTGTTTACACAATGTAGAGCTGATTGCACATTTTTTCACTGGGAAGCCTGTTTTTAATTTGGAAAGCAAAATATTTTAAACAGCCTCAAGGGAGTTGTTTATTTTAACTCGATTGTGGATGCTACTAAGTAATAGATGCTAGAAGCACAGCTTTTGAGGTGCAGGGAAACCTTGCAGTAATTCTAAACTAGTACTATCCCAGAGGAACGTGGTGGCACTGCAGGTTAAATTGCAGAAGCTTCTGTGCTGCAAGGTCAGAATACCAGCCGTCATAAGATCGAATCCACACGATGGAGTGAGCTCCCGTCACTTTGTCCCAGCTCCTGCCAACCTAGCAGTTCAAAAGCATGTAAATGCAAGTAGATAAATAGGCACCACCTTGGTGGGAAGGTAAAGGTGTTCCATGTCTAGTCATGCTGGCTATGTGACAACGGAAACTGTCTTCAGACAAACGCTGGCTCTACGGCTTGGAGATGGGGATGAGCACCATGCCCTAGAGTCTGACACGACTGGACTAAATGTCAAAGGGGGGGGGGGGAGACCATTACCTTGCCTTACCACTTGGATCTCATTTTTAGTCAATCCCCTGAATTTTAAATCCTAATATTCATAACTATTTGTATAGGACTAAATAATGAAAAAACATAAACATTGGGCAAATAAAGGCTCTGACATAGGATAGGTGATGGTGGTGGTGAAACTCAGTGGAATCAACTACTTCTGGACCTCCAATGTGCAGGCAAAGTTCCTTCCAGCTCCTTCCTTCCTTCTCCTCCACTGGGAACCATGAAATTTAGTCAGGTTTGCCTACAAAAACATTTGTTGAAGGAGAAAAACAATGACCCTGGCTGGTAAAAAAGAGAAAAGAAAAAAAGCCAAAGTGCAGTAAAAATAAGAGCCATCTACAAGCATAAAAAAGTAAAGTACAAGATTCATGGGAGACTCAAGACGTTTGTGGCACATTCACACAAAGAGGCATTCAAATGATTGGAATTTAACATATAATGCAAAAATGAGACTTGCAGCTGCCTAAAACAAAAGAAGAAGAAAATCTGTAATGAACATGCAACCTATTGAAAATGAAAGTAATGCAAATAGCAATCTCTAACATGCTAACTCCATTCCCTGGTCCTGCCCAGATGCAAAATGGCCACCAACCATAGGAAAATGGAATATATCTGACCAATCTGAACCCTCCTAGCAGCTCCATGACTAGGGATCCCATGATAGTTTCGGATTTGCTTTGGTGTTTAGGCTGTCAACTCCTTTTGCTTTGGGCTTCCTGGTTTTGTTAAAATATTTAAAAAAATTTCTAAGTGAGATTTTCCGGTGCCATGGATTTATATGTAAATAAGTCCTGATTCACTTTGAGCACCACTTTGGGCTTCCTCACTTCACTTCAGATTGGTATGGAAATTGGCAAACACCTTTCCGTGCTTCAGGTTCTCAACAATTTTAGAACCAGAAGCACATCCCGAACTACAGATCTTAAAAACTGTTAGAAAGGAAAGTATTACCATTGTAGCTGCTTTCAGGAGAGTAAGTAAGAGGTTGTTCCCATTGCATTCCCATTGCATGCAATCCACACTTACTTAGCCAGGACTGAAAAACCTAAGTCAGCATTCCTAAATATGTACGTATCTACCATTTAAAAAAATTTAACAGATCAAAGCAGATACATTGCTCATGTTACAATAACATGTTTCTCCAGCAGTGACATCATTAACAAAACTAATACCATATTATGAAAATCATGGGATACCTCCCTCATGTGTTTAGAGAACAGATAGCATGCTGCTTACCACTTAGACAATCCATTGAAAAGCATGGGTCTAAATCCTAAGCTCACCTGGAGTATATCCACTGGATCCCTTGGATTTACATAAATGATTCACCATTCAGCAATCCAATCAACAGTTCTGCTCACACTGGGACTATTGTCTTGATCTCCGTTGTCGGAAAAAAGTGGAATCAAGATTAAGTACAGACATTCTTGACTGCTCTCCAGCTTTTCTTCAGGTCACTTGAATGCATAGGCCACCATAGTGTGGGAACCTGCATCATAACCTATGCTTATTTCTGATTTCAGAGTCGTTAGCAGGTCCATCAAGTAAAACAGGGGGTTACTGCCCTTCAGCCTCAGACTACCTCCAGCCAGTTCATCCCTACCTGCCTCCCTATCAGAAGAGGACATCAGAGCCCTACCCCATGTTTCCCCTCCTCTGATCTTGTACTTCGTGTATATGCCTGCCTGCCAGCTGGAGGTGTGGAATGCCTGTGTGTGTGTATGTCCATGAGCGTGCATATGAATACTTATTTTTGTCCCCATCTCTGCTGTCTCTCCTGGTTCTGCCCAAGACTAGCTGCTGTGCCTTCTGCCCCATCAATCCTATTAGCACCAGCTACTGCTTATCTATACCAAGCAGCAAACCTGGGATTCAGCCTCTCTTTTGTAGCCAAGTTCTTCATATTAGAAATGGAAAGGAGTAAGTACAAATAAAGAGACCTCAATTTAGCTGCTTGTCCCTAACAGTTGAATTGGTTGAACTTACAGTGCAGCTATTCAGCGAGAGAAATGTGAATTCAGTTGCTATGAAGTTGCATCAGGAAATTCAGGTTTCCACGGGTCTGTCTGCATTAATTGCCCACACTGGAAGAGAGAAGGAAATTGGCTAAACAGTCTTGTTTGCAGCTTGCTAAACAGTCTCTCTTGCACCTTTGCAGGAGGTGCTGTTATAAGGGAACTATCTAATAAGCTGTAAGCAAAGGCCAAGTAGAAATCTCCTGTCATTCCCTCCTTTTATCCTCTCCTCTCATTTTCTATTTCCTTCCTTCCTTCCTTCCTTCCTTTCCTCCCTCCCTCCCTCCCTCCCTGTCTGTCTAGGTGCTCTAACAGTGCTGACACAAAAATGGTTTTTTGAAAAACAAAGAAACTATGATTTGCAAAGTTCCAGCCCTCCTGTGAAGAATTTTTGCTTCATTCAGTCACAACACCAACATGCTAAGCACAGCACACATATTTCTGTATTGGTTCAAGTGATCACACTACTTGAATCAATGCAGATGGATAGCTGTGAAATAAATTATGCAGAGGGAAACACTACAGATTGGAAGAGGGGGGCACTCCAGACTTATCCACATTTCGTTTTACAATATATGGTCATTGAAAAAAAATGTGAATCTGACACTCCCCATCCCATATCATTCCCCACATTCTTGTCAGTGTGGTCACAACCTTACAGAAGTATTGGCTTGCCATGATCTTACTGATTCAATGGCTGAAATCCAGTAGCAATTTGCAGCTGGACTATGCCCCTTGAATTAGTGGTGACTCAGTCACTTCTCCATTCCTTCCATTGATTCAATCGGCCTACTCAAGTCGTGATTTACTGCTGGATTTCAGCCAAAGGGTCTACTCAGGTTGGGCCTAACAGCAAGGTTTAGACCCTCTATCTATCGTTCTGTGTCTAAATCACACTGGCCATGTGACCACGGAAAGATTGTCTTCGGACAAACGCTGGCTCTACGGCTTGAAGAGCGGGATGAGCGCCGCCCCCTAAGGTCGGACACGACTGGACAAAAATTGTCAAGGGGAACCTTTACCTTTACCTTTACCTTTACCTTTACCTATCTATCTGGCACTCTTCCCTTTCAGGAAATATGTGAGCTCTGAGGAGTTAGTTTTTACAACGACATCTCTAAGAATCTTCCATTCAACATGGCTGGCGGAACAGAAATGATAATAAGTAAAGGAGCCCATCTCTTGCAGGTTAACAGAGGCCTTGAAATTCCCACCCCTTCCATTTCTTTTCCTCCATTTTCCACCTGCACCCTCCCCACACTTTCAAAGCCAAAAGCTGCTTTGTAAGAACTTTCTGCTCAGCACTGCTTCTAGCGGAATGGCATTTTACAATTTCAGAGGTGTAAGCCTGCTTAATTGCTATTCATTTTTATTTTTACAGTGAATGCTTGGGGGATTTTGCTTCAAATGGAAAGGCAGGGCAAAAGGTACAAGGAGCAAAATAAACAAAATCCCCTTTGCAAAAATAAATGGTGAAATATACAGAGTGGCCCCTTCCTGAGGGAGGGGGAAGGAGGAAAATCTTTGAGAACAGAACATTGGCACTGGTTCACTACCACCACCAGAAAAGCTTAAATCTAATTGTTAGCCCCAAGTAGAACAGCTCCATTAAATCAGCAAGACTTCAGTAAGTCATTATTTAAATAATGCCCATTGATTTATTGAGGCTACTGAGGTAGAGACTAACAATGGGATTGAGCCAAGGGAACAGAAATACTTCTAGGACTCTCTTGTATAGGCTGATGCATCAGGTTAGAGATTATGGCTAGTTCCCCTCTTCCAAGATGATCTGAGCTCCATTTCTCATTTTTGAGGATATCCCAGCAATTTAAGACAGCTCAGCTTCTCCCACAAAGGCTGATCTCATTACTAGGAGGTATGGTGTATAGAAACATTCAAGTGCAGCCAGAGTCTGGAGCACCCGTGTAATTATGATTGTTTATTATTAGGAGTGTTAATCATTGCTGTGTGGAGGTGATGGGCTCAGAGGTGTCACATTGGTTTCCAAGAGCTTAACAGAGGTTGGGCCAGTGGAAGGTATCAGCTTACCTGTTTTGTCACTCTTATTCTCCTTGATCAACATGATCAACAGGTGGGAGGGGCAGGCGTGTCAACAGGGAAGGTCATGTCAGACGTATATCACTTGAAGGGTGGATGGGTCACCACAGCTGGTTTGTGTAACAGAGATCTCTGTGGGTTGGCACAGCTTTTCCAGTCATCGGTATACCAGGGACAAACATGTGCCTTGACAAGAAAACAGCTAGATGTTGGGTTGTAATGCAGAAGCAGACAAACAATTTGAAAGCAAGCCATAACACCCATGGGAGGTCGCTTTATGTATTAATTTAAGTAATCTATTTTCAGCCGTTCTTCCAAAACAAACAAACAAACAAAAAAACCCAAACCCACAAAACCAAACCAAACCTTCACAGCATCTAACAGTCATAAAATATAGACAATCCTGGTAGGAAACGCAACATAATCATGATGGAAAGCACACATAAAAATAAATACATTGAAAGCATAATGCAACAATAAAAGTACCCCAAACACAGTTTTACTCTAAAGCTAGCTAGCTAGAGCAACACATTTAACATACCTAACCAAATGTTAATATGGTATCATCAGAGCAATAATTAAAAACCAAAGAAACACCACAATCATGCAGGTGACTAGTAGAAGAACAATGCCTAAGGGCAGCACTCTAAAACAGTCTGCAAAACGCAGTCATTCTTAACCTTTTTTTTTTTTTTTTTTGCCATGGCCATAATATGAATTTGAAAGAAATAGAAGACAAATCAAGATTGTACATAGCAAACCTTATTGGTGGCTGCCCTCTGCGAAATGGTACCTCCATGTGGAAGCAGAGCATCTCAGGGAGAGCATCGAAGGACAACCTTAACCGCCTTCATTTTGCACTGCGTATATAAATAAAGCTTGCAGAACTAAACAATCACCTTTCTTTGTATTGTCTACAGAAGAGTCAGAGTCTACTGCATTCTAATCTTAACACACAAACATTTTCCAATCCAGTGTATGGGACAATCCTATTGGTGCCATCATGCTCGTTGTGGTTATTCAAGATTTAGTCTAATACACCCAGAGTACCAAACTGGGGTTGCTGTATTTTATCATCGTGCCACCCACTTTTATTCTGCCCCTTCGCTTATTACCTCTCATGATTCCTTTTTCATGTCTGTTATAGCAACTGATGCAAGAAAACCAGTTTTGCTGTTGTTGTTTTAATTCTTATCATGCAGGCTGGCACAATGGCTGGAGCTATATGGGCTTCCCAAAGAAGGTGTGCATTCGGAAACCATATGGATCTGATTTTTTTTAAAAAAATTGTACTTATTTAAAATATTTTTATCCTGCCTTTCTCCTTAGGAAGGACACAAGGCAACTTACATCATCAAAAGACAATATTTAAAGCTAAAAGCAGTAAGTATACAGATCCTAAAAAGGATCAAACAAATGCTATGCTAAAAAAAAGATAGACAAAAGCAATCCTAAAAGACATTCAAAGCACCAAGGCACAACCATCATTTGAACAACCCCACTCAGGCAGCCCGTCAATCAGGGAAAGCCTGCCTGAAGAGAAGAGAAGGACAGAAAGGATGGGGTCAATTAGCCTCCAGTGGGCGAGAATTCTAAAGTCTAGGAGCAACCACAGAGAAGGCCCTCTCCTGATGATCTTAACAGCCGGGCAAGCTCATATAGTAAAAGGAGCTGTGGTCCTTGAGATAGCTATGGCCCAAGGTGTTAAAGGATTTATAGGTTAAAAGCAGCATTTTGAATTGTGCCGAGAAATGCATCGGCAATCAGTGGAACTTCTGTAGTGGGGGTGGTGGTTATGTGATCCCTCTGACCAGCCCCATTGAGCAATCTGGCAGCTGCGTTTGGGACCCGCTGAAGTTTCTGAACACTTTCCAGAGGCAGCCCCACATAGAGCACATTACAGTAATCCAGCTGTGATGTAAATAAGGCATGTGTCACTGTGGCCACATCAGACCTCCAGGAAGTGGAGTGCAGTCCAGTGCCTACACACACACACATAAGACCTTCCAGATTCAAAGCAACTGTATTAGTCAACTGTTTTGATCCACAGGTGTAGAAAATGATTCAGATAGCCATTCTGTCCATTATCCCAGACCAGGAAGCTACTCTGTTAAAGGGCCAGCTAAAGCAGCTTTTGACACAGTATACTGTAGATCATTAGAAATCTTTCTTTTGAGTGCTTAAACAGTACCACGTTGAACCTTCTCAGAAGAGCTCACACAAATGCCATCAATGTTCCATAGCATGCATCAGCGACTGTGAAAGCACATTTATTTTGCACATGTTAATTGGAATTCATCTCCAACAAATTATCTGCCAGGCATCTGGAAGTATTCATTGCTAATTGACTTTTACAATGTAGTTTAAGGACATCATGTACATACAGAAACTCATCCTAGAGTGAATGAGAGAGAGAGAGAGAGAGAGAGAGAGAAGGAAGAGGTATTTAAAATTCCAGTTCTATTGCTATGAGTCCCCACCCACCTTAACTTTTCAATTTATCACATTTTTCTGATAGTCCACCATTCTAAAAATTAAGAGTTATACAAACTTCGATCTACAGAAGGTATATTAGGAGTCTCTGGATAATTTGGAATAGATCACCAAATATTTCTGGCTATCAGCTGCTTTATAAGAGCAATGAAGTCAGCAACAAGAAGGGCTGCCTCTCCATATATTTATAAATTTGGTCCCTGAGATGTGAAAAACAGAAGTGGATCATTTAAAGGAAAGGATTGTGAATTCATTCCTAACATTAAAGTAGACGCTGCCTAGGGGGGTGGGATATAAATCGAATGAATGAATGAATAAATAAAATAAAATAAAAACTATTGAAGTTTTGGGTATTGTATGTTTTTCGGGCTGTTTCGTGTTCTCCAGAACACGGCCAAACAGCTCAAAAAACCTACAACAACCATCGGATCCTGGCTGTGAAAGCCTTTGAGAATATATTGAAGTTTTCTTTGCAACCCTGCATTCTGTCTACTGTATTTGTATCACTGAGATGGACTTTTCTGGGCTGAGGTGATTTTCCAGCATTAACTAATTGTTCCTTCCAGCTTTTGAATTTGAAGAGAGTCCTGCCTCTCTGCTGAGTGAATGCTCTTTCCCTCACTTTCTTAGGTTGATGCCAGTTGTTTGCTTGCTGTTGATCTCTTCAGTTGGTTGTGAATACCGTATATGTGTAGTGAAGAAGGCAGCAGGCACAGATCTGTTACTTCAAGCTTCTACAAATGCCTCAGAATGAGTTATTGAGACCTTGAGTTCCAGTGAATGAGAAAGGGGTGGACTCTAGGGAACTTGTAGCTATTGTCCTCTGTGGATCTCTATACTTCTGCTGTGTAGCAAAAAGAAAAAAGAAAAAAAGAGAGAGAATTTACCAGAAAGTCAAAACTCAGCAACACAAAGATATATAGGCTGAGCGTTAGACTCCAAGAAAATAATCCGCAGACCTGCTCATGCCTCTGGTTCCAGTTGTTTGGCCTTTTGTTTCTCACAGGGGATTAAAAACAGATTCACAAAGTTTCAAATCTTTCTGTTCCTTCTCCACAAGATGTTACGGGGATTTGATTCAAATTCCCAGCCAAAACTTACGAAAATCTAGAACAGTCCATTAGAGGGAGAGGGAAGAGAAACAGGCCTTCCATTTCCAATGGATAATAGACGGTGGAGAGAGGGAAGAATGAGAGTGCTTAAAATGCTGTCATAAATGTGAAATGAGAATTGTCTACTCTAGACCAGACTTTCAGTAATGGACCGTTCTCTTTTCCATTGTCACTACAGTGACAGCATGCGGCTGTAAAAAAGGCAGATGCTATTTCAGGATGCACTAACAGAAGTATAGCCTCCTAATCCCATGAAGTACTAGTTCTCCTCTATTCAGCACTGGTTGGGTCTCATCTCTAGAGTACTGTGTCAAGTCCTGGACAACACACTTTAAGAAGGATGCCAACAAACTTGGAGCAAGTTCAGGCGAGGGGATCAAGGGTGGTCATGGGACTGGAAACCAAGCCCTGTGAGGAAAGACTGAAATAGTTGGGCATGTTTAGCCTTGAGAAAAGAAGACTGAGGAAAGATACAATAGCACTTTTCAAATACTTGAAAGGCTATATTATACAGAGGAGGGACAGGATCTCAATCATTCCAGAGTACAGAATACTCAACAATGGGCTCAAGTTATGGGAAGCCAGATTTGGGCTGAATATCAGGAAAAACATCCTAACTGTTAGAGCAGTATGGCAATGGAATCAACTACCTGGGGAGGTGCTGAGCACTCCGATGCTAGACGCATTCAAGAGAAAACTGGACGACCATCTGTCAAGTCTGTTTTGATATGGGTTCCTACATTGAGCCAGGGGGGTTGGACTCAATGACCTTATAGGCTCCTTCCAATTCAATCATTCTATGATTCTATGCCTGATTCCTGTGAAACCTGGAGAAAAAGCTGGGCAGAGATTCTACTTATCATTTCTCAAGATAGTAAGAAGGACGAGATAGAAACAGCATGCCACCCTTAAATAGAAAGGATTTCAGTCTGGCATCACTCAAGAAAAAAACATGGATTTGGTTGTTTTGCCATAATTTGTGTGACTGTGTTTACAAAATTCACCATGATCAATGTCCAATGTCCAACCCTTCCTGGAGGGATCCTGTTTAGAAACAGCCCAGACCCTTTAGAACCAGGTGACATTAACAGGAAGACTGCCTCTGAAGATCCTGATCTCTTGGGGGATAAGATGATAGCATCACCTCCCAAAGAAGTGTATTTATTATTTCAACTTATACACTGTCCATAATGCACGCTCTGTGCCTAGTTCTGGAATCAGAGGAGGAATCTGACTCTTTTTCCAGCCACAGAAAAACAGGGTGGAAGCATAGTTGAGGCTAAAGGCAATTTAAGGAAGTTCCTTACTGCAGATTCCTCAGATGTAAGGAGCTCCTTGCATGTTGGGGATCTCTTTGATAGGAAACCTTATGCTGATGCGGCTAAAGGTGAGCCCTAGAAGGGGAGTGCTCAGGCAGCTCAGCTACAGAAGCCTCAGTTCCCAGTTGGCCCTTGCAAACAAGGGCTCCATCCGGTTGTTTTCAAATGTTTCTAGAGTCTTTGGCTCTAATCGACATCTTGAAGCCTGAACTTGGACACTGTTTAATCCTGCTCTCAGATTACCCTAGGCTGACCCACTCCTTTACTGGTTGGATTCCTGGATCATGTATTGACTCTGAATCTTGGTCACTTGTCCAGGCATTTCCTTGGGAACTTGCTGAACCCAAAGAAGTTGGCTAGAAATTCTCTCAGTAGAATGGCTAGAATCAGCACCTCGATGGATAGGGCCCCAGCAGCTTGACTGTCTCCAAATCTTGTATCTGAGATTTTCTTTGCTGCAATAGCTTCATAATTACATGGGCATAGTTGGCTTGGACTGGATTGTTGGGACTTTTCTACTAGATCTTCTTGGACTCCAAGCAGCACAGTCTCCTCTACTAATTGCTCCTGGTTGGTCTTAAACACTCTTAATATCAGGCAGAATGAGACAACGGACTCAAAGAGCAGAAGGAACAGGCTGCTGATGCTTTCCTCAGAGTCTCCCAGCAGCTTCACTTTGCTGGAGGAGAGGGCTCTTGTGCTGCCTGGCCTGTGTGATCCCCTTAAATCAAACATGCTTCCCTCAGGTGGTGAAATATGTAGTCTTAGTGGAGAAGCGAGGCTTAACTGGGAGTCCAGCCACCTTCTGCAACTGGAGTGGGGAAAGGAGCACCATTGCATCTTTGGACTCAGGCAGCAAAATGCCTTGAGATAGTCTTGCTCAACATTAATACTAACATATCCTTCAAGAACTGAGAACTTTCCATCACAGAGGAAATGTAGAGGTATACATTCGTGTGGCGCATTTCCTACCCCTTGCAAACAATTAAGGGATCCACCTCATCCTGTCTGCAAAAATGAATGGTGATCTCATTTTTATCTAATAATAACTTATTACCTAAAGCTACCATGGCGTCTCTGGTTCTCTGTTTATGTGGGCTTGCACCACTTTTGACTTCTATGCTCTCAGCTGCACAGATAGATAGATAGATAGATAGATAGATAGACAGACAGACAGACAGACAGACAGACAGATTTTGCCGTTCTGCTGACCTCTATGGGCCCTAAGCTTGCCTTCTGAAAGTAGAACAGCAACATTTCAGGAATGTGTCTCCTCAGAGGTTTGTCAGGTTCTAGGGCCTTCAGCCATGGCAGCTCAGAAATGATTGTCTAGTGACAAAGCTGCTGGAAGCTGTAATCCATAAGGGAGTAGGGCGGGGGGAGGAAGCTCTGCAGCTTCTCAGGCCAGTTCCTATAAGAACCCAGGTTTTTAGACTCTTCAGTCAGACCTGCTATAATCCAGAGTAGTTCATACTAGTTTTTGGTCAGGAGGACCTAGCAAGAACTCTGATGTATTTAGTTAGTGCTTCCTGAGGTGGATCTTTGGTAGCATGAAGGAACAAAAATACCTGACAATTTTACCCTCTGGGGACACCCAGTATGGTATAGTAGGTAGAGCAATGGACTAGGATTCAGGAAACCAGGTTGTAATCCCCGGTTGGTGACAGAAACTTGCAGGTGGGCAGAATGGAACTGGTAAAGCCACTCCTAAGTATCTCACCTTCCTTGAAAGTCACTATAAGTCAGTTCTGACTTGATAGCACATCACACCCCCACACACCAATCTTAAGCAAACTATATAAACAAGGTGTTTATAATGTATTTTCGAAGGCTTTCACGACTGGGATCTGATAGTTGTTGTGGGTTTTTCGGGCTCTTTGGCCATGTTCTGAAGGTTGTACTTCCTAACGTTTCGCCAGTCTCTGTGGCCGGCATCTTCAGAGGACTGGAGGAGGAACTCTGTCCATGCTCTGAGGTTGTTTATAAATCTCAGAAGTTGGAATTCAGTTTTCAGTTTGTTTGTTTAATTGACCACTAAACGTTGACTAGTACTCTGATCTGTATACTCTTGTGAACAAGTCTGCTTTTAAAAGTGAAGTCACCTAATCTGTCCTTATTCGGGTAGATTCTCCACTTTACATCTCTGTCCCATCTCACTCTGTGTTGTTGTCTTGGGCTTCTCTGTCAAGGTAATGAAGGCATACATTGGCTGAAATCCTGTTGCTTTGTGTAGTAAGTCACACTAGAGTAGGCCCATTGATTCAGTGGGGATTTGGTGAGTCTGTTCCTTTACAAGTTCCATGGGCCTATTCTTGTTACTTACTATTATTTTATTTTATTTAAAATATCTTTACCCCACCTTTCTCCTAAAAAAGGACCGGAAGTAGCTAACATCATTTTAAAAAGCACACTATGGAAAGCTAAAAACAGTAAATTATTTAAATATTACAGAAGAATTAATAACATGATATTAAACATGTTAGATAAAAGCATTACAAAAATAGATTTCTTGTGGCTTAGTAAGCAAAGGATTTTAGCCACTAAGTATTTAGGGAGTTGTGTGGACAAAGAGTGGCAAGTTTTCAGTGGTGACTCTGTATTTCACAGGAGTCCTCCTACTCTGAATGTAGTGGGTTGTAGCGAGGGCTCATTTGTTGGGACATTTTCTGGGTTTTTGAGGGACGTGGTGGCGCTGCCAGTTAAACTGCAGAAGCCTCTGTGCTGCAAGGTCAGAAAACCAGCTGTCGTAAGATCGAATCCACGCGACAGAGTGAGCCCTTGTCGCTTGTCCCAGTTCCCACCAACCTAGCAGTTCAAAAGCATGCAAAATGCAAAATTGAGTAGATAAATAGGTACCACCACGGTGGGAAGGTAACGGTGTTCCGTGTCTAGTCATGCTGGCCACGTGACCAAGGAAACTGTCCATGGACAAAACGCTGGCTCTATGGCTTGGAAACAAGGATGAGCACTGCATCCTAGAGTCAGACACAACTGAACTAAATGTCAAGGGAAACCTTTACCTTACCTTGCTGGGTTTAATCCAAATGCTCACGTGGGCAGCCCATAACCCATTTGGAGCATGTTAATGATTGAGCTCCCAGAGTGCCAGCTGGTTATAGGGGGAAAGTGATGATGATCTCAAGATAAATCACCGATTTATGTACCAATCCTACAAAACTGGGCCCTGGCCATGTTTTCACAGGGCAAGTCAAGCCAGAGAATGGGGATGTGACATGTTTTGGGAGGGACTACAGTTCCCAGAAATTCCCAGCCTGTTGGCCATCTGTGCAGGGGATTCTGGAAGTTTTTCTCCAATTTTATTTTTAATTTTAAAAGCAATGTTTGCCATCTGTGGGCTGAACAGTGGCCCTTTAACAGGTGGCATGGTATGTTGGTATTTGTGGCTTAGTTTTGACAAGGCCAAAAATAAGCCTCCAGAAACTAAATAAACAAGCCCCAAAGCAAAGCCTCCAACACCTGGAAGACAGAGGTGCTTTGTGCTGCCTGGAGCAGCAGGGACTTGTCACTCAGGCAGCGATTTCTCATTTGGAAAAATATGACTCCCCCTGGGTGGCTGCCAAGGTCAGGCGGTGGTCTGTAAAGTGCTGGTCCTCCTGTAAGCTGGAGGAAGGGCAGGTTTCATCCCCTCCTCCTCTCCCCACCAAATATCACAATATTTTCAAGCACTTCACGGAAGAAGGTGAGAGAAAACTGAACTTGCTTTGTCCTTCCGACTTCCACCCTTCCTTAATTTGCTTTGGTTTGGATTGAGTCTTTCCCTTCTCACCCTCCTTTTCCCGGTTTGGCAGGGGGAAAAAACCTGCCAAAATCTGACACAGTTCAACACAGCGAATAATATTCCAGTTGCCAACACACACACACACACAGCGGCCATTCCCAGAGCTCCTCAGATTCTCTTCTCATGACACCACAAATCGAGAATAGTGATTTTATTTCCACATAAACTTTGCAAAGGGCATTTGGAATGAGAAGGGGTATCTTGCTACACATGCAACTTCATGTGCAAGAAGGTAAGAACGAGAGAGAGAGAGAGAGAGAGAGAGAGAGAGAGACTCCCAGAAGACAGGAGGTGAAAATACAAAGTTCTCCAAATCTTGTTGCAGTCCAGCTCCCATCAATCCTGCCCAGGATGGTCAGTGCTGAGGGAGAGAGGAAGCTGCTGTCCAGCAACATCTGGAAGGCCACCAGGTCCTTGGCACTGCTGCAGAGCTTACTGGGGCCTCTCCCCCTCTAGCTCTCACCAGGACATATGTGGAGGACATGGGGCGACCACAATGTGCTGCCTGTTTCCTGCTAGGGGTTGGTCTATCCCTCCTATGTATTCAGCCATTAGTTTTGCTCCTTATATTCATCCAGTGATTTTGGAGAACCAGGCAGTTGAGCTTCCTGTAAGTGGGGACCATCATACTTGCCGAACACAATCTCACCTGACTTCAGAAGCTAAGAGGAGCCACTGAAGAATGCCAGGCATCTCCATGTTGCGCAAGAAGAGAATTCTACCTTAAACACCAGCAAGCTGCTGCTAATTGAAAACAGTAGGATACCTCGATCGATGGTCTGACTCACAGTAAGGGCAGTTTCGATGGCCCTATAGCTGCTTCTTCCGCCGAAAGTAACATTTTGGGCTCCTGTGGTGGATAATGATGATTTTCCTGCAGGACACTGGCATACATTTGGCTCCTGTAGTATATGGGGGGGGGGTATGTGGTTACGACAGGCTCCATAAGTCCTTTAGGAAAAATTGTGGAGCTTATGAGTTAATTTTTTGGACTTTAGCTTCCAGAATTCCACAGCAAGCATGAGTGATTCTGGTCACTACAGGTATATGTGTGTGCGTGATTTTTCCAAGCTCTGAGTGGATAATTCCAAACATATTGAGGAATAAGATGGCACTTTTGCCTAGTTTTTTGTGAACTTTTACTGGGTCTTCATTTTAAAAAGTACTGTAAAGTGATTTGAAGATGTAATCATCACTGCCACCATTATCATCTTAGAACTGCAAACCTGGAAAGGACCCTAGGGATCATCAAGTCCGACCCCTGTTAATGAGGCACAGTGGGGAATCAAACTCCCAACCTCAGGCTCTGCAGCCAGATATCCAAAGCCATCCAGCAGTTGTTGAATATGGAATTCCAGTCGTATTCCAGAGAAATAAAAATAAAAATGATAGTAAAACTTCAGCAATGTTCTAAATTTTTTTTGTTTTAATTTAGGCTCAGTTCTAAAACATTTGCAAGTGTGTATATTATTATTTGTAGGAACTTCTTCAATATAGAATGACGAAGAAAGGCATTTCAGAGATCAGAGGGAATACTTATATCATAGCCCTGGTGTGCTTTTTAAAGAACTTTTAGTGCAAGACATGAAAAGAGTCCGCTTCCCCAGTGGGCTGAATCAGGGCCAGCCACTTTGGTTGCCATGGATGGTGCTGAAATGTAGCAGTCCCAACTGCACCTCTTAAGTAGAGTTGAGTTTGCTGCCGTTGACAAATTATTTGATGTTGTTCCAGCTGTGTGTGACCTGCCACACATCTGGCACGTCAGCAGATCCCCATTTCGCAGTTGGATTCCCATACATATAAATACTGAAAAGGACACTGGCACATAAATTATAATATTAAAAGACAAACAAATAATGACCTTAAAACAGGATAAAAATTCTAAAAGTATAAAAATACCTGAGTTGAAAAATCAATTAAAGATTTTAACGTTTGAAATGCAACACATCTGTTAAGAGCCCTCTCTGCAGTCGTGAGTCCATGTTCTTAAGACAACATGCAGCGTGGACACGGTCAGCTTTGGAAAGCTCTGTCTCATTGACTTTTCCACCTGCACTAGCTTTCCTGAAGCTAGCATTAACCAGACCCCCATTCTGTTTGGACCAGCATGGTGATGATAGGAGTTGCAATCTAGACTCATCTAGACGGTGCTTGTGAGCAAAGGCACCCAGCACTAGGCTGGGTCCCTTGTCTTTCTACTCATACCCACACTGCTTCTGAAGTTGAGCAGCAAAATGGTCAGAGAGCTTTGTCTATGAACTGGCCTGTTATCATGGATGGACAGCTTTGAATCTGATTGAGTCCCGTTTCTCTCTTTCACTATAAATAGCTAAATACAACAAACCCTCTCCAGTCCCAGTGAGTAATTCTCACGTCCTCCCCGTCGCCTTGCTGAGTCACTGTAGTTCTGTGCTACATTACTTACATGGTCATTGGTCTCAAAGGAAACTTTAACACGTTCGCTCAATGTACAGGGATTGGCTGATGTTGAAAGCTATTCCATTGGTATTTCCCTTTTGCTGCAGAACACTGTGCCAGCCCGTAAAAAAAGCTCTGCCTAATCCAGCTTGAAAATAGGTTGAGGAAATAACTGTTTGACATAGGTGGCAGTGAAAAAAGGCATATAAAAAGGCCCTTTGATTTGCCCTGTGATAAAAGAGAGCTGCTAAGTTGTTTCCTGAAATCCCCCCCAAAATTTATATATATATATATTTTAAAAAATCAGTGATTTTGCAAAGAGGTTCTCTCAACTGCAGATTCTTAGGACACGACTCCTATTTTTTAGGCTTAACCCTTTGCTCCATGTCCCCTGCACCAGGAGGAAATAAGAAGTATAATAATACAAAATATCATCTCTCTCTTTTTTAGAACTTTTAGTGCAAATATTGAACATATTGTGCCAAGATATTATTTGTGCAAATCCTCCCCAAGAACCATTTCAGATTCTTTACTCCTATCAAACATTCCTTTCCTCCTTTGCCTCGCCCACTCCCATGATCTAAATCTAAAACACAACAGCACAGTGTGCAGGACATGCATGCTTTATCAGCTCCGCTTCACACCGAAAAATTGCCGTCTGGCTGAATACATTGCTTCGTAAGATCGCCAAGCTTTCCTATGCCAACTGTGTCAAAACAGTCTGATTAATCAAGAGATGCCTCCATGCTCGTTATCAAAACTGTTTTGTTCCACTGAAAACATCTGGAAGAGGAGAAGAAACTCTTCAGAAAGGGGTCATACACACAGGCAGCTTGTGATTCAGGACAGCTTTCCACCCTCGCCCCACCCCCATATTTGGGCATAAGGCACACTCCTGCTTCATCCATAAGCCAAGAGAAGAGGCAAAAGTTGCAGATACATGGAGAAAAGAAGAAAGGGGGGGAGAAAGGAGACAAGGAGGAGGGGGAAAGACCGTTTCTAATGCTATTGTCAGCTAGCCAGGCTGAACCAGAAGGAAGATATGCATCTGTCCACATTCACACACACAGAACTTCCCCGACAGTGTAATGTTGATGGATTTAAATTAAAAAGAGAAACATCCCAAAGTAATACTACATCCTCCCTGTAGCCCACTTAAATGTGAAAGCAGCTGCAGGGATATATATACCCTGGCAGCCCCATCCTAAATCCTCCCAGGCTCTCTGTGTTTAGACTGCTGAGGAGAACTCTGGGGTTTCATTGGTAGTTCAGCTGTCAATCTCCTTCTCCTTTGGCACTCCCCCTTTGTGCTACTGTTTTCACCCCTATATTGCCGGAATGTGTGACCTGTAGGAGTGGGTGAACCACCCCAGGGGAAAATGGGAGTGACTTGTTCCATGCTGTCATTCGGGCAAGAAAGGTGCAAAACAGATACACCCGGTCTGGCCCCCCTTTTTTTGCAGCTTTTCTCAGAAGACAGTGCGCATCCTCAGATTTTTTTTGTTTTTGATACCTTTGAAGCCTGAGGTTGGCTTCAAAGATAAAATCAGCTGAAACTTACAGTTGTCTTCTGTGATGATGAAGCCCACCAAATTTGAAATAAATGAGTTCAGGGGTTAAGGACAGTGCAGGTGGGAATGGTAGCATAGGCATTTAAAAATAAATAATTTTATGACTCCAGTCAGGTCTTCTCTCCTGTCTTCTTTGTGTCCTTTCTTCATCTCTCAAAAACTGCCTCAGGGCAAACACAAATATTGGCTGAATGAAGTGAGTGAATGACACCATCTTGCAACACATGAAACCATACATTAATGCCATGCTTGGTATTCACTAGGAATATCGTAGGTGTAAATTAAGCAACAGAATACACACAACAAAGAATGCAGCCAAGAAGTTAAATAGGTACAAGATCCACACACAGGTACATAGGTTTACCCATAAAGTGGAAGGTACCTCAAATGTTACCACAGTGGGAATAAGATACGGTTAAGCGAAATGATTGAAGAAGTGGATGTATCCACAAAAGCTCACATTGAAATAAAACTAATAGTCTTTAAGGTGCCACAACATTTTTCCTTTCTTTTGTTTTGCTTGTTCATTTATTTCCATTTTTGTAGAGCTACACCTAGCCATGCTATAGAGCACAGCTATAGAGCCTGTGTCCTAAGCACACTCCTGTACTGTAGTGAGTCCTGGACCATTTGTGCACGGCAGGAGAGGAAGCTGAACACCTTCCATATGCGTTGCCTCCGACGGATTTTTGGTATCACCTGGCAGGACAAAGTTCCAAACAGAGTAGTCCTAGAACGAGCTGGAATTTTCAGCATGAACACATTACTGAAACAGCGACGTCTACGTTGGCTTGGGCACGTCGTGAGAATGGCTGATGGTCGGATTCCAAAGGATCTCCTGTATGGAGAATTAGTGCAGGGAAATCGCCCCAGAGGGAGACCACAGCTGCGATACAAGGATATCTGCAAGCGAGATCTGAAGGCCTTAGGAATGGACCTCAACAGATGGGAAACCCTGACATCTGAGCGTTCAGCCTGGAGGCATGCATTGCATCACGGCCTCTCCCAATTTGAAGAGACCCTTGCCCAGCAGGCTGAGGCAAAGAGGAAGTTACAAAAGCAGCAAAACCAGGGAGCTGGACTGGGGACAGATTGGATTTGTCTTCAGTGTGGAAGAGACTGTCACTCTCGAATCGGCCTCCTCAGCCACACTAGGCGCTGTTCCAAGTCCTCCATACAGAGCACGGTACCATAGTCTTTCGAGACTGAAGGATGCCTAACTAACCTAGCCATGAAAGTCATGGGTTAGACGTGAGAAAGACACAGCATTAAAGGGCAAAGATGTGATCCTTCACGAAAGGTTTGTTTTGGAAGCAATCGAAGTCATAAAGAGGAGCGCCTCCCCCAGTTCTGGAAGCCCTTGTGGCTCTGGCTCCCCAAAGAGAGGCAGACAAACAGACACAGGGGGACAGACTGTTAAATAACCGAGAACAGAGGAAGTGCTGAAACAGCACTCTTAGTGCCCCTTCCGAAAGCACTTTGGCTGGAACTGAAAGGCGCTCCATGGAATCCACTTCTGGCTTAACGGTCCTGGAGGGACTGGAGGAACCGCACAAGAAAAAAAAGAAGACAAAATGAACTCACCACCTAGCAGGCCCATTGCCAGGGAGTCTCAGGGTTACAGTGTACAGGAAAGACGTTGGCCAGTGCCAGCTGTCTCTGTGGGCATGAGTGCACCCATATATGTTAATCTCTGTTTTCAGTAGCTATGTGGGCTTGGCAGCCATGGGAATGCCGTGGTTGCAGGACAAAGGCTTATGCTTAGTGACAGACGAGCACACTGTGTGGGCTGATCCATTGTCAGCACCTCCAAGTATATTTAGGGATTGTTGGCAAGCAGGGGACAATATCCTCACATTGCATCTGCATGCGGCACCATCCTTGAGCACATCCCCTTTGGGAAAGGGAGGCATGACTTCAATATACTGTATGTCCTTCAACTTGTTTGCAGTACAGCCAGCTGCATTTCCCTTTATCTGTATTTTGGTGTAAGCATCTGCCATTGTCTTGATTGACAAAGATTGTGAAGTGCTTTAAAAATGTATCTGTGATATGAGAGAATTGGGCGGCTATGATAACCCTTTTCAGTGTTTTCTAGGTAGAAAGTGGCTTATAGTTCCCTTCTGCTGGGCTGCTGCGGCGTAACTTGCCCAAGGCTACACAGGCTGGCTCTTCGCCCAGAAGGCACGCACGGTAAGGAAGCAAACTCCTGATGGACGGCTGGCTCTGCAGCCATGTGCAGGGAGGTAAATCCCACTGAAACCCACTGGACTAACTTCTGGGTAAATATAATCAGGCTTGGGATTGAGTTAGAAGCCAGGTGTGTAGCACTGGAAGCTGTAGCCTTAAAAACCACAAATCTGCATATCTCTAATATATCACAAACATTTTGCTTTGCTTTGCTTTCTTTTTGGACTGCACCTCCCAGAAGACTTCAGCCACCATAGCACGTGGCCATGTTGCCTGAGAGCTTCGGGGGTGGGGGTTGCAATCCAAAAAAAGCAATTTTTCCAACTGTCATCCTATGATACAGTCCAATGTTTTAAATGGTTCTCCTTTATGAATTCCTTCCTCTGTCTTTTTGCACGGGGACCTGGGAATGGCTGGAGCCTTGGTCATACAGAGATGCTAATGCATGAACATGGTTGTGCCAAAGTTAATTGCTGTCTGTGACTGCAGTGAGTGCTCCATCTGTTTGCTCCAAAGTTCCTGCACCCCTATCAACAGGGCGGCTTTAGAATAAAGGGATCCTAGGGTGCAACACCTGTCACTTAGCAGCTGGGGGAATGTTCAAACCCCTCCTCAACCGGGATATCATAATTTACACTTCAAGATTCTGCAGTTTGCCTCAGGAAAAAAAATTTAAATGTGTTTTGTCTATGCATGAGACATTGTACTCCAAATATATGCAATGTTGTCTTCAAATAAGCACAACTTCTCCTGTACCAATGGATTGACATTGCCATGATTTATGGAGGAGAGACTGCAAAACAGGGAGAGAGTGCCCGTTTTGAATGCAGGATGTTTTCTGCTGAGTCCCTGGCATCTCCAGTTAACCTGGTCAAGTTACAGGTGATGGGAAAGATCCCTAAGATCTACCTAAGATCTGGAGAGCTGCTGCCAGTGAGGGGGGGACAATACTAGGTAAGACAGATAAGTAACCTGATCTGGTTCGCATAAAGAGCCATGTGATTTCACATTCTCCCTGTTCCCCTCACTTCTGATGTTTTGGAGTGGTGGTCTTCTGCATGCTTGATACAGGTTGACTCGCAGATTGACCAAGAATTGGCAAATTGGCATTCCAAGAGCCCAGTATAGATGCTAAAAGCAAGTTTATTTCAGCCATATGAGAAAATGCTGTTTTTGAATAGGCTTTCCATATGATAAAGATTTCCAAATGGAAATAACTTTCCTTCCTTCCTTCCTTCCTTCCTTCCTTCCTTCCTTCCTTCCTTCCTTCCTTCCTTCCTTCCTTCCTTCCTTCCTTCCTTCCTTCCTTCCTTCCTTCCCATACATACTTAATATCCTTAACAGACTCAGGTAGTGCTTGAAGGCTCTACTCTTCCAAGCACTTCCAAGTCATCTCTATTAAGGAGGGAATCTCTTCAGGCGAGATGCATTCTGAAGACTGGAGGCTCTTCATCTCTGCCTTAGAAACATTGTAGAAAAACTCTTACTATTTAAGTACACTGGTGCAAATCAAACAGCACAAATCACAGTGGTTTATATTAATTAAGGATTCAAAGTTTGTATTCCTCATCATGCATCAATCATCTGACTTGGTACATCACAAGGAATAGAAATTTTGACTTCCTTATTAGTGCCCATTTGCCGCTGGGATTTACATTGTTTACTAACAGGATTCTGACTGCTCTGAAAAACATACCTTGCTATGAAAAGTCAAATCAGAAGGGAGTCTTACTCATGTACAGTATAAAGCTTTTTAAACTAAAGATCAAACTATGAAAGATAAACAAGAACTAGAGAAACTAGGCCTAGCGACAGATATACATGTGAATGTGCCCTGGTGCATGTGTGTGTGCTTGTTAAATGTAGTTTCACAAGTGACACTAAGGAAACCTGCAGTACCCAGTGTTTTGTTCCTAAACATTGCTAATGCAACCTATTTAGCAATTGCAGAGCCCTGCTTGCAAGTGGGGAAGTATGATTTTTAAACAAAGCAGCGTTTCGTCACCCATCAGTCTACAAATATGGGACATTCAAATACTGTCATTGGCATGGGGAGATATAGTAATCATGTGCCATCAATTTTGATTTATGGTGACCCTTCTCAGGGTTTTCCAGGTAGAGAATACAGATAAGTGGTTTGCCATTCTTTTCCTTCTGGGGGCATCCTGGGATTGTGCAAGCTTGCCCAAGGCTACAAAGGCTGGCTCTTTCCCTAGGAGGCACTCTTAACCTTTGGTTCCTCAGCCAGATCCCTAACTCACTGAGCCATCCAGTCATTGGCATGATGGCAAATGCCCCATAATTCCTTCTATTCTTCCTTGTTACTCCTTGCTCCTCCCACTTCTGCTTCATTCCCATTGCAAGCCAAATTCAGCCATGTTGTTCTCCGGTGCTGACAGGTCTGCTGTGATTTAGAAAATAAGGATGTGCAACCCAGGAGCTATGGAACTGGAGCAGGGGGTTAGTGCGTGGTGAATTCAGTGCAGCAGGAATTGATCCACATCCATTGGACCATCTCCCAAGCGTAAATAAAAGGAAAAGTGTGTCAGTAGCTAATAGCACTCGTTCTCATCATTAAGAAAGAGGTGAACCCACAATGGGAGGCAGCTACCACAAGGTGTAAGATGATGTCCGCCACCCCAGCTCATAAACTGTTCCCACATGCAGACCACTGCCTTCACCTTTACCTATCAGGCTCTAATGAAGGTAAAGGTTGCCCTTGACATTTAGTCCAGTTGTGTCCGACTCTAGGGCATGGTGCTCATCTCCGTTTCCAAGCCATAGCGTGAGCGTTTTTATCTTAAGACAGTTTCCGTGGTCACATGGCCAGCACGACTAGACATGGAACGCCGTTACCTTCCCACCGAGATGGTCCCTATTTATCTACTTGCATTTGCATGCTTTCGAACTGCTAGGTTGGCAGGAGCTGGGACAAAGCGACGGGAGCTCACTCCGTCGCGTGGATTTGATCTTACAACTGCTTGGTCTTCCGACCATACAGCACAGAGGCTTCAGCGGTTTAACCCGCAGTGCCACCACGTCCCATCAGGCTCTAAGAGGAATTAATAAATTAGCAACTGCTTTAAGAAACATGTACACTTGGCTCCACGCACATGCACAAACATACTGATTTGTGCTTGGGAATCTAGAGTACGGAAATTAGCATTGATGGGAAAACCTGTGCACATTCATGAATAATGTACCAGAATTCCAACAGGCTCATTTTGCAAAACCTGGCTCCGTTTTATTCAGTATTGTAATAATTATAATGACTATAATCCCACAGTCTCTTGTATTGACCTACAGAGGGACGTGTAAACTTAACTTGGTAATGCCATCTGATACTCTTGGTGTTTGTTATTTCTCATTGTTTTTGTATAATACATTTTTATTTAAATAAACATATTAAGAAAGGGACATGCAGACTGAGTTGCACATATGCACACACAGATACAGATCTTCCATGATGTAAAAAATTAACATGAGAGCACACCTCAGCGTTGCAATGAGCAAGAGATGTGCACAGCCTGTGAACATGCTTACGTCATGCGGCTTGGCACTGAAAGCCCTGTATGGTACATTATGGTCTACTACCTGCTGGAGTCTTCAATTAGCCCCAGCAATGCGGTCCCACTAGTCCTTCTGCAAGACAGTCCTTTAAAAACAACTTGCAAGCCTGTGCCAAGAGGTTTACTCTTGCTGATGTATTGCCATCCGATGGGTCTTTGGATTCCTCAGTCATAATCACATCACCCCTCAAAAGGGTATTATTCTTCCTGAATCACACTTCCGCATCAGTCAAGCATCTTTATGGGATTCAAAGCTGCCACATTCACCCAGAACTCGTGCATTGGAAATGATGGTCCCTTGAATTTTGAGGGAGGGAGCAGCACGGAATTGGCGTTTGCTTTCATTGGAAAAGATGGGGATTCTGAGGCACCAAAGAGCTTCCGATGTGCGTTGGAGCACAATCCAGCAGACCTGTACACCTGAACCAGTCTGAACCAGATTTCATGGGGAGAATCAAGTCCACACTTAAATATCTGTCACTGAAATCAACAGGAAATGTAAATAGTCTAAATTTAGTTAACTTCTGCTGTGAGGTTTTTAACCAGGACATAGATGTGAAAAATAATGTATGTCCCAATCCTGGAATACTTGTCTGGGGATAAATCCAATTGAACTCAGAGGGAAATCTGTCTAACTAGACAAGCATAGGACTGCATACTTGCAAACAGCATACCATTCATCCTTTCGAAACCCCTCTTCTTATAACTAAGGCTTGTAGTGAATATGTGCCTGAGATAGGATCTAAATGCGGTGCAGTGATCAGAATGTTGGGATAGGAGACAGGAGGCCTGGGTTCAAATTTCTCTGGACTATGGCACTGACTGAGTGGCCCTGGGCCAGTCACATTCTTTCTGTCTAACCTACCTCACAAGATTTTTGTGTGGTACAACTGTAAAGGAGAAGATTATATGCTACCTTGAGCTTGCTGGCAGAAAAGTGGGATATAAATATAACAAAAAAGCAGATAAATAGATCAAATAGGTCCACGTTTTATTTGCTATGAAGAGACTGGCTTTACTTTCCAAGCAGTCGAGTAACATGGCTCTTAAAGCATGTTGCTCATACGCAGTCTTTCAATACTGCTAATTGCTAGAGTTTCATTTTGTTGACTGTAAGAATTGGGAAGTATAATAGTCCTCTATGATCTGCTTGGTTTACCACAGTAAAATGGATAAATGTGTACAGTAAATAACTGGAGCACAGTCCTAGGTTTTAAAACTAGGGCTGCTTCCTCCAGTAAGTGTAGCTTTATGTATTTTTAATTTGTTTCTATTCCTGCTGTAAGCTACCATGAGTATTCAATTGTAGTATAACAGTAATCATGCACATCAAGTCGATTCTGATTTAAGGCAACACTTTCTGGTTTTTCTAAGTACAGAATACTCAGAAGCGATTTACTGTTCCCTTCTTCTGGGGGCATCCTTGGACTGTGCAGCTTGACCCCAAGGCCACCCAGGCTGGCTCTTCTCTCAGGAGGCACAGTGCGGAATTGAACTTCCAATCATGCCTAAACCAGTGAGCCAACCAGTCAATGCTGATTATAATATAGGGTGATTAAAATAATAACAACCAGATACCTAAACTAGTGAGCTAACCAGCCGGTGTTGATTATAATATAGAGTAATATAAAGTAATAACAACCAACCAATGAACCAGCTTTCAATCGATCAGCTAAATTTTCAGCTGACTAAACTGTGGGGCTGAATTTTAATCAATGAGGCTGAAGGTTAGGGACAAATATCTTCATTTGTAGAAAGGAGTTGTTTTGGTATGTTACTGGAATACTGAAAGAAAAAGAAAATATTAAAAAGATCATACTGTTACTGAGCAGTAGCATCTTTTGACTAAACTGCAGGACAATTCTATGCTATCTCCATTGTCTCAATGAGCAGCAGTATTGGTGTTTTGCTAAATGAAAACTTACTTAAACCTAGCCAATTCATTAATTGGTTTGTCCGTCAATGCGCAAGGTAATTGTTTGTAGACTCTTTCATCCCAGGACTAGCCTAACATGTCTTGCTGCCTGACATGAATGACAATATAGTATTCACTCCCCATTTTGCATACAGAAACCAAATGGGCTGGTAGTGGGGTCCAGTCCGCTCTGGCTCTTTGGCTCTGGTGTGTGTGTGTTCTGGCATCTTCCGCTGAGCCCACGTTAGCAGACTATCTTGGTGGGTGCAGAGCAGGCCATGTGACACACATCGTTTTGTCTCCCAACAGATTGGAATGGCCATGGGTGTCAGGAGAAAGAGTTAGGGACTGCCATCATGGCACCATCTCCTGCTTGAAGGGATTGTCTCGTCCTTCTCCATGGTAGAGTCTGTCCTCTATCGTGCCACTACATTTTTCCATAATGTGATGAGAGGGCCAAGCTGTCATAAAAACAACACTTAATTTAAGGAATTCTTGTCCTGAACTGAAGCCTTTGGATATTCTGGCAGAACAGAGGCAAAAGTATTGAAAGGGGCCTTACTGCAGAAGAAATATTCATACTCATTAATACCTGCCATGAATCTCAATGAAATCACTTAAGCTTCACATGCAGGAGATAGCAATAACAGATTTATTCACATATGACCACATGAATGGCTGATGTGTTTTTAAGGGGCAGAATAGGGCCACAACTTGAGATTTGCCTCAGTTTTACACCCACTCAGCTCCAGCTGCTGATGTCCATACCTCTGCTTTTGGACTCAGTGATCCATAGGGTCCCTTCCAGCTCTGCAGGTCTAAAATGATGATGATGATGATGATGATGATGATGATGATGATGATGATGATGATGATGATGATGATGATGAAAATGAAGAAGTCTGGAGAAGGAGCCGCATGCACACAACCTCTTCTACATGACCAATAGTCCTAACTAGGCAGTATTCCTGGTAGCAGGAATTCCTAAGGGAATTGGTTCCATTGTTGTACTGCTCTAACAGGACATTTATTCCCTGATATTCAGCTGAAATCTGGCTGCATATCAGGGAATTACGGGTTTGACTAGCACAATGGGGCTTTCTCCCCTTCTCCTCTGCAGTTCTTCATGTCACCTGAAAGCCTGCTCCAGAGAATTTTGCCCAGTCTTTCAGATCAGGGTTTTGAGAGTACAGGGAGGAGGAAATCATTGCCCCACTTTGACTGATGCAATGGCACTCCTGGATCTTGTCCACTGATATCAACAAGGAGAAGAGAGTCAGGTCAAGGAAGTTTGGTGCCTGAAGTGGAATAGTTAATAGCCCCACATCCTGTGCAAATTATGATTCATATTAACTCTAAACTAGCCGAGCTATTCTGGTACATGTGACAAAAAAAATCCCAGAATGAAGTGGAATACGTAGAATGATAGCAAAATAAATGGGTAATAATTTGCTCACTTTTGTTGAGAACATCAATTATGATGTAATTAAAATCTGTCACCCAAGGTGAGCTCAAGAGTAGGGCTGGCCCTGACTGAAGAATAGAAGAGGCAACAACCAGGGAAGTGAGAATGTGTGGAGAAAAATACTTGGCTACAAAAAACCCCTCACAACATTTCGCTCCTGCCAACGGTGGCAGGAAGAATATGTCAGGCTGACTAACCTATAGTTTGAAGACAATTAGTTCCTGAGAGAAACTCCCTATCAGCTTTCCCCAAACTAGCTCCTTCTATTTATATGAAACTACAACTCCCATAATCTCAACTTTCTTTGGCTGTGCTTACTGGATTGATGGGGCCTGTAGTGCAAAACATGTGGAGGTCCTCAGGTTCAAAAAGGCTGGATTCTCTCCTTGAGGTCTTGAGGAGGTACGACAAATGTCTTCATGGCCTTAACAACCATACCTGATTTATTATCTAAAGGGCAATCAAACTCATGTCAGACCTGGCACAAAACCACTTCCTTTTAGAAACAAAGAGTCCTCACTGGTTTTGCGATGCCTTCGTATACAAGGATTTTTATTTTATTTTAAAGACGGCTGCCCTGAAAAAGCTGAGAGTCACCAAACTTTTTTAGCTTACAGCAGGCCTTTTCCTGTTTTGAGCACTAAAAATATTCCAGGGTAATTGCCTTTCGGTCTGCAGCCTGCTCCACCGTGAGGTAATGTTCTCTTTTCTGTGTTAAACACAACAATCCAAACAGAGATAAAGCTAATCACATCCACTGGCCTTGCCAAGATAAACAGGCAGACCCTTCCTTCTCACTTCAGTACCAAGAGAAGGCATGCTGCTTGCCCATGTAGGCAAGGAAATTCTTGAGTGGCGTTCCCATGGGGTGTGTGCGTGCCCTCCGGAAAGCCTGAGGAAGAGACCCGGATGCTCCAAAGGCTCAAGAGGGCACAGCCTGCTGAGAGCAAGGTGGCAAACAACGTTGTGGAATGTGTGAAGAAGTACTTCCTTTCCTCTCACCAGATTTTATTCCTCTTCAGTTTCATCAAATGACTCCAAATTCTAAAATAAACCGGGTGGGGAATTCCCTTCCTGGTCCTCTTTATCACAATATGCATACTTTCACAAAGCTTTATCTTCCCCTTTTCAGTCATCTTTCCCCTCAAAATTTTAAGCCCCAAATACTTTAGCATTGCTCTAGCCAGCTTGCTGCCATTACCACCATGATTTGGTTGTCCATTTTTGCACTTTCTCCTAATATTGTAATAGTATCTCCTTTTTCAGATGGAGTAACCACAGCTATGCGTAGTACTTGAAATACAGCTGCACCATAGATTTGCATTTCAGTATTCCAATGCCGGCCATGAAAGCCTTTTCATTGCATATAAGCCATGAAAGCTGTGGACAGAAGGAGGAAGTCTTTTAAAAAGCTGCCACCGTCAAATAACATTATTGCATGGGAAGATTTTCAGTAACCAAAGACTTCTTCATTCTGTCCCCTAGCTCCCAAGACTTCCATAGGATGAATGGAATTACACAAAGTTGGAAAAGCTGCTGGACCATAGTACAGTACTCATTTCTTCAAGATTGTAGAGCCCTAGATCTCAGACTAGGGCTATCCCCTAGGACATTTAATTTGTTCCAAGATGTGTGAAAGTCTGGACAAGATGTGTGTAGCTGTTTCTGAAAACATTACAGTATATGCATACTTATATATCCCCCCCACCAGCAAGTACAAACACTGTCACAAATTGCTTTGAGAAGAAGGTGGCAAGGAGGTGTCCCTAATAAATAGTTTCTGACCAAAACCAGTTAGGGAAGTATAGTGAACAATTTCCATTCAAAGACTCCCCCCTCCCCAAGCATGTAAGGCTATTATGTCTGGAGTTTATAATTACTTGACTGCACTGTTATCTCATTAGTGCATGTATGAAACTAGTATCCCCTTTTCCCTCCTTTATAGATGAGTTTAGATTTAAGGTATTATGTATGTTGCATGGATGTATGCCTAAATTAAATAATTAATATATCCTGGTGAACAATAGCATCATACTGTACTCGTTGGCATTTCCACAGGATTAATAGGATGAGCAGAGGATGTGCCTTTCCTCTGCTGCAGGATGTTTCCAAGAAGCTTCACCTGTTTTACTTTTAATGGATTATCAAACCTGACAATTAAAATTTCAGGTGTATTAAAACCAGGGCTGTTGCTGTTCACTGGTCAACCCCATCCACATAACCTATCTCCATAGGGTTGCTGCAAAGACAAAAATAGATAAATCCTTCATGTGTTTTACTACTCTTCTTGGAGGAACAGAAACAATGAAGAACGAAAGAAAGATCAATAGACTGATTTGATTTAAATCATCTTTATTTTCATTTTTTTTTATTTTGCACTTTCACACTGTTCGGCACAGGTAGCAATCGCCAGCATTGACTGTTCCAAGATAATTAGTGGCAATGAAGGCACAGTCCTAGATTTCCACGTGTGCATCTTTATTTCATGTGGAACTGAGCACCCATATAAGTTTCGCTAAGTGTGGTTCCCTGGTCTGACCCCACAGTCCTATCAATTAGTCAGTAGAACTGACCAGCTGTGTGGGAGTAGGGACTTGAGCATAATCCCTCCCACATTCTTTCACCGTCCAATAGCTGACCAGAAGACTTTCTATATCCCTTTTGGGATGGAGGCCAGTATCTAAAGCAGTGGTCCCCAACCTTGGGTCTCCAGATGTTCTTGGACTTCAGCTCCCAGAAATCCTGGGCAAAAGAGGTGGTGGTGTAGGCTTCTGGGAGTTGTAGTCCAAGAACATCTGGAGGCCCAAGGTTGGGGACCACTGGTCTAAAGGATTTGCTAAGACACATCTGAAGTGCTGATTCTTCTAACATCCGAATGTCAACAGGTGTAACATTTTTCTGAATGTGCTTTGTGTAGACAGTCACACCCCAGAATACAGCTATGTTCCAGTGACAGAAGACAAATTTGTTTGCTTTCCATTTTAATATGAGCGCTCCTAAACTGCTCTTCTTCAGCTAACAGAGAAACCAGAATTCAGTAAATGCTTCAGTTTCTACACCTTTACAAATTTTGCACTGCATTTCTCCAATTAAAAAATGTGTAGAAAAGGGCAAATATCAGGGGGAACTGCTTGCCTAAAATGTGCAGATTTCGGTATCAGAACTGACGAACGTATGCAAATTTCTGTGTGGAGCTTAAAAACAAATTGCAGACTGAGATGGAACCAGGATAGAATAAACTCTGGTTCTCGGTAATACATACGTCATAAAAAGTGAAACAGACGGATCCCCCCCTATGTGTTTGCCTGTGTCCATTGATCTGTATCTTGGCCATCTCAGCAACAGAAACCCTAAAACTGTCAAAAGGAAATGTGTCAGATAATGGCCAATGAAATGGCAAATGATCCCAAATGCTATAGATTAAGGCAATTCTAGCAGTACAAGCTCTGTGATACGGTGAAAAATTGCACTGGAATCACAAATTGAATGTCAAGAAGCACTTCTTGGGATGGCAGCCCTGTGGACCAACAGAAAGATTAAAATAGATTAGATGCGAGAATGATCTGAACACATTTGTCAAGATTTCTCCTGATATTCCAATTAACTGAACCCAAGATGCTTCCAGCACCTCACAGGTAAGGCCGTGGACAACAAGGACAACTATGAGAAGTGCGGTTTGATACAGAATTTTAGGATTCTAAAAAACCCAAGTTTCAAGCCTCCTAAGATTCCAATGATGACCGCAATGAGATAGTCAGTCTATCTGGAGAAATCTCTGCAACTGAATGCAATATCCAATAGTTAAAGACAGGATTCAACACTGTCATGACCTGCCCCCCGGCCCCCGGCCCACCTAAAAGGAAACGGAAAATGAAGTGTGCATATGCAAATTTATTTCAGGCTTGTGCAATAAACAATATGGTTTAATCCAGCTTTCCTTGGCATTGTGTTAGAACTTCCTTGACAGAATCTCCCTTTCCTTTAAAAAGAGCCTCATTCATACATAGAGCACTTCTCGTGTTAGGAGCCATCCAAGTTAAACCAATCTAGAGGTATCCATGGAATCCCTGACATACACACAGGACTGGATAGAACCAGTTCAGAACAACCCTGCAGCACTTTCTCCAGTGTAGATGTGAATGAAGTGGACCCCAGTTCTCCAAGGGAGCCCCATGGATGCATCAAAACCTTGTGTGGGTGGGATTATTTTTTTTAGCAAAGCACATGGGAAACTTAAGGCTTGTTAAGAAAAGGGATAACGCAACAGAGTTGCATACTGTACTCTTCAGGAACCTGTCTTGGTTAAAGCATATCATAATAACAGCTCAGTGGATTAGGTTGGGAGTTCGATTCCCCAGTGGGCCTCCTTGACAGATGATCCATAGGGTCCCTCTTCCAGCTCTGCAACTCTAAGATGATGATGAGCAAGCAAAATAAAATAACATTCCAGCCCTGATCAATGATATTACTGCAGGTTGGCTTCAATCAAAGAAGATAAAGAGGAAGACCAGGGTAGTACAGTATATTGAAACAGAAATCACTGCAGTTTCTTCACTCCAGTGTGAAACTGGTTTCTCCCAGCTTTGCATCTCCATCTTAAAACCCCTTGATATAAAGGCAATCTCCAAAGCCTCTTCTTTGCTGAGAAGGGATGAGTTACACCTTTTTTGGAGACGGACCCATTGAACAATCTGTGGCCATCTGGAGCAAGCCCTGCTTTTTCAGAAATTAATACTCACCTCTGAATGCCTTTTTTTTGCTGGTGACCATAGATGAACATTGCAAGAACAATAAGGATTTTTAGGGGCATTATGACTGGGTTAGTAAAACACAGCTGCCCCTGAAAGTCCCTCATTTTTCTTGCTGCCTCTCTGTGCCTTCTGTCATGTCTCTAGACGTGAAGAGAATGGAAAGATTTTGCTCTGTTTTGCAAACACCGGTGGGATGGGTGTGTTTAGAATGAGAAAATATGGCCCTTTCAGAAGCATGCCATTAGAGGACTGCAAGGAGCTGCAACATAGAAAACTGGGCAGAAAGCTTTTTCTTTTTCTTTGCCTCTTGACCAAGCTTATTTCAAGTGCTACTAGAGATCCATATGTGTCATCTTCTCATCTCCTCGAGTGTGGAAACAAAGATAGAACTGGGGAACATTGCACTTGGCAACAGGGATAGGTAACTATGATGTCTTGGATAAAAATTCCCATCATTTTTAATTTTTAAGATCAGATTTCAGAATCTAATTGTAAAAAACAAAATGAAAAGTGTGGAGGGGAGAAAGAAAAAAGAAAAAGGGGTAAATGCATCAATATAAGCTGAACCATACAGTATGTTCAAAGAAATTTACTTGTTTGAGTTTGACACAGTTCTGTATAGAAGATACATTACAATCATCAATGAATTAAAGAAGACATGGTGATGATTACTTGCTTTTCCAACTTTAAAGGGTAGTTCTTTCAGTTACACCAAAGGCAGACAGGATCCAACCACAATTATCATCCATTAGGTTCCAGTTCAAAGAAATACCATGGTATATTATGAAGAACAAAAGTTTTTTTCTCATAAAAATTAATGTCTGAAATCCTGTTGCTTAGCATAATAAATTCCATAAAAGTAGGTCCACTGAATCAGTGAAAATTTTGTGAGTCAGCTCCTGCATCAATTCCATTGGGTCTGCTTGTGCTTAAGTTACAACCTACTTTAGCAGAGTCAGTCACAACTAAAGTAGGCCCATTTGAATCAATGGAATTTATGGAAGAGGTGGCTCACCAAATCTCCTCTGTTTAAGGGGACCTATAATAGTACCTAAGCAACAGGATTTTCACCAACACATGGTACGATCCAGCCACAAAAGAATTATTGTGTCAGAACACACATAATGTACGACAAGGACGTTTTTCCTTGTATTAACTCACCAGCATTTAATCAAGATGGCCACGGCCTTTTTGTAAAGATATAACAGTCATGCTTCAGGCAAATCCAATATGTCTGAAGCATTAATTTTTGCTGACAAACACAATTTGTAGCTCAGGAGACACTGGAGTTTGAGCATGACACCGTCTTCTCTTATTTTCTATTAGTTCACTTGCACCGGAAAAAAAAAAACACCTAACTCTTCATTCCACTCAGTTCTAACTTCACTGAGATCAAATATCATGCTTTCCAACAAACACTTTATCATCGGCACATGTTGGTTTCAATATCTCTTACGATTCAGTTAATACATCCAACACAGCAGGAGTGGCAGAAGCACTCAAAGCTGATAGCTGTGGATGGGCACAAAAAACTGACATAGCTATAACTTATGAGTCTTGGCGCAGAACACCAGAAAGTCAGTGATAAATCCTACAATCAGACCTTTTCTAACATAAAAAATTATTGCTTTGCAGTGTTTAAAGTGGGACTTCCCCAAAGAGTTAATTTAGCATGAGCATGTAGAACAAATATTAATTTGATCAATTTGACATTTTTATGTCTGATTCCTGAGGGACCCTACAGGGGAGGTTTCAAGAGGTGGACATCACCTCCCCAGGATGCACCATCTGAGACTGACCCTCAAGGAAGGTCTAGAACTACTGAAGAATGGGATGCCTAAATTCCAAGTTCTAAATTCCATAGCCATCTCAGAAGGATACTGTGGTCGACAATATCAAAGACAGACAGATAGATAAAAATGTTACTTAATATTAGGAATGTGAGTAAAAGGGGGACTTACAGCTTTTCTCTGACATCATCAAAGATAGCTACTTAGTTATAACAGCCAGCTCCCATGGCACAAAAATCAGTTCAACAAAACTGTGCAACAGCTAAATAAAACGGTGTCCATGGCTCATGTTTGCAAAACAATGTGAGTTTCTTGGGGGTGGGGAGGGGGGGACAAAACCACAGTCCAGCAGCCTGTGTGCAAGATGAACCTAGACTGATTTGCATGGACTGAGAAAGTAGCCCAACCTATAAGCCAACCTCACCAGGGTACTATATCGGATTATACTACTACAGCAATGGCTTGCAAGTTGAAGACGTTTGGCCTTTTTATAGGAAACATTTGTATTTCCTGGAGATGCCATGGTCATGCTTTTTCTGCGGTCAGCATTAGCAGCTATGGCTTGCAGTGGTTTGGAGAGGAAGTATTTTGCTCTGACCAACTTGCTAATGGCACTGTGTTTAGCAATATAAACAGCAGCAGATATCTGCTTACTCTTACCAGGCTTCCTTGCCCAAATTCTAGAGCAGGCTTGTCCAACCTGCGGCCTAAGGGCCGCATGCAGCCCAGGTCAGCTCGTAATGCGGCCCAGTGCAATTTTTTATTTTAAAAGAAATTCCAAATGTTCAAGTTACACTGCCGCCGCTTGCGGCCGGAATGTGGCCGGGGCATGTCACAACAGTAGAGGGGGAGAGAGGGAAGGAAGGAAGGAGTGGGAGGGGAGGGGACAGGGGGGCTGTGTGACTGCATTGTGCCATCCCCGTCAATAGGTGGACCCCCTCCCGGCCCCATAAAGCCACCAGAGTCGAAGCTGGCAGCCTCTGCTGTCTGAGATTGCAGCTGCCGGTAAGTGCGCTTGGAGCAGGGCTGTGGAGGACGGCTAGGGCTGCCCCCCCAAACCAAATGTATGTGCGGCCCAAACCAAATTTTCATCTTCTAATGTAGCCCAGGGAAGGTGAAAGGTTGGACACCCCTGTTCTAGAGGGCACTCCAGGGAGAAAGGAAGGGGGTGGACACGAGCTCTCTGCCTATTATCCCTGCTGCCAGACGAAGCAGCACAGGAGACCAATTGCCAGAGAGGTGGGATGAGCCCTTCCCTGCTCAGACCGGGATCCTCGGTGGCTTTTTTTAAAGAAGAGGGAAGGGGAGATGGAGAGAAAACAAGCAGCAGTTCTTCTCATGAAATCTATGACCTCTCAAAAGCCCGCCTCCCTTTGGTCACCTGTAAGTATGGGTGGCAAATCTGGGGGGGCAACTTTGGCTCAGTGTTAGAATCTGGATGCATATCCCTTTTCCATACTTTTCTCCTTGATAGGAACTGAAAGGCCTCTCACATTCTGACCTCAGAACTGATTTTAAAAATGTCTTTGTACTGCTAAGGAGGGAGAGGGACACTTATGGATTTTCTGCTGGTTGTGCCAAAATAGCTTGGCTGGATCAATCAA
Source organism: Pogona vitticeps (assembly GCF_051106095.1). Lineage (NCBI taxonomy): Eukaryota > Metazoa > Chordata > Lepidosauria > Squamata > Agamidae > Pogona > Pogona vitticeps. Next base: position 157,394,636 of record NC_135784.1, on the reverse strand, counting down.
TTGATAAAACACAATAAAATATACATTAAAAGCAATGAAACTATAATTGTAATTAAAAAGTACCACCTACTTTGACCGAGCTACAAGAGAATGACTGCTAGATAGCACAGTGGCTTAAGGAGAGTTTGGGAGTTCAATTCCCCACTTGTGCCTCTTTGATAGCAGCTGGTCTCAACAATCTATAGGGTCGCTTTTAACTCTGCAGTTCTGAGATTGTTTTTATTAGTTGATCTCAGTCAACAAAATGTCTTGGGCCAGTCTTGCTAAAATGTATATGATAAACTGAGTAATGTTCTTCTATCTGGGGTGCAGCCTTATTTTTATTCAATGGCCAATTACACCCTTTTTTGCAATTTTGCTACTTTCTTATGTGTTTTAATGCATTACATAAGTTATGGATTGTTGTGAGACCCGGGGCGAGAGGGAAGATGCTCTTGCCAGAATGCCGTCCTTTGTGTCAAAAACAGAAAGGGAGGCACAAACCTTGCCGATACCCGAGCCTAGAAGAACCGAACAGCGGGGTACTGATACCAGGGACTTAGAGAATTGTGCAGGTTAATGGTAGCAGTTCAAACCCCGGACAAATTGGCAGGAATCGGGAGGAAAAAAGGGTGGAGATTGAGGCGGTGATAGCTGATATAAAAGGGAGAGACGATCTGATGGGGGGGGGTTGGGAGATGGTATGGGTACAAGACCCATGGACAAGAAAGTCGGAAAGGCTGCGAGTGCCAAGAGGCAGACTACCGCCACCGAAAGGGAACCCCACAAAGGCCCTCTTACTGGGGTGAGACTGAGGCTCAGGAGTGGCAGAGGAAGTTAAGGGAAGAAAAGGAGGTAGTAGAAAGGGAAGAGAGAAAACAACTGGCATGGCGAGTGGAGGAGGCGAAGAGAAGTTATCGGATGGACCCTGGTCCCACTTCTACCATTGGATGGGCTGACCCGACCAAGGATGAGACTACCCCCATCCTGGATGGAGAAGCCGGAGAGGTCCTGAGAGAAGAAGGGGTAGCAGGTTGGCTGGGCCCCTGGAACAATAATGACACAAACCCATTTTTGAGAGACGCCTGGGCACCCCTGTCTGACCCGCTGGCGACAGGCGACAAGTTGTGGAATAATTGTTTAGACAATAATTTTTTATTGAATACGCCAATAAACCTTTCTCCTGGTTCAAAGTTAAAAGAGACTCGTGATTTTATTGTGGAGACCGATGTTCCGAAAATTGAACCTTCACAGTTGTCCCCAAATAAATGTGATGTTTATCTCCTAAAATTTCCTGGTTGGTTCACAACCAGGAAACTCTCTATAGCTAGCTCTTAGCAAATTTCACAACATGATTTATGGCTTTTAAAGTGATAGCAACATTTATTTATTTATTTATTTATTTATTTATTTATTTATTTATTTATTTATTTATTTATTTATTTATTTATTTATTTATTTATTTATTTATTTATTTATTTATTTATATGCTGCCCACACTACCTGAAGGTCATTGCAACTTGTCTGAATCCCACCCACAGAATTCATAGGAAAAAAGCCACTTTAGTTTTCAATGAGAGACCTGTCTCAATGTCCTGCTGTGGTGACATAACACAGAGCCTTCTCTATGGTAGGACCCAGAGTTTGAATCCCTCTTCCTCAAGAACTAGATGTACTAATATTTCATCTCCAAGCTGTTTACTTGGGCATTTTCGTCCAATTGGCGTCTGCTGCAACAAACCTCTCAGTTGACTTGTTAGCTGCTTTATCAAATATTATCTTGGTTGCCAAATCCTACTGAGTTTTTACACTACTGTAGTAAAGAGCCTTGTGGCGCAGTGGTTAAAACGCTGTACTGCAGCTAAAACTGTGCTCACGACCTGGGGTTCAAATCCCAGGTAGCCGGCTCAAGGTTGACTCAGCCTTCCATCCTTCCGAGGTCGGTAAAATGAGTACCCAGCTTGCCGGGGGGGGCAATGTGTAGCCTGTATAATTAAAATTGTAAACCGCCCAGAGAGTGCTTATAGCGCTATGGGGCGGTATATAAGTATAAAATAAATAAAATAAATAAATAATTGGCATAAATCTCATTGGCAAGTTGCATTAGCATGAAGTATTTGCTCTTCTGTCTCCTGAGCCACACAACTTAACTTATACAAGAATGAACACCTATAGCTATAAGCCGCCCAGAGAACTTTGGGTAGTGTGGGCAGCATATAAGTTAAATAAATAAAATACAAGTAATAAATAAATAAATATACTAACTTCATAACTTGTGGACAAGAAAGCTATGTACTCCCTGCAAGAGACGGCTCATAGATGACTACACTTTGTTTTATTTTCTCTTCTTCTATTAGCTGTGCTGGGAGCTTCTTTTCATGGAACCCTGGCATATGAGCTTCTAAATAAATTGACAGACAACAGAGATACTTTCAGAAACCAGTGAGGTGGTGATGGAGATTTATTTGCAGACACTTTCATAGGCAGGTGAACTAAAAATACTTCCAGTGAAAATAAGGGATATAAATTGTGGTACCTGTGGGCTGCATGTGGCTCTCTGTCCACACTGAGTTCCCATTGACAGTAAACAGACAAACAAACAAAGACTCAAATGGAAAATCATGACTCTAGGAGCCTCCGAAAGGTTCTCCATTTTAAGCCTATGGCAGGCACCTGTTTTCAGGCCAAAAATAAATAAATCAACATTTATTTATTATCTGTGCACCATTATTGTTTTGCTGTGTCCATCACTGCCTTGACATTGGGAAGGAAGTACTAGAAGCAGAATAAATTATTAAATAAAATAAAATCCTTCCGGAGTCAGGTTTCTTCACTATTGGAAGCCGTCGCTTCCACTCTCCCTCCTTTGCCCAGCATGACTCCTTGCAATGTTTGGTCTTCAGAATGTTTGGTTCTCAGTTCAGCAGCTCAATTCTATTTTGTAAAACACCGCACACTTTAATTGCACAGCATGAAGACATGGCTAACCTCAGCTAACCATCATTTAATGCGAGCAAATGCCTGGGTCAGTGGAGTGCCAATACAGCACCACTGGGACGTCTCCAGCTTTTGGCTCTCCTGCTATTTGGATGACAGCTCCCGCAGCACCCTTCCCTTGGGTGTGGTGGGTTAGGCTGGGGCCCCCAAACATGTGAAACGCTATAGTTTCCCCACCCTCACAATGCAGCATACACACCTTTTTACTCCCATATTGTTTCTTGGATCCACTCCTTGGAAACAACCACAAGCTTTCCTCCTACCACGATAACCACCATTACTCCCCACATATCCTATTTCTAGGAAAGAGAAAACATGTCAAGGCGTAACACAATATGCGTCTATCCACCCTAATTAAAGGATTCATAAAGAGTGACTAGAAACGAAACTTTGGACTTGGTTCAGATGTCATGATCCCAGTTCGGCGGATCTTGGTTTACTGAACTGGAGAAGGAGCCACATGCCTGCTGCCTTTTCCATCTTTCCCTTTAAGAGTGCAGTTGACCTTAAAAACAAGATGTGTGCTTCCTACAGGCCTTGTTTTAAGGTAACCAACCTCTTTGTGTGAAATATTTCTCCATCCATTCAATGCACACCATTGAAATCATCACACCTTTTCAGTACAACCCAGGACATGAATATCGAGGCACCCAAGAAGACGACCACGTGTCCTGCCTTACATCGCACAAAGAGGAGCCCTGTCTGAAGAGGAAGAACTGGACAGAAGGAAGAGCAGAAATGGGGCTTGAAATGGCACACCAACAACAGACTGAGCTTACCACCCAGTTACCATCAGTTCACCTTATCAGAGCCTTCCTTACCAGCATATACTGGACTCCTATATAAAAGACAGCAGTTGCTTGAGATCCAACGGGAGGTTAGCAAAACAAAGAAAAACCAAACATAAGTGTGTGGGGGGAAACCTCTGCTAGTTTGATTATGGTTGATTTAATTGTTGAGCAAGCCACGGCATGAGAGAGTATATGCAAGCATTCCACTGCACAGTGCAAACACTCACCCAATGAGAAACTACTGTACGCTGAACCCCACACGTGCACTAACTTTAGAAATTCATTTCTGTTAGTATAAGGATGGTGCATAACATTAGGCATTATCGCATTGAGTTGTGCCATTTTGGAAGAACGACCGCAGAAGCATTCCTCCTAGCTGCAACAGACTTCCCTTTGTATGTTGGTCTTGCTCTGGTTGCAAGAAAGCCAGGCCTGAGTCATGAGTTGTATGATCAGGGCTGCAACTGCAACCTGCAAGGGTAGAGGAACGCTCACACAGTTGCCCTTCTGATCCAGATAAGACAGTGGCCATCACTGTTCAGAGCTGCTGCCTTCAATGTCAGAATGGCCCCAGTGATATCTAGCCCTGGTTAAGACCGGAACAAGAGGAAGAATCTCTACAAACCTTGCACTAGGCTAATGGCACTGTTGGATTCAAGTAATTATCTCTGTGATTTCTAAATTAGCACATGCATCTCCTACATATACTGTATATATGTTCTCTTTTTGCCCTCTTTTATGGATGACATATTTCTTCTCCCCCCCCTCTTTTTTTTAAATGTGGAAATGATCCACCCTAGGTAAGAATCTTTAAAAACTGGAACTAGCGATTACTGCCTTATTCTAAATGTAGACTTATGCTCCTACCTGTCTTCTAGCATTGACAAAATAAACATATAAAATGCCTATTCCACCCCATATATTTTTTTTCTTAAACAAAAGATTCGAAAATTCTTTTGCTTTTCCAAATATGAATAATATTCTAACTCATGATGAATGTTTGCCAGTTGTTGTTGTTGTTTTGGAATGAGGTGGTCATAACTTAGCAGAGAATTCTAAATATGGACTTTACTCCTTCATATGTCTAGTAAAATGATGACACCTGCTCTTTTAGTTTTGGCCCCTTTCCTAAATTTTTTTTTTTTAAATTAAAATCTTGTGCTGAATTGGCCTCCTTTCACTCCCTTGGGATACTCATTTGATGTTGCTGGTTAATCCTGCCGTGAAAAAGTATGTGGAATAGGATATCATAGCCCAAGTAGGCAGGGGCCCTCTCAGCTATATATGGGATATTGGGATTTCATGTGTGCCTAAATTTTCCTTTCCATTGGGGTTAGATTAATTTATACTTGGATGTCTTCAGATAGGCTCGTGTGTAGGCTCCACATGAGGTCAAGGACCCAATCAAAAATGGGTTCCTGTTCGTGTGGAGAGGTGACACACAAATAGGGGAGAAAGTGACAATGGAGAGAGGAGAGCCTAAGCACTCCTCTCTAAGGAGCGTTACTGCGAACTAGGTCAGTGATGACTGAAGTGATTAGGGTTTATGTGGACCTGGTATAAGTCACCTCGTTTCCTGTGCTCATGACAGAGTAAAATTCTCTCTGCTGCACCCAGATACCCAGTTTGCATTGGCAAGTTTTGCACAGTCAAGGGACGTAAATCTGCTTCTTGATCCTTGCAGAACTACCTCTCTGTCTTTTGAAAGGTGATTTTTCGCGCTAGAACAAGTTGAGCTTAAAACTGAGCACAAATTTCTCCTGTCTGGAGTGCTACTGAAATAGTCATTAAGTTGCCTGAAAATCTGAAGCCTTTAAGAAGTCATGTCAATGCTGATCCTTATCATTTTAAAAGTAGAGAGACAGACTCCTCATGGGAGCCACTACCCTTGTAGATAATGACTTGGGTCTAGAATTAGTCACTCTTAGAGTATACTTATTTAAATCAGTGAGATTTCTATTATGTTATTTTCTCTCTCTTTTTGTTTCTATTCTGTCCTTTCTTGATGACCTTAAGGCAGCATATGTGGCTCTCATTCCTCTGCATTATATAACAATAGAATATAAATAATCTTAGAACTGCAGAGCTGGAACGGACCCTATGGATCAACAAGTCCAGCCCCTGCCAAGGAGGCCCAGCGGGGAATCGAACTCCCAAACCAGATACCTAAACCACTAAGCTATCTGGCAGTTCATTGAGCTATCCGGTAACTGAAACTACATGCTGAAACCTCCCAACTCCATTATTCCATAATTCTGTGGTTCTACTAAATTCTAATAAAACATAGGAATCAATCTCATCCAAGTGTGTCTGCCTTGAATTTTACACATTAGGACACAATTTGAACGTGGACGTGGGGGTGAGGGTGTCAGAAATGTGCCAGGCGTAACAAGTGTGACCCTGAATTTCATGTGCTGTTCTGGTGCATGCAACTTTCAAAACAAACAAACAAACAAACAAACCCTCAACTGATCTCATGGATTTGTCCCAGAGAAGAATGGCTAGCTACCTTGTGACCAGAGATTTTGACTCTAAGCTATTTGACTGAATAGTCAGGAAATGGTGTGTGTGTGCGTGAGTGTCTGCAGAGAAATAATTCATGCATGAGGCTGCTCAGAATTCTTACATATTTTCAGACAGGCATTGGAAAAGCTTGCTTTCTAAAATCAGTAGCTATGGTATTTATCCTCTGGAAGAGCACACTATCTTTTATGAATAGAGCCTTGTCTCATATTTATACTTGAAAAACATGATTCGGCTGATCATCGTCTCAAGAACTATACTGTACATCTCCAAGGAAACATGAAAACAGCATTCAGCCCAAATAAGAGCATAACTGAAGTCTGCAGCATCAGCCACACCTTGTGGAAACATGGAGAGAAACAGAATTATACCAGATGTGTGGCAAAAACGACCAGGCCAAAAACCCAGTCCTTGTCTTGAACCATAGCAAGGACTTCTATTTGGACTGGAGAGGGGAAGGATTGTGGGGGTTTTTTCCTCCTTCCCCACCCCTTCATATTAAATATTAGAGACCTTATTGTGGGTTAGTGAACAAGCAGGGTTGTCAACTGCTCTAAAGTGGGATAAGTGACAGGGCTGGTCCAAGACACTATGCTGCCTGAGGCAGACCAAAAATGCCTGCCACCAGCCAAGGTACATAGCATCCAGTTACATTCAACTCTGAGGCGCTGTTTCCCATAATGCTGCATATATTATTTTAGGATGCATCTGTGCTCTTCTTTCACAGCTATGTTCTCTATGTGCTAATCCAAAGCTGAGTATGGACAAACATAGCTGCACGTGCTTCCTCTTACAACAGACTCTGGAGAAGCTACTGTATTCGGTTGGTCTACAACTCCAGGCGTTCCCCAACATGATGGTGACATCCTCATCTGAACCTTTGTACCCCAAACTTTGCAAATCTCACCCTGACCTACTTCATTAACCATTTTCCTTTCCAAATTGGAGCACGGTCAATCATACCTTACAGAGACCATGTCTCAAGCTTGAAAGGTCCATCAACGGAGCACATACACGGTTTCCCCCAAATAGCTACACCTAGGGACACCGACTACAGCGATTAGCCCAGAAAGCACCAGGACCATAAGATCGATGGATAGGATCGAAGGAATTCAAAGACCCACATGAAAGCTATAAAAAGTCTTAATTAGAGAGAGCCCATTGAATCAGCTGTTGAATACTGAAACAATCCTCACATAAAGCTCTAGTCTAATCGTACAGCTAGCTACAATGATAAACCCATTGCCAATACTGAGAAAGCTTGCCTATACAAATGGACTAGAAGAGATGGGATTCAGATCAATGGATCTACTCCATAAGCAGAGCTAAATCTAGATCCAACCTATTGTGTGTGAGATCTCTGTATTTTCACTTAGCTTAAAAATAAACACCTTCCCTTCTCTACACCTCTGATGCAAAAGAAAGCAGCCCCAGACTAAGCATTAAGCAAAATAAGCACATGCTCAGGGCATCAACAAGGGAAGAGAGCACTGCAAATGGTACACCCTCCTTAATAAACCACATCCATCCAAATCCCTTGGCGCTCTCCCTCCCTCCCTCAAGAGCCCCAAGAAAACCACCTCCCTATCTAAAGTAATTGAGTATGAACCAGGAAAAGCTACCAACATGAATTTGACACAACTCCGGGAGGCAGTGGAAGACAGGAGGGCCTGGCGTGCTCTGGTCCATGGGGTCATGAAGAGTTGGACACGACTAAACAACTAAACAACAACAACAACAACAACAACAAAGACTTGCCTAGTGAGAAAACTCGTGTTTTGAGTGAAATGATCAGTCATTATCATCTACGCTTGGTGTTTTTCTAAAAATTATTTTTACTTCTGTATTTTTGGAGCTTGTGTGGTATTCAGGATAAAAAGAGCTGCTGGTCTTATAGAGTCTAAAATTTAGACCATGGCTTCTGCACTGTATGTGCCCACCAAAAAAATAACAGCCAGTGTTTAAAATGCCCCCAAATGGGATTTAAGCTGTTGTTGGAGATTTTCAGTTTACAGATTCTGATAAAATCTGTCTATATTAATCAAAGCGTGAAAGCACAAGATTTGCCCGGAAGCCGCCAATTTGATTGTACGTATGTTTTTGCATACGATAAGTGGTTCTCTCTTTTTTTGACACATGCGATACAATTAAATTACCACAATTTCATGCATATATTATGCACATGTATGTTTTTTTTTCAAGCTGTGGGCCCCACCTTATGTTATATTCGTAGGATGCTTATGTCATCTAAAGGTCTTAATCCAGCCCTAGAAGAAAGCTATGCCTCACTTAAAAGCAAAGGACTGAATAACATCTTGTAATTTGGAGGCCATCTTTTGATTTTTCCAGCAGGCGCCCTTGGTGAACCACTTGGACAAGGCTGCTGTAGATGCTGCAGAACATTTTCGGCCATAAAACTCCAGCCTTCTTTCTCTTGTTCATTTGCTCCCTTCTCTCTAATCAAGCCTAATGGAAGTGTTTGGATTTTTGAAATAAACCCTGCCATTTTGTGGTTTGTTTTTGCTGGATTTGGGGCTTTAGCAACAACATGTTTCATAGTTTAAAAAAAACCCACCACAACCACCGAGCCCTAACAAGCCCTGATGACTGTGACCAAGGCCTATCTAGCCCAGAAGCCTTTTTGCCCGGTAGCCAAGTGGATACGTATGGGAAACCAGTATACATTCGCATTAGGGCTAAAACCAACACTTTCAACTGCTGATAGATTCTGGTTGTTGTCATTTACTAAGAATTTCTGGGTTTTTTAAAGCAAAACGGTGGGCATTTTAAAGCTAGGGTGGACTACCTGTCCCCTGCAATCAGTTGTTGGACTGGAGTACCCATCATCCCTTACTATTGGCTGGGATCCATCAGCTGGGACTGACGGAAGTTGTAGTCCAAACTCTTGATGGGGTACATAGTTTCCCACAACAGCTTTAGAAGAAAAGCATGCCTTATTTCAAAAACATTTTAGAAGAAATACAAATTTTTTAAACGTTTACATATTCATGAAAGAAATTCGCTATTGCCCAATTTTTTATTCATTTTAAAGAGTAATTTTGGGATAGGGGGCTGTTATCCTTGGGGCTGCTCTCCCAAGTTATGGCTAATAAAAGATACTTCACAGTTTTCCTATAAAGAATAGTAATGTCGGAATCAGTCATTCAAATAGTAATATACAAATGCAAAAATAGGCTATACCTTTATATACCACACACACACACACAAAATCATATGGTATGATGATTTTTAGTGATTTATAAAGGTATCACCTATTTTTGCATTTGTATTTTATTTTACACTGACCACAAAGTCTCCCCTTTCTATTTCAATCAAATAGCAACCTGTCTGATTCTTTTACCCTTGGATGGCAGCAGGCGTGCTCCAGTGCATCCAAAACCATGGAATGCCTGTGAACTGTGCTGGCTTCTGACATGTTTTTTTGGACACAACTCATGGTTCTGGTGCTCAACGTTAAAACTCCCAAAGGCTCAGGGCAAAAACATCTGAAATGTCCTGTGAAAACAGCCCACTCTCTGTGATCATCTTCACAGGCGGAAATTACTTTTCAGACTCAGCCTTTCAGGATGCTAGGAGCTGCAGTACAAAAAGTAAGATTTCAAAGACGTTTAGGACACATATATTAGCTGAACAAATGATAGAGACAACTTCTATTCTATACAGGGAAGCCACTGAAATCCACTAACATCAGCAGAGCTTCAACAAAAAAGAAGAAAGTCTAAAACTCAACAAAGCCTACCTCCCAGCACTGAAAAATACAGCCCGCATAAAGGTCAATGAACTCTACCCAGCCACAAGGACCAGTGATCACTGCACACAAAATACTAGCTAACAACACCCATCAATCACAGTACAGATCATCTCCCCCCTTATCACAACAATACACCCATAACAAAAAACACCCTGATCACCATAATCACCCAATGTCCTGAAAAGGACCAAAAGCTGATCCCACAGCTACAAATACTCAACTATCCCACACACTATGCCAGAACACAGACAGCGTTCTAACTCCTGTCCTCTGAAGATGCCGGCCACAGAGACTGGTGAAACATTAGGAAGAAAAACCTTCGGAACACGGCCAAACAGCCCAAAAAACCTAAAACAACCAACTTCTATTCTCTTCTACATTGGTGTGACAGAAATATTTGTCTAATTAGGGCAGTAAATCTCTTTCATCTAACATGTTTTCAAGTGTTTTTTTATTTCTTTGGCCCTCATGCTTCCCAATCTTGGGTCCCCAGGTGTTCTTGGACTACAGCTCCCAGAAATCTTGGCCAGCACAGCTAGTGGTGAAGGCTTCAGGGAGTTTTAGTCCAAGAACATCTGGAGACCCAAGGTTTGGAAACCCTGCACTGTAGGGTTTGGCACAACCTGAGCTCTGGATTGTCTTTTTGCACTATGACTGATGGGACCTAATTACGTTTGCACAACACTACCCGCACTCCATATTAAGATGATTGGCACAAACTGAAGATTTGGAGTTTTCCAGAATATCAGGGTTCTGCTTTACAAACCCGCAGTCATGTAACCAGTGGTAGAAATCATCATGGTCATGATCATGGTCATTATCATCGTCATCATCAAACTGCAGAGCTGGAAAGGACCCTATGGATCATCAAGTCCAGTCACTGTCAATGAGGCACAGTAAGGAACTGAACTCTCAACCTCCAGCAGTTCATGGGACAAGACCTATAGAATTGGGGGTTGAAGTAACAAACAGGAAAACTGTGAGTCCATCAACCTCAGCCAGCAAGTCAACAGTACAGTTTGAGGTATATATCAGGATGGCTTCAAGAGCAGCTCTTGGGAATGTGATACAGATCCAAACATTTGCTTCCCATTGTGCTCCCCCCCACCCCCGTTTACTCTCGTAACACTCAGCTTTTACTTTGCTTTGTGTTCACTGGGCTCAATTGCCCATACTAACCATGAATATTTCCCATGTAACTTATCACACCAAAGAATCAGAACTCTGGTACAGAAGCTTAATCTGAAATTCAAAAAGATCATTACAGATGACCCCATGAAGTTGTCAAAGCTTTTTCCCCCCTCCCAAAGGCACACAAAAGTTTCCCTTCAAATCATTATGTTTTTTTATATGTTTTCACAATTAAACACCTGCTTGGAGGCCAGTCCCACAAAATCCAGTGGCACATACTGAACGTGGTTCACACTTGCCTCAGTTCATAAGGGAACACACATGGAGAAAGGCCTCTAGTGTTACTCCCAGTTCTCCAGCAGGTGTGCAATGGAAAAACTAACAATAACTGCAGAACTCAGTAAGGTTTGGGGTGCCTGTTTAAACATGAACTTGGAGAATACGTGGAGGCTGTTTCCCTCCAGGAGTGTCTCTCATGCAGTTGGGGCATGCCATTTAAATTACATTACCAAATGAGAGCTCAGTAAGTTATATATCTACGGTAGAGGTTAAGGGGTTTGATTCCCCACTGTGCCTCCTGGGTGAAACGCCAGCCTATGTGGCTTTGGGCAAGCTGCACCGTCCAGGGTCTCCCCAGAAGAAGTGGACGGTAAACCTCTTCTGAGTTCCATATACCTAGAAAACCCAGACAATGGCCGCCATAAGTCAAAAGTCAAGTGGACTTATGCACATCATTACTGATTATCTTCCAGAGACAGCTGGCGGGCAACTTCCATCAGTCCTAATAACTATAGCCAATGGTATGAGGGATTAGGTGCTGGCCAACAGCATCTGAAAGACCCTATGTGCCCCATCCCTGGTGCAGGAATTTCCCATGGAACTGGCACTTTTCTTCCCAGCAAACGACTGATTCCTTAGAAAAGACTAAGGACTTAACCCTCGTACCTCACAGGGTCATTTATACACAGCCTCCAGACACCTGGGCTTGTCACAAGGTTATACAATTCTCATGGAGATGGAAGAAACAGTTGAAATTGCCCTGGCCTCTACCATCCACAGAACAGACTGTTCTTGAAAGGCTGAAGCATACAGGCCCAGACATTTTCGCTTCTGCCTTCAACTTGTCCTTCACGAGAAAAAAAGTCGACATGCCAGAGGTAGGGGGAATTTTACTTTTTCAAACCACAAGTTCCAGGCTCCTCCAGCTGGCGTGACCAGCACAAGGGATTCTGGGAACAGGTGCCTAAAGAATAACGTTTCCAAACTGTGCAAGACAGGTGTCTTATCATTATCACTGTCACAGCCATACCACTAAGAGGGTGGTTAACATCTCTCCCCATAATCCTCTTTCCAGCTGTTTTTACAGCTCTGGGATTGGATAGTCTCTCTCCTGTGCATCTACAGCATCTTGGATCCTTTTATCGGAAGAAAGGAAGGAAGGAAGGAAGGAAGGAAGGAAGGAAGGAAGGAAGGAAGGAAGGAAGGAAGGAAGGAAGGAAGGAAGGAAGGAAGGAAGGAAGGAAGGAAGGAAGGAAATAAATAAATAAATAAATAAATAAATAAATAAATAAATAAATAAATAAATAAATAAATGTGCCATTTGGTAACTTTTGGTTGGTTGTCATAAGTGGTAAGGGCACATTATTTTACTGCTTGATTAATGCCCTGAAAGTCTAGACAGTTCATTTAAATTTAGCAATACGACCGTCTGGGTCATAAGTGGAATAAACAAACAAACTTATTTTCCCCCAGCGCTACCTAATGCAAGTCAGCGCAATGTTATTAAAAGTCAGGAGTGTAATTTCTGCCAAGGAAGCCATAAAATATTTGTTTGCCGCAAAGAACAAATGATTTTGCTTTAGGAGCCGAAAGAAGGCATAACCATTAAACCTCACAATAAAAACATTGCAGCTAAATGATAGGTGACTGAACGTTGCACAAAAGGTGAGTACAGCTGAAATGGCTGAGAGTCAGGGCTCCGTGGCTGCTTAAGTTGAGGCAGCTCCTTTGCATTCTCTTCTCAGGAGAATTCACTGTTTGTGGTGGTGCTGGGGCCACACTCAGCGGAATGAGTAGAAGGGAGCCTTCTACAGTCAGTGCCAGTGAACTAAAGTATGTTGCCATCAGATGTCAGGTGGGGCACTCTTCAGAGATCTAAACATTCCTTGGAGCTTCTGGGGCCATACCCCAACTCAACCAAGAATATTTTCATTTTAAGACCTTTTTTGGTACTGAAAAAGCCCCTTTGTGCCCCCAGATAGCTGTTTTTTAATTAGAAACAATAAGGGGAAATGGGAGGGGGGGTCCCTGAGAAGGCCAAAGGCACAGCACTCCAGAACAGAGCAAATTTGCCTCCCAGCCCCCTTAGACAATGCAAAGAGACTTTTTGGGGGGATACTTTTGTACAATAAATGAACAACTGGGAGGGTTGGGGGGGGCTGCAAAGCTAATACAGGCCATTTGTGACCCCTGGGCTACGCTTTGCCCAGCCTTGATCAAAGAGAAGATCAAAAAGTCTGGAGCGTAAGGGCAAAAATACATCAGACGGGCAATTAGGAATGGCTAAAATAATTCATGTGTTTGCCCAGTCAATATACAAATGGAGCCTGTTTTTATCTCCCATGCACAATCACCAAACAAAAACTTACCATATTTTTCCTGTGTATAAGACACTAATTTTTCCTAAAATCATTACACTAAAAACTGAGGAGTGTCTTATACACGAAAGTAAGCTGAGGAGAGAACAAAATGGCCCATCCTTTGCCTCTGCAAACAGGCTTCCTTCAATCACCAGGCTTAGCTTCCTACACTCAGGAGGTCAAGCAGGAGTAAGCTGACTGGAAGTGGCCTGAGACTGAGGTTGTCCTCCTAGCTGACAAGCTGCCACTGCCTGGTTCACCATTTTGAGGGGCGAGATTGGGAGCTGAGGCTTAGGAATAGAAAAGGACAGCCAGGTTTTCCAGTGACAGAACCCTTTCCATCAGCCAAGACTGGATCAGGTAGAAGATTCTCCCTGCCACTTTCTTCATGCTCTTAAAAACAGGCCGGAGCATTCTGGGAGCCTGGAAATACTTTTCGGGGAAATGCAGAGGGGGAGGCATGGAATGGGAGAAGGGAGGAAAGTTTTGTCACGCTACTAACTGGATTCTAGAACAATGTTGGCTGTAGGCCACGGACACAAAATCTGACACCTCATTAGGGTTGGTTTGGAGGGGGGGGGTCTTATTTTTTAAAACAATCTGAGACGGTAGCTTTTGGAAATAATGTTCTTTTGGGATCAGTTTGAAGCTAGCCTCTCTTTTCCTGCTTTTTTCAGTCTCTTTGAGAAATCTTAAACAAAACAAAACAAAATCCCATCCTGAGCTCCGAGCTTACCGTTTGCAGCTCTGGCAGGGAGGTAGGGGGAAAATTCCGCCAGAGGGATTTGTTACCTTGTGTCCGCGAAGCCGTTTTGAGTGCCGTGGAAGAAAATGCCAAGTATTTCTTATTACTAAAGGGAGCCCACCATGTGACCGAGTGTAATAAATAGATCCTGTGTCAGTTGTCCTTATTTGTATCAAGACACATTTCAATTGGCAGAATTTATGGCTGGGTCTTCTTGTAACTTTCCACCGCCTCAGCACAGAATTGTGACCTTATTCATAGAAATCTCAAGGAAGAGGGAAAGTGAACAGGCTCCAAAAAGGAAAAGCCGTGCATTGCTCCAGCCATGCTCAAGCCAGAGCTTCCCACTATCCCAAATAGCACAGCTCTGCTGTTCATAGATCAGTGGTTCCCAGCTTTAGGTCTCCAGATGTTCTTGGACTAAAACTCCCAGAATCCTTCGCCACTAGCTGTGCCAGCCGGGGGTTTCTGGGAGTTATAGTTCAAGAACACCTGGGAACCCAAGGTCGGGAACCACTGCCATAGACCATGGGATTGGTAGTTCAGTGCTTCTGGAGAGCACTAGGTTGGAGATCATTGCATTAGTTAGATGTGCATCTGTGTACAACATAGGCCAGCTTTTGAGTTGTTTTTCTAATTAGAATAACTCAAACGTGAACAAGCACAGTACTTGTAAAATTCAATGCATAGGCTGTTTGCACATGGAAAGGGTCAAAGACTGGCAGCTTCAGGAACTCAGAAGGCCTGTTATCAATAATATGGAACTAGATCCCAAAGCTGCTTAGTGAACCCATGCATAGAGCACCATTTGCATCTTCTGCCCCTCTGGACAACAACAGAACAGGCAGAGGAACTTGCTTATCCCCAGTTTAAGTCTACAGCAGTCCTTAAATCACTGCCACTAGCACTTTGCTAATGAAACTAAAGCCCTAAAAAAATAAGCACACAGCCTTCTCCACAAGAAATCCACATGACCCTTCGAGTCATGCCAGTTGGACCAGCTGTAGTGAGAGGAAAGTGACTTCTAACATCAACAAGCCATAAGATCTCAATTAATGTCTGGCATGCCCAACTCCGTCCCTACTGGCCAACCCTGACAGGTTATGTGCAGGGGAGGGAAGGAAGGGTGGCAGCGCAGGGAGATTTGATTATAAGCATTAAGAGAAGGGGAATCTGCTGGCCTGGTATGAAGCATCCTCTGATACACAAGTGGCTGTTGTGAATGCAAAGAACTGATAATTTGTGCCTTTTCCCGACACACTCCCCTCCCCTCCCAATTCAATCACATGTTGTTTATTACCAATAGATTCATGAAAGGGCACATTTTAGTCATGGAGGAAAATAAAGGCAGAGAAACAGGAGAGATCACATTGCCTAGAAAGATTGCTCACTGTAACTTAATAATTTTCTTCATTTCTATATCGGTGACATGATACAACAGCACAGCTACACAAGAACTCACTTATATACCTGGGGGGTGGGGAACGTGTGGCCTTCCTGTTGTGGGGGGGACTGCAACTCCCGCCATCTCTCATTAGAATAGCCACTGGGGAGTTCTCATAGGACTATCTGGAGCATCACACCTTTTCTGCCCCTGTTAGTTTGATGTATTTATTTGAAAATATTTTTACATCTCTTTCCATTAAAAAAAAATAAATAAATCCTGAAGTGGTTTACAATCAAAACAAGTATAATAGTTTAAACTAACAAAACAATACTAATCCGCTGGAAGAAATTCATTAAAAGCTGGGGCAACAGACAATGCTGGCAATCAGTCAAATAAACCAGGAAAATGCTTGCACAAACAGGCAGGTCTTTGGTTGATTACTGGGCACTCAAGTAAGCTGAATAGAGAGATCATTCTTCTCTGCCACCACAGAGAAGGCCCTGCTGTGCAGAGCAACTCAAGGAGCCTCACTTGCTCATAGTATGGAAAGCAAAGCTATCAATCCAGGACATGAAAATCAGGGCGGTCTGTGTGGGGGAAGGCCACATCTTAAGACAGTTCTGAGATGTACACGGCTTTTAAAGCCAAAATACAGTTTTTGAATTTTGCTCACCGTTTTACAAAGGCAGCAAGTGCGGATCCTTTCAGAACAGGAATTATTTGACGTCCCATACCAAGGAGTCAGTTTACAGCATTCTTGTGTGACACTGGCCCTTTTTAAAATGCTCGCTGTGAACATGGAGAAATGGGAATACTCCACATTTTTTTCCACTGCTACATTCTAATCGATGTGAAACGCCATACCTCAGTAGTACGTCATGGTTTAATTTGGAGAAACAAACGCTACCATTTCACACTAATCATTCTGAAGGTTCTAGTCCTTCTTGAGTCTTGCCATCTTGGAAATGTGCTGTTTAGAATGAATTGTAAGAATTGTATTTTTATATATGTTATTTTGATGTGTTTTAACCTATGTAAGCCGCCCCGAGTAGACGCTGTCTAGAGGGGCGGGGTAAAAATCAAATAAATAAATAAATAAAATATAAAATTACAAAAATATGCTAAGCAATCCTTAGAAGATGCCTGTCTACTTCATTCCATGCTTTTAGGCTTCCTGTCTATATCCAGTTGGCCATGACTAGAAACAGAATGATAGTTTTAGACTCTGTATTCAAACTCTTGCAAGGCTGCTATCCTGTCCAACTTACTGGGACTTCATTCTAAGCAAAACACGGAGGATTGGGGTATTCATGGAATTTTTCTTGAAACACCGGTAGGTCACACTGACGTCAGACTTCAGCCCCAATCTCCACTGTCTACAGATGACTGCTTCAGTGACAATCCAGCCATTGCCCTGGAGCAGTAACAGACATTACAGGCAACTCATCATTAGGCCAAAAGTCATGTTAATGCTACAGAGATATGACTGCAACTGAGAAATCAGATGTCAGGAAAAACCTATGCCAAACGATTTTCCTTGAGCATTTCAAAGATTCTCCTCTTCCTTCCAAGAGGTTTTTATAATAACTATTTTTGTTCTTCACTGAGAAGTAACTGACTATTCTACACCCTCTTTTATTACATAAGGCAACATAGAATATATGAGCTGAAATCCTGTTGCACAGTTAAGCAAACGGTGTAACTTTCAGATGTGAATTGCTCTAAGCTATCTCCATAGGCATTGCCCGTTGTGTAGTGGCTTGCATGACTCAGCATGCGACAGACAATGCCTATGGCGCTTCCTTGATTTCCAGCAATTTGCCTTTAAAGATGCTACCATCTGCGTAGCTGTGCAACAGGATTTCAGCCACTCCCTTTTTTTGCACCATTTAATCAGAATAAAAAGGTTACTTTTTCGGACTAAAACTCTCAGAAGCCTCCAGCAGGTTGGCCCAGTACCTCTGGGAAAACAATCTTCAAAGTAACATACTCCAGTTCTTCATTTCACTGCCCAGTAATTTGTAACCAATAGGATCAAGGTATGTGTAAGCTGCTACTCAGAACTATTCATACTGTTCTGTTGCCACCGGACCTCCTTGGAAGTGACATGCTAGGGTCAAATTATTCTGAGTCAAACTTTTCAACAACTGGGTCACCTCTAAGGGTGGTTCCCTTTAGGAATGAATGCAAAATGGCTAGGCCAATTCACCTTTAGAACTAGAGCTTGGAAAATTACTTTTCAAAACTATTTAGTTTAACGTTACAGTTCTAATGATTCCCTCAGTGGCTGGCTGGTTGCGATGATAGTAGCCATTTTTTAAAAGCCGTTCTTCACTTCCTCTTTATTCAAACTAAACTTTTAAAAAGTTATGTTTAGTTACTTTAGAAACACTGAAATATTACAAGCAGCTGATCTGTGGTACAAAACATACGTAAGTAGGGAACCAAACAGCCCTATAACTATAGGACTAAATAGAACAATTAGAGTTAAGTTCCACACCAATAGGATTTCCCAGGAAGCTGGTAGCCCTCTTAATGTTTTGCAGCAAAAATAATAGTCTCCTGCGGTATTTAAAAGGCTAGCAAGTTCTATTTGGTCCACGCTGGCTGCAGACCGCAAGGGCTTTCAAAGAAAATAAAATGTGTTGCTTTTTACAGTGCCACAAAACTCCTGCTGTTTTGCAGCAGAAGTAGTGAAGTTCATCTTTGTTGCATCACAATCAGAATGCCACGTTAATTATGCCTTCATAATAAGGTAAGTCATTATTGGTCACGATTTTCTTCCAATCTCTTATTTAAATGTTGCAATGCCGGAGTGTGACCAACCAAATGTCCAAGATAATTTGGCAGCAGCACACCTGAGTGGCTTCGCTTGGTAAACACAAGTCCGAAAGCGAGGGGAAGGAGCAAGGTTTAAAGTCCCACAGAAAGGGCAATGAGAAAGAGCAAACGACCCACCGTCCCTTCACTACTGACCATCAACAAAAGAAGTAAGGTAAGAGTGAAGTCAAACGTATACTCCACTGACGGGCAGACAAGAAATGGTGATGGTGGTGGCGGCTGATTTTCAGCAGGAGCATTATGACTTCTGCTTCAGTGAAGAGCCAGTTACAACTTCAGCATCAAGTGAGGATATTTTTGGTGGACTCTCTTACTTCAGGTTGCAAACATCTCTCCTTCTAAGAAAAATGCCTTCAGCACTCAAAACTAATATGTCAGACTCCCCTTCTTTGTAACGTGTTGTTTTCCGATGAAAATAAGAGATATTTTTCAATTGAGAAATATCCACATATACAACCACACACCAGACTATTGCTCTTATACTTCCAAAGTCCCCAGAGAGCATAGCCAATATCTATGTTATATGGAAATAAAAAGGGTGCTGAAGCCTGCCAAAAGCAACTCTTCAAAGCTCAGTTCCCCACCCCACCCCACCCCTACCTCCCAGCAAAAATCATTGTGATACTGAAAGGCTACAAACGGGAATCGATATAAGAGAAGCCCATCCCCTTTTTTCATGAGCTACGCTTTGTGCTGCCTGCATTGGCAGCTGAAATAGTTAAAACATAATTTAAAATGGGTGTTTGGCATTTTCGATCCCACACAAGCATCCTCCTCTGAAAAAAAGATGAATTCCTGCCTAAAAGTAGAACCTATGAAAATATTTTCATTGTTACAGTATTCTATTCTCATGGATTCCATTAAGATTCCACAAGGGCTGACTCATGTTTTCACATTTTTAGGGTAACGTTTTTCATAAAGAGGTGTTACAGAACAGGCCAAACATGTCTATCAATCAAAGTATGTCACCTGCCAACTTAATCTCTCTGCCACACAAACACACACAGAGGAATTCAGTTATTTGCAAATAATAGGAAAATGAACTTAGATTTTTCACTACATGGTTTGGTTCTCGTATTGCCAATAAGGCTGAAGCAACAGACTGTTTACAGATTTGTATCTTATATCTTACATCTTTGAACGAGGGGCAACCTGTTCAGTAACTGGAGCAAGGCGGTTGCCTCAGGCAACAGAGGGACAGCCAGGGAATCACCCCCAATCACCTATTCACTGTCACTTGAGCTGGAGCCTTCCATCTTTGCTTCAACATGGCTGCTTCTCTGTTGGCTATTTCAATCCCTCCTTGCTGTGAGGAGGTCCTAAGGGCCAAGACAGATGGGCACAGATGGATTTCCCCCCCCCCCCCAGCTACTCCTCAAACAGGGACCCTCAAAATCAGGCATTATTAAAATAGCTGGCAGAGAAGTGGCTGCACTATCAAGGAAGTGATTCAAAAATAAAGCAAAAGTCTTGTGGAACTTTCAAGACTAACTAGTTAGTCTTAATTTAAGACTAATTGCAGGTTACACTGAAATTAGATGCTTTGGTGGTGCCTTCCTCCTTTTCCATGACCATTGCTATCAGGTGCCACAAAATACGGAATGGGTGAAGGCATTTGGGGTGGGGGTGGGGAACCTCTACCTGCTTTTGGGTGGCAGAAGAGCTCAGGCTGGACTTAAAAATCCCACATCAGTATATTCCGAACACAGAGTGCCTTTTTAAAAAACAAGTAAGTGCCATCTCTTACCTACTCTGAGAAGTACAGAGGAAAAGACAATTGGACTGGCGAAAGAACAAAATTCTGGAGTATACTAAGGAACTATAGCAGTATGAGATCACATGAACTGTCATAGCCCAACTCTATTGAATGCTGGGCACTGTTTGGAGCAGCATACAAATCAAAGTAATAAATAAATAGTTTGGTGAGATGCTTAGCATTCCCTGCTGTAGTGCTGCTGTGAACTACAGTACTCCAGGTTTTCAGAAGACCTCCCCAACTGGTTTGTGCAAACTTCATACAGCCATCCTCTACGTTTCCCAAGGAAAATATATTGCCGTCCTTCTTTTCTTCCATCATCACCAGGTTTGTAAAATAAAAGAAGCTTATCTGAAAACTGAAGTGGGCTTTTGGCTAATTCCTATTTTGTCTGGAGTGTGTTGAACTTCACCATAATACTTTCTGGCTCCATAATATGGGCCTGCCCAATTTCTTACACAATATATGGAGAGAAACATAATATTGATGGCAGCAGCCTTGCCACCTGACATTACAGCCAATTTGGGAGGCAAATGATGGATTACAGACAGACAGTCATTAGAAGAACAATTCCTTGACTGCTGAGAACATCAAATTTTCACAGTAGGAGTTTTTTTTTTTACACCTCCTGTAATGGGCAAATTAGCTTGCTTTGTTCTGCAATTGGTCTTCAGCACAAAAACATAGTCTTCATTTACTAGTATGATTTCACAGACCTGCCGCATTAACATGACTTCAGGTACAACTCTGGGTTATCTGAAAGGTTGAGCTGGGCCCAGAGATTAACGATGTGACTACCAATGCAGCAACGTCCACCCTATGGGAAGGATGGATATAGTTCAGTCTATTTGTGGCTTCTCTCAATTTCAGATAATATCAGTTCATAAGCCTTTCCCACACTAGTTCCTCCTAGATCTGTGGTTTTTCTTCCCTCTCTAAAATTATGCAAATTTCTATCTAAATGCACATTTAAAATGTACAGTTATTGATGCTGTTTTATTTATGTTATATCTATCTGGTTGTTTTATTTATAGACACTTATTTTTTAACTACTCCATTGCACCAGCAGAAGATAAAAGTCCCCGTTCTCCCAAAGTATGCTCAGACTCACACAATTTGCTTGAAAATTCTCCTCAGACTTGTTTTGCTCTTGCTTCCTTTGCTCCCCAGACTCGTTTGACTTGCCCTTGGCTCTTTTAAAATCCTTGACTGGGTGGGCCAAAGAGTGCCTTGCAAGGCTAGCAGCCCAGAACTGCCAGTGCAGAAGTCAGACAGGTGTAGAGGGAGAGGAAAAGAACACTAAATGGGATGAGAGACTGAAGCACGTGCAGCAGTAAAAGGAATTAAGATTCGCAAACTCACACACTATCATCGTCATCATTATCATCAGGAGCACACCAAAGTAATTCTAAAGTTGTTCCTGTGTTTCTCCCAGCTAATTCCTCTTCACATTTTGCCAGCAGCCAAGCTGCTTGAGGAAATTTTGAGGCCTGTAATCCCAAACAGTAACTTTTACATGCTCTTTATTTATGTCATTTTGGACAAGGGAATGTCAATTCTAAATAGCAAACAATTCCACATGGCCACCTACAAAAACACCCATGCATGCACGCTGCTCAACCGCAGAATTTTTACCTCAGGTCTGTATTAAATGGATACGCCACAGCACGTCGCCTCTATAAATCTCACCTGATGAATATCCCAGTAGGGCTTCTCAAATAATACAAAAGGAGCAAAATCTAAAACAGACAAAACTGTTGTATCAAAATAAACGTCCCAAAGGAGTTCCTTGATGAGTTGTGACAAACTGTCAGCTGACTTATTGTTTGGCTCACTAAAAATTTAATAAAGAAAACAGCTGCTCCAGCAGCTCTTGAAATGAATACGAAAGCTCATTTCTCCACAGAAATCAGGGAGAAAGGCTTAGAAAAAGCTGGAGGACAACTGGAGGGAATGCTATTTAAAGATGAAAATTAACCCCCAGAGGTGTAGGATTCTGATTCCCATCAAATCCGTCTAGAATAATCACTCCTCAAGGATAAAGGGAATGGTAGGTAGTCCACCACATCCACAGGGTCCAAAGTTGGGAAAGGCTGACCAAATTCTATGAGCTGCCACACCAGTTAGGTGTGTAGAATCAATCAAGCACAGGGAGAGTCGTATTAATGGGGCCAGCCCAACATCATAAGCTCACGGCACTGTGTCAGAGCCACAAAAAGTCCACTGATGTTGCAGCTTGTGTGCATGGATGGCAACCACCTTTCTGAGCTGCAACCCTCTTGACAGTATCAGTAAAAACACTGGGAGATAGAGACACAAACATTATCTTCCCTCCCAAAAAGCTATATTAGATCCAGTCTTATATGTTTGCTTGTCCGGTTTTTCCAATTTGTCTCAGGGCCAAACTATTACAGACTTTATTAAAAACTGGAATTTTTCAGTATTCCCAAAATGTGGCTTGGGCAGATCTTTGTGACAGAACAATCATACTTGCAAAAAAGAATTAAAAAAACATGGGCTTACTTCCCAATGACCAATCACAAAACAAAACTAATCTGCAAACTACTGGGGAGGTGAAAAGTTCCTACTGTGAATATCAGATGTCCTTAAAAGAGGAATCATCTTAATAACAATTTTCAGTCCACCTTTGGATCTATGTTTGAAGATGCTGATGTAACAGGTCCTGGGAAAGTAAAGTGGGCAAAGGGTTCAGCAACTCTTTGAGAATAAAAAAGGACGGTCAATGGACCATATGGGCCCTTGCTGCCAGTGCAAGCTCCAGCACTCCTCACAGAGTTGCCAAGCTGGCTTTCCCTCCCTTTCCACATACCTAGTCTGGCAGATGCATCTCCTTCAACAGTGATGACAGGCTGAACTACACCTGGTGACAGCAGCTTAGCATAAGAGTCACAAGCCAGGCTCCATGACCCATAAACCTCCAATCCCTTGCCACTACTTGGTGCTTGCCTACCCCTGGTATCTTTCATCCAAGGTCTGACTCTAATCAGCCAACTACAGTAGGGCCAGCCCCACTTCTTTGCACCATCCACACATTCCATCAGTATGTGAAGGATTTGTAAGCTGATATGCATGTCCATCCCCTTCACCTATCTATTTGCTATCTGACATTGATTGGCTGCAAGAAGACTGTCTAGCTTGAGATCCATTTAACCTGAAAGTTTTTCTCATAACAGAGCAGAAAACAAGCAGGAGCCAATCTAAAATGAAGCATCCACTGCAGCATCCACGTCCATCTAACATAGAAATCACATGTATAAGAGATTCCAATGCCTGTCCTAATGTTGAGCATCCAAAACATTTCATGGTGCCTGAACTATCTCAGTTCTTCATAATGGATGAAGGTACGCATGAAAATACGTGAACAAAACCAGAAGTAATGCATTTTTGTGGTCCAATCTCTGGTGTTCATAACATAATTCAATAGTCCTCTACTGTAAATTCTCCTATGTGTACATACTCTGATATAAGCAAGAGCCAATTCATAGGGATAACATACAGATGAGCAAAGTACCATGAAGGGTGGTGACTGTTCTCTCATGGTTAAGCTTCTCTCTCTCTCTCTCTCTCTCTCTCTCTCTCTCTCTCTCTCTGTGTGTGTGTGTGTGTGTGTGTGTGTGTGTGTGTGTGTGTGTGTGTGTGTGTGTGTGTGTCGCACCTGACTTATGGTGACCTTGGTAGGGTTTTCAGGGTATGTATGAAATTTAAGGAATAGTTTTGCTAGCCCCACTCCCCACTGAGCTTCCATGGCCAAGTGGGGATTTGAACCCACATCTCTCTCGAGTCCTTAGCCCGTCAATCTATCCACTGCCCCACACTGGTATGCACACCCCGTCCATTCTGTGTTCACAAGCTGACATGATGAGTGCTGTCACATCAGTGACAGGACAGGATCTGCCACTTGCCTAGAGGGTAGCTGTGACTAGACAAGCTTAGAAGGCGCAAGGCAGGAAATGCAAGACACACAGCTCTGGCCTCAGACACCTCACATCCCTTTGTCCTGCCTTGGCATTCGCCCTCTGTGGCAACAGCCTCACTTTGCCTAATGGCAGGGCCAGCCCTGGTTTGGATGCACATCTAGAGTTACTTGATTTATTTAAAATATTTTATCCCACCTTTCTCCTCAAAAAGAACCCAAGGCTCTTTTTGAAATCCATTTTGCTTGAAAGTCCTTCCCCCCACCAAACAGAACAGAAAACATACATGAGCCAATTTAATATTAAGCATCTACTGCAGCATCCGCATCCATCGAACAAAGAGAAAACTCATCCTCCAAGAGGAAGGGTCTGCAGCTGTGCCCACATGACCCTCCTGGAGAATTCAGATTAGGGTAATCATCACACCCTCGACTGAATTCAGCAAACTTCAGAATTATAAGTGATGCGCATGATTGTCTGCATCCTGGTTGACATGCATGAACATGTTCTGACTGGAGCCAGCGATTTCTGTGAGAACCAACTGATTGTGCTCTCTGCCAGACTGGCATCTTGGCAACGCATAACATTTTGTTGTCATGCACCACCAAGGTGCTTTGGACACAGGGCGACCCTAGTGGTATTTTCAAGATAGGCAAGATGCTAGAGAAGTGGTTCATTGTTGCCCACTTCCAAGGAGTTTCCATGGCTGACTGGGTTTTTGAACCCATGCCTTCTGAATCCTAATGCAACACACTCGCCATTTCACCACACTACAGATCAGTGCATTCTAAATGGTGTCCCTTCCGAGAAGTTTTTAATGAATAAAAATGGTTTACCATCCCCTTCTTCTGGGGGGCAACGTGGGATTGTGCAGCTTGCCCAAAGCCAGAACAGCAGGCTGGCTCTTCTCCCAGAAAGCAAAGGAGGAAATGAAACCCCAATCTTATCTTTGTGGCTGCAAAGGAGCTCCAAATCACTGAGCTATCCAGCCAGCAATATATACAATGTGCTGATGCAAAAGAAGAAGTCTACCAGTTTTTTAAAATAATATGGCAGGACTGGGGGATACGTGGCCCTCCGTGACATTCATTGTACTGCAATTCCCATCAGCCACAGGCCACATAGCTAATGGCAAGAGATATTATGGTTCAAGAACATATGGAGGGGCATCCCAATACATTACTATGGAATGCATAGCACCATGCAAAAGATTCCTCTCTATCATCTCCTAGTTCTCACATCTCCTCACGTCCTTAAACAGATAAAATTGTTTGCATTTTAACTGGATGCTTCCCATCAAGGCACAGACAGATGTTCATTTATTCAAATTTAATTAATTTGGAATTACTACTATACACTAGTCATGATCATGAACAGATTATGCATGCTCATAAACTGAAAAGATGGAAGAAAAGAGAAAAAACACAATTGATCCTTTCACCATTATTTAAATATCATTACCGCTAGTACAAAATGGAGATTACAATAAGCTAAGATGAAACTAATATGTGTGTGTGGTGGTCTAGAGTATGTATTCAGCTAATCTTGTTAAATCTAAGTCGTTTGGTAATGTACAAGGGTCTCTTATCCCTCAGATCTCAGCTCATCATTGCTCTTTTTGAAGAAAATTCCTCTGGTGGAAATACAATATTATTCCAGATGTTTTAGCACAAGGCAAACCCATCATAGTCCCATAACTATGCCAGGGAGCTAGCAGCTTCTGGAATTTATTCCATTCATTATTGCGCTTGCATATTTGAATCTAATCCTGTGGATAACTGCAAATTTAAGCAAGTCACCATCTGATCTTACAACCTTCTAAAAAATGTCAAATTCTGGCATCCAAGAAAGCTTGTTTTTCAAGGTGACAGAAATGGGATAGGGAGAGGAGTTCGATATTTTGATTCTGTTTTGTGTTTTTAGCACCACGTCATCTAACTGCTGAATGTTTGGTAATATTTCAACATCTAGTCTTATTTAACCATTAATTGCCAACATCCAGATAAGGGAAATTTTCAGCAATCAGACTTAACAGAAAGAGATTTCACAGATTACATTTAATATTTTTTATTTTTCTCCCTCCCCCACCCCATCAACCACAAATGTATTTTAGTCCTGGGATCAAGGGCCTTATTTTCAGTGTGGTGAAAAATCTAAGATGCTGGATATGCTTTGATTGTATTCCTGCATTGAGCAGGGGGTTGGACTTGATGGCCTTGTAGGCCCTTTCCAACTTCACTTTTCTTTGATTCTATGATTCTGAAGACTAAGTCTTAATTTGGGATATACTGTACATTCCATCAATGAAAAATGGGGATGTGATTATGTATTAATAAGGCACAAATGGAGTGGGGGAGAAACCCTTTGTGTCCTACTAGCAGTAGGTAAGGTCATGTGAGATGCAAGGCCAAGTGGGGAAAGTGGCAACCACCTGTAGCTGCTGAGCATATCTTGTTGCCTGCTTGACTCCTAATTTTGGTTAAGTAAGTTCTACCTGGATCTGGACCATTTTTCTGGATCCCATGCATGCCCATTTCCACAAATAAGGGGACCAGAAGGAGTTACCACCCCTCTCTCAACCACTGGATGTTCTAAGACATCAGAAGACCTACCCCTTGGTCTCAGGTTTTGGCCCTGAAATGTCAGGAGATGGGATGTTGCTAACCTGGCTGCCCTATCTGTATTTCATTCGGTATTCATTTATATTGCAAACGCTTATCTGAACTGGCTACCTTTGAAGGGTGTGTTACTAATTTGATGATCAGTTTCATCGCCCTCATCAATAATAATCAATAAAAAGGGACAAGAACTTAAAATCATGTAATATATGCAGCAACAAAAACTTGCCATGCTAGCAGTCACCAAATCCTGGAGATTCCAAGGCCGGACTAGGGGGGCAGGCTTGTGTGATGTCACAGAGGAGGGACAGGCATAGGCTGGTGAAGGGCAGTGAAAGGTCATCTGGGCCATCTGATAGTGTAAACAAACACAAGGGGAATCCAGGTAATTAGATCCAGATATAACCCAATTAATGACATAATTTAGCAAGCTACAGTCAGGGGGAAAGGTGACTTCTTGGTAGGTGGCAAAATAGGGCCAGCTGCTGCAATATTTGCTACCATTTCACTTAAGACTTGCATCCTGCATGATCATGTCTGTAGCACATGACACGCACGGAGGCTGGAGCCAGCTAAAACAATTTTTATTAGGGATTTTGTGCCAGAAGCTGTGGATGGTCTTAAGAGCTATTCATATTTTTGTAAGTCCTGAGGAGGCCTAACCCTCCTTTGGGGGGGGGGAGCTTAAGTCTTATTATAAAATAAAAGGCTGATTTTTCTAAAAATCTTCAACTTTTTTTTTCCAGGTAGGTTCAAGGGTAGCTGAAGTACTGTCTCTGTTTAAACAAAAATGAAAATGTAAAGAAGATTTCCAAACAAAGGCAGATTAAAAACAGATTCTTAACCACCAAATGCTATCATGATCTTATCACTCTCCAATCTGATGCTGTTGAATTTATTTTCAGACTAAGATGTTTCGCTCATAAATGTAGAAAAATGTTCAGTATTTTTGGAGGGAGGCACAGAAAAATTCCGCTGAAGCTAGGGTTTCCCCACACTATCCTGAGTTCCAATCATCCTATAGATCAGTGGTTCCCAACCTCGGGCCCCCAGGTGTTCGTGGGCACTCCCAGAAATCCTGGCCACCTTAGCTGCCGGTGAATTTGCCCAATGCACCCAAGGCAGGGGTACCTTTGACAAACTTGTCGGCCAGGCCTGGGGAATTCTTTGGCCTCTATGTTTTGTTTTTTGAACTTTAACTGCTATCATCCACACCTAGAAAGGAAGGGAGGATAGGAGTTGAGATCCAAGATATCTAGAAGGTCAGAATTTCCCACCCTGTCATACACTGCAATGCATGTGCTGGAGAAGCAACTCCAGGGATTTCTATATATGTAAAACGGAGTCTAGACCAAGAAGAATGTTTTTAAAACACACAGAGCACTTTTTCACAAATTGATTCATTTTGCCTACAAAGGCAGCTGCCCAGTGGAAGATTCCCACCGTTAACCCAATCCAGAACACTGAGATCCGCTGCGCTCATCAAATCCACAGCCTGCCCAGATCACAGAAGTAACTTATGGAAGGTAATGTGACCTTACCTGTAATGCTTCGTGTGAGTGTTACCAGGGCAAGCCTTTTGTGGAGCAATGCCGCGATTACGTCCTATTTCTATTATTACAAGTTACCTGTGGCCAGTATAACATTTACAACTAAAGCTATAACAACATTTACTTGTTGTGTTAGTGTTGCTGTTTTTTAAATATCTTTTGTGTCCATTGTTTTAATCCCCCCCCCCCAAAAAAAAGAGAACAAGGAAGCAAAGCGGGACCAGATGACTGAAGGAAACTTCCCACATAGAATAAAACTTAATACAAATGAAAATACTATGAATTGGCATTAACTGCCGGCACAGATTTTTAACAGAAAAAGCCAGCCGCATTGCAATGTGTATTTCCTCCCATGGGTGACAGCCCTGAACATAGGCAGCGGGTGACCAAGGAAGAAGAGGCAGCGCACAGACCATCCTTGGCCCTTCAAGGGATGTTGATAGGAAAGGCTGAATGGACAAGAAACTAAAGGAAGGGGGTGGGACGGAGCAAGGGAGGAAGCCAAGAACCTTCCCGGAGGGACCGGGCTCGGAAGGCGAAGGATTGGGGCTCCTGTGCCTTTAAGAGCGGCGCCGAATTGGGTCCGTAGTGGCTTCTGGTGGAGCTGAAATGACACATCTCGGCTATCCAGTGGGAGCCACAGAAGGCCAAAAATAGTGGAGAGTGGTCCGGGGGGGGGGGGAAGGAAGGAGGGGGGCGGGGAAGGGCGGGCTGGAGCCTCACGTGTTGACGGGCTGCCTTCCTTAGTTGCCGCTCCTTGGACATCCCCCCCGCCCCCCCCCCCGCCGGGCTCTCGGGTGTTCAGGAAAACAGACATCAGATCGGGCTAAAGTTACTGACTGGGGGTCGGGGATCGGGGTGGGGGGGAGGAAGACTCACTTTCCTGCAAAAAATTTCGGCACACGCAGGGCTCCGGGCACCGATTGCCTCCTACCGCTCTCGCCTTTGAAGCGCTGCGTCATCGTCATCATCATCCTCATCGCCGTCGCTGCCGCCGCCGCCAGGGCAGTTTCTCATCGCCTTTGCCAGCCAGCGGCCAGACGCTGGGGTGAAATCGACAAAAAAAGCTGGAATCCGAGCCTCTCTAGACTGAGGCACTTGAGCAAAAAGCAAACAGAGCTGGCAGCGGAGTTCGCCGAAAGCAAACATTCTTCGCAGGAGATACAAGTTGGGGGAGGGGGAGAATCCCACAGGGGTTCGGTTGGCACCAGAGACGCCGTATTGGGATCACACATACACTACACATTGAAATGTAATTCTGCTTCTGTTTCTATATATATTTAATAAACAAACACTGTAACATAAATAAACCAAATGCTGTAAGTGTAAACATAAATAGCAAAAGAAAAATCCAACAAAAATATATTTTTTAGAAAAAGCATGAAAGAACATCTCAAGTACTGAAAACTCCTCCTTTATGCATGACATCCTGTCAGAGCTTAAGCTTCACGTGGGGTGTGGCGTTCCATACAGGCTGAGATGCATGGGAGATTCACGCTGACAGGCCAAGACTGTCACTTCTAACATAAATCCTAAAACTAACAAGACTCCAAACTTCAGCTTGGGTTTGCCAGGACAATTCCACAGCCCACACTAGCCAAGACCAGAGCTTGGGGGGGAAATTCTTTAGGACTACAACTCCCAGAGTCCCCCAGCAGGCATGATGGGCTCTGGTAGCTCATGATCACTGCAGACGGTGACAGCAGCCATGAAATTAAAATACGCCTGCTTCTTGGGAGGAAAGCGATGACAAACCTAGACAACATCTTAAAATGCAGAGACATCACCTTGCCAACAAAAGTCAACATAGTCAATGCTATGGTTTTTCCTGTCGTGATGTATGGAAGTGAGAGCTGGACCATAAAGAAGGCTGACCGCCAAAGAATTGATGCTTTTGAATTGTGGTGCTGGAGGAGACTCTTGAGAGTCCTCTTGGACTGCAAGAAGAACAAACCTATCCATTCTGAAGGAAATCAACCCTGAGTGCTCCCTGGAAGGACCGATCCTGAAGCTGAGGCTCCAGTACTTTGGCCATCTCATGAGAAGAGAAGACTCCCTGGAAAAGACCCTGATGTTGGGAAAATGTGAAGGCAAGAGGAGAAGGGGACGACAGAGGACGAGATGGTTGGACAGTGTCATCAAAGCTACCAACATGAATTTGACCAAATCCGGGAGGCAGTGGAAGACAGGAGGGCCTGGCATGCTCTGGTCCATAGGGTCACGAACAATCAGACACAACTTAACAACTAAACAACAACAAAAGCCCCAAAATGCTTGTTCCTAAGCTCTGGCTAGGGGATGTTTATTTGCATTTGAAAGACATGCCTTCCCTCCCCCCTTTTTTTCTGCTGCCTTAACAATAATCAGACATTCTCATGAACACCGATGGAAGGAGCTGCAAGGTTGAGCTTCTCTGAAGAAAGTTTATGATGCAGGAATTGTGCTTTTTTTTCCTGACAAGGAAGACCTGTAAAACAGGAAGCCAAAACAGACCACAATCAGGCTGGAAAATCAGCTGACTGCATTCTTCAGGCCAAAAACAGACATTAACGATAACCTGTAATTAGGTTTGAAAGCACATTAAGGGTGCAAAGAAGGAGACAGAAGCAATCTTTTGGGTTTATGAAATCAGACTTCAAAGGAATCGCATGGTTAAATCCTGAAAAATAATCACCAAAGAAAGCGAGCTGATTTGCATTCTCGCAGACATGAGACACACTCTTGCTGCACCTTGGTTAAGGGTTTCCCTTTTCCAGTCATTGGCTATCTCAGATGTCTTTTTCTGGCTGCAGTCAACTGAAGGCTCATCTATATTGGCTCCTTCGGAATGGACTGGCATGGGCTAAATAGGGCTGCTTGGGATCAGGTGGTGCAATATGCCATTTAGTGCAATCCTTGCATCCAAATAGCATATCGGAGCTCAAGCAACCTGATTTGTTCTGGCTCCTTCCAATATCGGAAAGTGGCTTAATGCGCGAGCCACTTCAGGATACAGGCAAATTGAAGACTTCCTCTGTTCTTCAGGGACAGGGAAGGTTAAATTTCTTTTAAAACTCTGGTAGACAATTGCTGAGGTACTGCATTACTAAGAGCTTCGTGGTGCAGCAGTTAAACTGCAGTGCTACAGCCAAAACTCTGTTCATGACCTGGTTTCAATGTTAGGTAGCCAGCTTGAGGTTCGCTCAACCTTCCATCCTTCTAAGGTTGGTTAACTGAGTACAAATAGAATGCCACCAGTTTAAGAAGAAACGGCCTGTGAATGAAACAGAAATCACCTGGGCGGCCTTGTAATTGCCAGGTAGTGTTTATCCCAGCCTGTGCCACTGGTGGCCCATCATGCTGTGGAAAGCAGTAGCCCAGCAGTCACATTGTTCTGTGTGGATTCTAAACACTTGATGTTGGACTGGTTTTGTGAGTCTCCACTATACTGTCCATACTAAGGAGACTGATGGGATTCTTGTATAGCTATATTGCACAGGTAGTGGGCTGTGTAGCACCAGCTGAAAGATTCACTACTTGTGAGTAAGAGGACTGATTTAACACTTTCATTTATTATTCAAACCATGTGAATCTCTCTCCCCCCCCCGCCCAATAATTATTCCTGAATTTTTATGGGTCAAACTTACTAGGAACTGAGATTTGAGTCCATGTCTCCTGGATTTCAAAGCTGGACATTCTGATGATGGGTTCCCACGTCCCATCATATGAAGAAGAGCAAATTGCTTGCCTTCAGTGTCCTGAATCTTATTGCACCCAATACATTTGTCAACATTGGTGTAAATAGTCCAGTATACCTGTCTTGACATATACATGGAGATCAGAAAGGGTGGGAAACATGCATGTCCTTAATTATTTCTAAGTAACTAATCATTTTTAAAGAAAACTATGAGACGTTGGATGAGGCATCCCCCCTGCTTGCACTACGGGCAACCCCTTGTCTGATGGAAGTTGGGCAAAGAATGTTACCAGAGCCGCAGCAGTAATTTTTTTTTTATGACAGGCCCGTCGCACCTGCTACATGGCAAAGCTCTGAGAAAGTCCTGCCGAAGGCTTTCCTTAGGTCATTAGAAGCCATCACATTCTTTTATTAGCCTATTGGATTTTGCACCCAGGGTTTCAGTTCATCCTCCCATGAGGTCACAGTCTGGGGGATGTTCATATACAGTAGCGTAGCACATCTGGGACTCGTGAGGACAAAGTGCCGACACATTATTTTTGGTCAGTGCCTCTACCAGGAATGCAGGCAGGCACTGAGCTCCAGTCACATAATCAACAACAGCACCGATGGCCAGTTATTGGGAGTGGGGATGGGTCTCAGTACCTGCTTAAAATGTGACTGCACAACTCAGAAAACTTACTCTGGAGACTACAGCTCCAGAATCTCCCAGCCAGCAAGTCCACTGTGAGTCAAGAGTCCCTGTCCCATAAAAAGAAACTTTTTCCAAACTCTAGATTATTACTCATATTACTCAGCTTTCAGGACACACACACACACAGCTGAGTCAGAACCACTGGAACTACAGCACAACGAGGGTCTCTGCTGCTCTGATGCTCCTCAGATGCTCACAGGAGACCAATTCACAACCTGCTGTCTCAATTTATTTTGAGTGTATGTTTTAGCATTTTCTACATCTATAATGTGTTTGCGACACCTTATCCTGGCCAGAATGTGTAGCCAGCTCACATAAAGCCTTCTTGCACTTTCTGTCCTATGCAAAAGAGAAGGAAATCAGATACTTTAAAAAGGCATTTCAACAAGTAAAATAGAAATCTTTGCAAACAAGTCACTCGTCAGGATTTAAAACCATTCACACACACCCTGCTGGTCTGTGTAAGACCCATTCCATTTTAAAAACAAAACACGAACAGTGTGATCCTAAGCATGCTCACTCGAATGAAACTTCCATTCAGTTTAAGGAGGATTACTCTCAGGTAAAGTGTACAGAGGACTACAACAATATTATGCATGCTTCAACAGAGCTCACTTCTTAGCAATACAGTGTGACTTACTCTGGAGAACATATCGTTTGAGCCCCTCTCTGAAATTCCTAATGTAGCCTCCAATACAAGATTGCAGAACCCATAGCCTTGTTGATGTTACTGAACTACAGCCAGCTTTCCACATGGGCAGCAGGGGTGAGAATGATAAAAAGTGCAGCAAAAATGGCGGGACGCAGGGTCTTCCTCAGCCATGCTTTAAAGAGCTGCATTGTGCTGTTAGTGATGTAGCGCTATGTAGAAGCCCCAAAATAAGCAGCTCCCGATAACTGTGCTACTCCAGGAGGCAAGCACAGAGTTGCCTAAAGATCCTAAAACAGAGAAAATGGGAGGGTCAAAAAGTTAAGTTATTGACTTAGATTTTGTTCGCAGATAAGCCCAAGAAGGGGGTGGGGTTATATTGCACCCTTATCTTGGAGAATGGGGGAGAGAGAAGGAATCACTTCTTGAATGAGATAAGCAAGGTTCTCAGTTTGAGATGAGGCTCAGATTAGGTATCTGTTGCCAAAGGATGGAATGGCAATTCAAAATAACCATGTTTGTGAACCGAGTGGGTGGGCCTGCAGAGAGATTTCCTCATGGGCTACTCTGTAATAGAGCTGCTGCTGGTGGGGAGTTTTTGTTTAAAAATAATTTTGAATTTGCTTGTAAGCAGCTTGTTAATCTCATTTTGCACTTCTGATTAACGTATTACTAACCTGTGTGTATAGACTAACAAAAGCACACTTAAGGTGCAAAAACCACCCACCCTGTAAGAATTTAGGAGAAACAGCTGTATTTTTGCATTATTTTCAAAAGGTAAGAAACATTACCAGTCGTGACATGGTTTCAGAAAAGGAGCAACATTGTATCCCCCACCCAAAACAATGAACTATAAGCAACATCGTTACTGTACTTGGAATATGTTCAAAAGCACTTTGCATTCTTTTAAAAAAATCTTTTACTTGTCAGAAGGTCAGAGGCTTGCGTTTTAATGTGTGTGTGTGTGGTTTTTTTTTTTTTTTTTCAAAATAGAAAACTGACAAGGAAGTTTATAGCACCTGAACCTAGTCTTTAGTATGAAATCTGAAAAAGTAGTCTGCTGTCCAGAAAAGCATATGCCAAATAAATGTGCTAGTCCTTAAGGTGATACAAGAGTTTCTGTCACTTCTTCTGCCACACCCTAACCGGCTACCCCCACTTAACAAATTCCCGAACAAGCAGCAGCAGCTTGCAAATCCTTTGAGGCAGTCTTTCCCAGCCACAAACTGTCTGAATGAGCTAGCCTTCTCCAGCCATGAACACCCCCCATTGCAGAGGCAGTGTGGTGCAGTGGATAGGCTGACAAGCTCTGATTTAGGAGACCTGGGTCCAAATCTTTGCTCAACCATGAGAACTCGTGATTTGTGTGGGTGGGATGTATGATAAGGGTAAAATCATATCTACATACCCGGGAAACCCTATTAGGGTTGCCATAAGTTAGATGTGACTTGACGACATATACAACAACAAATAATTCCCACCAGCCCAGCCACTTGGAAATGATAGAAGCTGGACTGGAGAAAGCTGCTCTGAGGCACATCACTTGAACCTCTGGAGTTACGAAAAAGAAAACATGGCAACCTCATCAGGTTAGTGAGGGTTACTTGACCTTCCCTACATCAGAGCAAACACAAACAAGGCCTTCCTTTCTTTGGCTAAAATCCTGTGGTCTAGTTTAGTAAATTGCACTAGGCTAGTGGAGATTTGGCAAGTCAACTCTTCTGTACATTTCACTGATTCAGATGGGCCTACTCTTATAGTGGTAACGTAAGTTGGAGTAAGAATAGGCCCATTTGAATTAATGGAACTTAATAGAGGAGTTGATTCACTGAATCCCCATTGATTCAATGGGCCTACTCTAGTGCAATGTATTATGCTAAGCAAAAGGATTGAGGCCTTTGTGTTGTATTTGAAAACCTATACAGGCACACATCACTGCAAAAAAGATGCCTCCTATTCTGAGTCTAGCAATGAGGAAGTTTCACTTTCTCCCATGCACATTTTTTCAAATTAAAAAAACTGTTTTTCATTTTAAAAAAAACATTTCCATCACGAATATATAATTTGAGAATTCTGATACATTTGTTGAAAAACAACAACCACCTCAAAGTGAAACAAAAATTGTGCCCATCTCCACTGTTCAGATTCAGTAAATACAGCTGTACTCTACAGGGAGAGACACATGGAGCTGCTTCTGCCTGCCATACAGGGTTAAAGATAAGCAATCTTTGAGAAAACATAAAGTGGTGGCAACTCTAATTCAGCATTAAAAAAAATTGAATCCACAGGGATTCAAACCCAGATTGCAGAGAGTTTAAGCCCTTAAAGCCCCAGGTTTCTACGGAGGAACCTGTCAGTTTCGGTTTCCAACATACACACACTTTTGTGTGTGTGTGTGTGTGTGTGTGTGTGTGTGTGTGTGTGTGTGTGTGTGTGTTTTACATTTTCACGTTCCTAGCATCCCCAATATAAATACATTTGTGAACTTCAGAACATTCTTATGGGAGGGGAAAAAATGAACTGAAGCAAAGCCCACCCTGGCTGCAATGTCTTTAAAGGCACAACTTCTCAATGGCTGTTTGCACATGCTCAGTAGATACTTCCAATGTTGGTGGTGTAGTAACTGCTGCTTCTCTCTTTGTGGATCCACTGGGTCAGACTTTGCACGTGCTCAGTGGGTGGCAGGGCCCATCAACGTGTTTGGCTGGCTTGCGCTCTTTGGTAGATGTTTTTCTACTGTCTGAATTGACGTCGTCGTCGACAGAATCAGAAGCTTGGCCAAGTGTCAGCTGGCTCCTGGGTCTGTGTTCTGAACAGCAGCTCGAGGTGCAGACATTTGCCACCGATACTGTTTTTCTCCCTGCGGTGCAAAGCTTTACCTGCTGATTTCCACATATGAAGAAGTTGTTCAAGTCGGGCTACTTCACTGTTTCCCCCCTCCCTTTTTCTTGGTCATTTGACAACTTTACTCACTAACCACAACCA
Source organism: Pogona vitticeps (assembly GCF_051106095.1). Classification (NCBI taxonomy): domain Eukaryota; kingdom Metazoa; phylum Chordata; class Lepidosauria; order Squamata; family Agamidae; genus Pogona; species Pogona vitticeps. The sequence continues at coordinate 157,357,968 of NC_135784.1, read as the reverse complement.
GCACCCCATCTTACTCAGCTTGAAGGCTTCCACCCTAGGGGTGAAAGGCCTCCAGGTCAGAGAAGGGGACTTTCAGTCTCCCTGAACTACAATCTCTTCCTTCTGTTTTAAATTGTGGAGGGGCTGGTGTTGCATGATTGCAAGTCACATCATCCTTCAACCACTGGCTATCCTGGCTGGGACTGACAGGCATTGTGGGCTAACGTCTGGAGGGACTGTATTTTGCCCATCCGTGTACTGAATTAAGACACAATGGTGATTGTGAATTTTTTAAAAAATGGAATTTCCTCTTATTTCCAGTATTACACTAGTACTGGCTTGCACTGGATATTTCTCACTTGCATTAGGTTTTTGCAGCATATTCCATAAGATAGCCTGCCTTTCATATTTATTCCTCAATTTAAAAAACATATCCCTCAGCATGCTCAATTGCGTCAGGGCACCTCACATGATTTCCCACCCCACTCAGACAGTTAACCATCTATGCTGCTTCCAACTGTTTGTGAGATTCTACTATAAAAGAACTGTCTAGAACTTGGGAATGTAAGTTTGGGGACTAAAACTCCTTCTGGTTCTGGAGCCGGGCAGTTCTATCCCACAGAAGCTGCATTCCCAGGCTCTCATCCTGTCTGACTCAAAACCAGGCATCCTGCGTTTTGTTTCAAAATGGACACCTACTTGATCAAGAAAAGCAGTCTTCCCAGGATGACTCTGCACTATACCAGACAGAAACAACTGTGGCACGTATCCTGTTTTTTACACTGATATGTCTCACAGCAACATGCCCAGACAAAGACCCTTGCACACAGATCCTGGCCCAGTCTCTTGTTTGCCTCATAAAGCGCAAGCTTGCCTCACATCATCACGTCGCTCTCCCACCAAAGGGATGGTTTTGCTGCAATTGGGGTGTGAAGTCTGGAGCAAGGAAGTGACCCTCCACCACCAAACTGGGCTCCCTCTCTCCCCCTCTCTCTAGGCCAGCACGGCCTGATCCATTCTGACTCAAACTGATTCTCCATTAGGATCTCAGGAAGCTGGTCTCTCATTTTGGTTAGTCCTGGGAACCGGCAGGTGCTACAAAACAAACCTGGACCTTCTCCACACCAAGCGTCCACCTCCCACCACAGTGCCACAGTCCACTCCACATGTGTGTTTCCAAACACGTTTGGGCACATGAAGGATCGACACGAGAGAGTCACAATAACCCACAACTTCCTGACATGCCTCTCCACCATGACTCTGTGAGCACACTTCTCCATTTCACACTCTGCAGCGCAACTGCAGAAACCATCGGCCTAACGCTGTTTGGCCACAGCCAACATTATCGCAGCCTAAAAGGTGGAATGCTGCCCATGATATGTTTACACATTTCTCCTGGTTGGCACTTTTCTCTCCACATACATTTTGTTGAACCGGGGAGGGGGAGGGGGGAGTGGCCTCTTTCACTCAAACTTCTGCAGGCTGTACAATAAGCTTCGGGAATTCTGTAGAATATTGCACACACACACATTTGCTCACGCAGTCTGTGATACAATTCATTCTTGAAAAAAGGGGAATACTAAACCTACACTTGACTTAAGGCTGGCAAACACTGAAAGTCCCCTAAAGAATGTTGCATTTATATATAGTGTGGAATTGGGATAGTGTGGAATTGTTAAAATATATAAATTTTAACAATTCCACACCATCCCAAACAGCAGTGAGAAATATAAAATGGAATTACAGTCCATGTTATAAGAAGAAGGGAAGCTCAAATTCCTTCCCGGAGAATGGGCAGGAGACAAAAAATGAAACCAGCATTCAGTAACAGATGCCCTTTCTTTCCCAACAGAAATCTGTCTCGCTCTCTCAACGTTTTTGGCTCATCAGCCCTTATTCCAAAATCCCCACCAGAATCCAGGAGAGGTCTGAACATTAAGCTGATGGGTAGGAGGAAGAAGGGGCCAGATCCGAGACTGAAGCGGAGCAACCTGGGCAACAGTGTTCTGTCGAAAGTGACTTGCTTGCTACTGATCTCAAGAGCCTTTTTGGCTAAAGGACAGGATTTTTTTTTCCTTTAAAGACACAAAATAAATAACGGAAGACAAGGAAGAAAAATGTCGTCTGCTGTCTATGGTAACAGAACCATGGTTGTGGAAGGATTAAGGGCCGCTGCTTAAAACATAAACACATTCTTTCAAATAGAAGCCATCTAGGATAATGTCTGGCCGTCACTTGTGTATTTGCAAAGTTTGGGAAAGGTGGTTTTTGGACTCCAGGTCCATGAATCACCTGGACGGCATAGCCCATGGCCCTGTGAGCTTGGTGATGCCAGAAGTTACAAGGAGGGGGGGACTTTTTCCAAACTCTGTGTATAACTTTCTATTTTGCTTGAGCCTCAGAGCATTTTCCAAAGTTCCGATTTCCCTTGTTTTTTTGCGTGCACAGGGGCGTGTGTGTGTGTGTGTGTGTGTGTGTGTGTGTGTGTGTGTGTGTGTTGTGTGTCTTTTGTGCACGCATATCCGTCAGAAGAAGAGAGGGCCAAAATAATGACATGCCCCTGATCCAGTGGTCAGAGCTCTGGGGTGGTTGTGGTGATAATGCCCGGAAGTGCCCTGAACCTCTCTCCCTACCCTGGCGGTAGGTCTAATACCCTAGCTTGAGTGAGGGGCTGATACAGCCTGGAAAACAATAGGTGGGGGATGATTACATTACTCCATTCCATCCCACCCATTCCTCACCTCACCCCACCTGGCTCTCAGGTTTTTTTTTCTCTTTACGTTTCTAAGTTGTAAAGATAAGTTTTTTAAGTTTCCAACAAGGCTTCTAAGTTCCACTAAACTCCTGAAGTTACTTTAAGGAAAAGCATCCCCACCGCACTCCCTACAAGTCAGAGGTGAATCACACACTGGAAAACGAAAGAAAGCTCTCATGGAAAGCAAGCTTAGTCGAAAGTCTTTTCTATGAAAACCACTAGGGATTAACGGTGATAATATACTATGAATCTACTATTATTTCTCTGTTAGAAATCTGACTAAATAAAGTTAATTCGCTCCACTGAAAATTCATTTTCTTCATGCTATTTCTCCTCCCTCTTTTTATCTCTCCTACCGATTCTCATTGGGTTTTCAAATAAACTTCAGCACATGTTAACTGTGTGTTTGATCATGTCCCTTTTCTTTGGGGGAGAGGCTGGGGTCAATAGCCGGCTGTAAGAGCAGCACCATTTAATAAGAGATAACCTTTTACCTCCCATGGTCATTCTATGAACAGAAGGCCCGATTTAGCAAGTATGCTTTATGTTCTAATAAATACAGTAATAAGTCTCTGTAGATCTAAGTAGAAAAGTTTATGGCACTAGGAGAAAAGGGCTGCCTATTTACATATCGATTTTATACATATGTTAAGCAACAAATTAATCAGCAAGAAAGGAAGAGAATCAGCAAGAGAAAATTAAAAAATAAAACTAAATTATATTTTATTTCAGAAGACGGGAGTTCGAACTCTTATCCTCTGAAGATGCCGGCCACAGAGACTGGCAAAACTTTAGCAAGAAAAACCTCCAAAACATGGCGGAACAGCCCAAAAATCTTACAATAACCATCGGATCCCGGCTGTGAAAGCTTTTAAGAATAAAGTTTCTTTTAAAAAAATGGCCAAAAGACCTAACACTTATTCTTGAAATATTGCTGTTATCCTATTGAGTGCACACACACACACAAAGTTGTGAACAATGAGTAGAAATTATATTTCATAAACACTGCGACCTATCTTTAAGAAAGCCGCAGCAGAGTGCTCTTGTGAAATCGGAAAATACTGTACAATGTATTTGATTTACACTCAGTGCTAACACACTACTTCAATTAAGTTTATTACAGTGTTAAAGTAGATTCACATTATTTTGAAACACTTTGGGAATTCAATACTTTGAAATTAGTAAGATGTTTTTCCAATTAAGATTTGGGACCTTAAATCTAAATATCTATTCTGCTTTGTAATTCTGAAGATTTAGATTTTGGAATATTAATAGGACTTCCATTATCTTATTTATTTAAGTGAATTCTTCCTTTGCTGTCCCATTCTGAGAATGCCCAGGAGGGCTAACAAGAAAGGATACAACGACAAGACCAACCAAACAAAACTGAGAGCAGCCATGTGGTTATATCAAGTGATATGTTTGTATCACTTGCTATGGACAAACACATCCTTCAGCTACCAAAGTAAGTTTTAAAAAGTTCTACACAAGCTTGCAGAGATAAGCTCTATAGAGTTTAATGGGGTTTCCTTCTTGATAACTGGATAACCAGGCTTTCCTAGAAATAGGCCTCACTAAAATCAGTCAGTGGGACTTTCTTCAGGATATAAAGCCCCAGCGAATAGGATTACACTGCCCAGGTCTGTTGCTATGTTTATTTATTAGAAATTAAATATTACAGGGGGGGTGTTATTCTCAAGAAAATGCCTATAGGATTACATTTTACAAATGTATCTGCCAGCAAGCTGTCCTGGGGAATTTATTTATTTCTAGTGACACATGCAGAAGACCATTCTGCATGTCTACAATTCTGTATTCGCTTACTGAGGAATGGGATCAAATCCCAAATGAGATTTTCTGTCTCTCTCTTTCTCTCCCCTCCCCCTCCCCACTTTTTTTGGCAAATGGATACACACAGATCCAAATGTGAGGCCAAATTTCTGGAGACTGTGACAATGTTTAGATGCATTGTACGATATTATCAACATGTTACACACACACACTAGTGCTTTTGAATGTTAATTCCGAAAATCCATCCGAAATAATAGAACATTTCTACCAATAATGCTAATAATTCACTTTGGGTTTTTTTTTTTTCTTAGAAGAAGTTCTTTGAAAAACAAAATTGTAAAAACAGAGTCCTTTAGAAACATAAGGAACGATACAGAAACAGCATCTGGTGCAGCTGCCTTTTCAAACGACTTGGCATAAATTTGGAGCAAGAATGTTACATTCCCAACTTTGGATCAAAAACCAACTATCTTGATGCTAAGCTAATGTGTTATTTGGAAATAGATTCTCCATATTTCAGTGCTGCTGTTTTAATTGTATTTGGTTCAGAACTGTTGCATAATCCGAACAGAGTCCAGAGAAGTGGATCAAGGGAAAAGGCCTTTGGTTTTTCATTTTGCTTAAAAAAAAGTGAAAACACGGAGTTGTCTAATAAGATTTTACAGAAACCCACCGGAATAATTTTCTATCAAACCTTGGATGGAAAGGTATTGCTGAGGTGCCTTCCCACCTGATAACTTATGCACAAAAGTACAAGTTGCAGTGCAATTAAGTGCCATGGGGCTTTCAGTGTGTATTCTGTAAAGCCTATATATGTTATGGTGAGAATCATCAGCCATGCTGATTTATTGGGATTTTAACTCACTTGGGGTTAAAATTTGGACAGACTTTTTAAAGCTGCAGTCTTATGCACAATTACTGGGAGGAAACTCCATGGATCTCTGAGAGACTTACATGTGAGTAACATCCACTGACTCAAGTTGCATAAGGAGTACAGGTACTGTTTCTTTCTCCCCCACAACAAAAGTGCCTTCAACTGGATTCAGAAAAAGGCTTTTGAAATTGCACCATGTACCTACAGATATATAAACCAAAGAACCATCATTCTTTTGAATACAGATGGCGCATTTTTGATAAATCCCCTGCTTTTAAACAAAAAAAAAAATATAAAATGCATTAAAAAGAAGTAGCTTTCACAAGCGATAGCTTAGTAACATTTCGCCAGTTTGTTACTATTGTTGTTTAAATGGCAATGCCCTATTTTTATAAGTATACACAAACAAACTCCACAATATATTCTGAAAATATTGGCATAAGTAGCATGGGCAGAGTAGTATTGCAGTTGCGACGGTCTATACTTGTTTTGGCAAACAAAACTGCAAATTATCAGTCCAATTGAGATTTTGCAGTTTAAAGCACAAGAACGGAACAAAGATGCATTTGTCATCCCACCCCCCAGTCAGAGAAGTGTGAAAAGAAGGAGTGAAAAGGAAAGAAGGTGAGGGAACATTGGCATAATTAAGATTTAAGGCCTCAAAGCAGATTTGCTTGGCGTGACTTGCACATTTGGGAGACCTAAATGCTTTTCACTTGAGAATGGCTGGAAGGGTGGTTGGTTGGGGGAACAGGCTGGAAAATTAAGTTGCACCTGATGTAAATACCCCCACCCCTACTTTAAGCAGCAGAAATTCATGCCCTGCTACCTGCATAAATAATGTTCCTTGTAGCAAATGTATTTTCAAGGCAGGAAACATGCCCGATCTCCAAGTTTTAAACTCAGTATTTGAAATGGATGCAACCAGACACGTATATCTACATGTCTTCTGAAATATCACCATCTGGGCTTCAGTTCCTTTGAAGGTGGGTTTTGCAACTGGCTATAGCTGAGGCAGCCAGGGCGCAAGCCACGAAAAGATGAGGGCGATGATAATAGGGAAAGGTGAACCGTGTGCGTCCGTCTTGGGTCCAGAGGCACGACTGTGCTTGCTGGGCGCCGGCCTCCAGATCGATCTCCTAACCTGCCCCCCCTCCCCAGTGCCGAGAGCCTGGAGAATCACCACCCGCCTCACTTAGAGAAGTTTTTTTAGGGGGGAACCCCGAAAGTTTGGGCGCAAGCGTTTGCAAACGAGGGTCCAGGCGCTGGAGGAATTTCAGTCCCCAAGTGCAGTGGGTCTCCCTCCCCCACCCCCATCTGGCCCCTCCAGTCTCAGCCCCAGACTTTGAGCGCGTCTCCCTCCTCATCTTGTCTCTCTTCGCCCCCCCCCCCCCCGCGCGCACTTTCCTCGTAGGGAGGTGCCCCAGCCCAGGGAGCGGCGCCGCCTCGTGAGGAGCCGGGAACTGGGACTTTGTAGGCCAGTTGAAGGCAGACATTTCTCATCTCGCCCGCAAAGACCCAGCCCCAAACCCCCCCGTGCCTCGTTTGCTCGCCCGGCCACGCGATCGGACCCACGGGGAAGCATCTCCAAGGACTGAACCCCACACCGCTTCTTCTTTTTTTTGCGGGACTTTCCGGAATTTCCAGGGAGAAAAACGAGACAAAAGAAAAGCCCGTCACGCCGCCCCCCCGCCCCCCCCCCCAATACCGTACTGGAAAATGCAAGCTTTTGAATTCCGGCAGCCAAGGGACCGGCTGTCACTTCGGAAGGATCCCACGCACCCACCTTCGCACCCACCGCGGGATCATCTTCCCATTGAGAAGCCCAAGGGGGGGGCGAACATGGTCACCCCCGCCGCCCCGTGTCGGAAACGTGCCTGGCGCAAAGGGCACAGGCAGGGGCGGCCCGGCCCGGCGGAGCGATCGGCAGGCCAGCGGCGGTGGGCGTGCGAACATGTCAGGCCGGGCTCCGCGCTTCTTCGCCGCCGCCGCCCCTCCGAGCGGCAGGTTAGCAGGGCTCCAGGCAGCCGGCCTCATCCCGGCCGTCTCCGCAAGGGCCGGATCCTTGACGGACTCGCTCCCGCAGCCCGATTTCCTTCCGCAACCCCCGACCCCCTTTTATCCTCTTCGCAATTTAAAGGGACCCGGCTGCAAGGGCTTGACACGAGGGAACGGAGAACGACCACACAGCCTTTCCGGGGAGCGTCGGCAACAAAGTTGTAAGGCAGGATCCAGCCCACACACGTGCGCCCTGGGGGCCGTCTCCCCCTCCCCACTTACCTCCTGTCAGAGGGACGCGGCACCCAGCGCGTTCTGGATTGAAACCGACGGCCGCCTCGGTCTCGCCGGACCCCGAGAGCTTCTCTCGATCGAGAGTGGGAGGCGAGAGACACCCCCCCCCACACACACACACACGCTTCGGAGAAATCAGAGCCCATGTCTTGAAACGGGACGCCTTGGGAGCCTTTTCCGTGGTCCGAGGAGGGCGGGAGGGCGGTCAGACATCTAGCTGGACGTCCACCGAATACAGACGATCGCAAAAACGTGGGTTGGAATTCCAATTGCAAAGGGAAAGGCGGAAGGGAGAAAGACGAGCCCCCCCCCTCGTCCGCGCGCCCCCTCCGCTTTCCTCCCCGGTCTGGAAAGCGGCGCCCGGATCCGTGCGGCGCGGCAAGATCCCCGCCCATGCCGCTGTCACCGAGCGCGCTGGGGTGTCCAACTTGGAAGTAAGTCTCCTCCGAAAGTTTTCGTGGCGCAAGAAAAGCCCCCACGTGTTAGAAGATGACATATCCAGAAGCGGAGGCTGCAGCAGCCGAGCTGGGAAACGGCGGCGGCGGCAGGAGGAGCGGCACCAGAAGTAGTAGCAGCAGCAGCACCGCCGCCGCCACCACGAGCAGCAGCCCCTGCGGCGGCGGCGGCCGAGGCGGCAGTCGCCCAGAACGCAGCCAGATCGCGGCGCTGCCTGGCTTCCCTTCGCTCGCTCCTTCTCCTGCCTGTTTAAGGAAGGGCCCAGGTCCCCACCCACTGAAGTTAGACCGCTCGGATGGTGCAATTTCGCTTGGCAGATTTACAGGGCAGGGAGCCGCCATCCAAAATCATGGACCGCCTTCCCCAACCCTCCCTCCCTCCCTCTCTCTCTCTCTCTCTCTCTCCCACCCCCCATCCCGGCTCCCTCCCCGGCCCCAAATCCCCGATCAGAAAAGCAACGGCTCGATCCACTAGGAATCTCCAGGAACGTCGCCTTGGAATTTCTCTCGCCCTCTCTCCGTTCCTTCGGCAGGATCTTGACACTGTCTTCATATTTGCGGCATTCTCTCTCTCTCCCCCCCCCCCGCCGTGCCCCGCCTCCCTCGCTGCCATCTGAGCATTCAGATGAGGGTTATTTCTTGCTGTCTCCCTTCAAGTTGGCAATAAAGGGGGAAGACGGTCCCCTAGTGGTGGTAGCTGATGCCTACAAGGCGAGCGGAATGGGGCGCCTCCTCCTCTGGACGTTAACGGGAGGGATCTGCGTGTGAGGAGTCGGGAAGGACCAATGGAGGAAGGGGGGAGCCCTTTGGATTAGAGGCGATGGAGGAAGCCATCCAGCGGCCCTAGACCCACTCACCCTGTTTCCTCGGAATTCAGCAGCAGTCTTCACAGTGGGGAAATTGGGTTTCTCAGCCATGGTAGACTGAGCAATGTGGTGTAATGTGGGCATTTTCAGGTGACATGGTTCCAAATGAAGAATTAAGAGGCCTTAGCTTTACAAAAGACCTGCTTCTACCAAAAAAAAAACAGTTTGTTGATTCTGAAATTGAAAACGAGTATTTCCTGAAGAAACTCTGAGGAAATCTTAAACTAGCTGTCTTGAATGCGCAGGTTTCAGCAACGGCCAGGACTGCATTTGTGTAATTTAAACACGTGTGCCAGCTGCACCTTTTCCATGAGATGTCCAGTCTGATCAGGGCGAAACATGTCTTGTTTAACATCCTATTTGGATTACTGCAGTGTGCTCCATGTGCGTCTGGCTGTCTTTGACATGTGTTCAGAAACGTCCGCTGTTTCAAACTGCTGAGCCAGGCTGCTGACTGGTGCTGGTTACAGGGAGCATGTAACAGCCTTATTGCAACAGCTTCACTGGCTGCCGGTTTGATCCCAGGCCCAGTACAAAGTGTTGGCAATTCCCCATAAAGGCTTCTGTGGCTTGGGTCCAGGCTGTTGGAAGGATTGTATCACTCTCTATGACCCTTCTTTGCTTTTAAGGGTTTTCCCCTGATTCCACCACTTTCCCAAGCTTGTTTGGTGAGGACTGGAGGCATGGCCTTCTCCGTGACAGCTCCCACCCTTTGGAATGTGCTGCTCAGAGAAGCCAGGTTGGCCCCCTTGCCTCCCTCTTGTTCTTCTGTCTTCAGGCAAAGAAATTCTCTTCAGGAAGGCTTTCAAGGAAGACGTGTCTCACAAATGTACTGTACTTAAAATTAAACTTAGATATTTTTAAATGTTTTAAATTTGTTGTTGATCTTGGTTTTAATCTTGAGATATGTTTAACTGTTTTTTTAAAAAATATATGGTATTCATAAGGCATTTAAAAATTCTTGCTTGTTTAGTTTTAGCTGTTGTGGGGGGAGAAAGGTGGAATATAAATGCAATTAGTTAGTTAATTAATTAAGGCAGATAGTTGCCTGTCATTAGAGCTAAAGAGCTGGAGGAACATGACTGAAGGTCTTTTTGGGCTCGGAAGTCATACTTCAGGGGAATCTGTGCATATGTTCTGAAGACCAGGTAAAACAAGCTAATTTTGCATATACCAGGAGGCTGATTGTGTGACACTCACATACACTCAGCCCTTAAGGCTTGTGCTCTTCTAATTACAGGCTATCTGTAACATCTGTTTCTCATGCATACTCTGTTGGGAATGGTGTGCTCCCCTCTTTCTCCTTCTGATGCAGCCTCAGATCTCTCCTGCCAGTGGCCAGTACAATATCCTTTGTCAGCGCACTCTCTGATACAAGTTAGTGAACTAACAGCTTTTATACTGTTTTGGGCCCTCATACACAATTATTGCACACACACACACACACACACACACACACACACACACACATATAGACATGGAAAGTAGCTGCCTGCATTTTTCCCCACTTTCTTTGGAGTGTAGTTTTTGGGACTATAATGATCAGCACCTGCACCTCAGGATTTACAACACCACTTCTGAGTACAACTCATTTGTGCATCATTAAAAAATAAATAAACCGGGTGCTTCCAGACAGACACCTCCTAATGCTCCTAATCGACTGTTTGTTTGTTTGTTTGTTTGTTTGTTTGTTTGTTTGTTTGTTTGTTTGTTTGTTTATTTATTTATTTATTTATTTATTTATTTATTTATTTATTTATTTATTTATTTATTTATTTATTTAATATCCCGCCTATCTAGCCAACTCAGGACCACTCTAGGGGGCTGTTCCTCTCGGTGAAGCAAAAGCAAGTTGGCTTCCCCCCCCTTGTGCCTTTGGAGTATATGCATATATATGTCTAGAGATTATGTATTATGCTAACCTCAAAAATCTTCAGAAAAAGGGACCTAGCCAAGGAAATATGGGAATGGTTGTTGTAGGCTTTTCAGGCTGTTTGGTTGTGTTCTAGAACATGGTCAAAGAGCCTGAAAAACCCACAATAGCCATTGGATCCTGGCTGTGAAAGCCTTAAAGAATACAGATACGGAAATATTTGTGAGGTTTCTTCCTCCTTTTGCCTCAGCAACATTTCTTTGGATAAATCTGAGTTGACTTCACTGGGTGAAGAACTGTTCCCATATACTACTATACTTGGGAACAATTAAGAAGTCAACAACAGATCCCAGTTTTAGGGATGAACAATAAATGGACTCTCAGAAGGTGTGCCCACCCCACAAAATATGAATCTGAAGAAAACCGGCAAAAATGTATGTATGGTAGTACTCGTCTTTTAAACATTTAATTGCAGTTTTGATTTTCTTGTTGGTCTCCTCTCACTTTTATCTTAATCGCTGCTGAGGCTGCTGTTTAATTGTATTCAGTTCAATTCATTATAATGGGATCACTCTGATTGTTTTGACTTTTGCTGCTAGCCACCTACAGCTGAGGACAGCTCTAGTTAGATTAAAAAAAAATTAAAACCAGTTATTAATTGAACCAGCTGATGAACCAAACTGCTAGAGTATGACTGCCTAGCTTTGAAAAAGGGATAGGGCTGAAAATGAGAAGAGGGCAGTAAGGATGGGGCTTAATGGGGGTGCAGAGGGCAGTTCAGCCCAAAATTTCAGGAGGGGGACCTTCACTCTATAGTACAGAGATTCATTTACTTATATCTGCAAGTCACAAATCCCCCACTTTCCCGCTCAAAACTGATTATAGGAGTTACACAGAAGGGAAATAGAAATCAGAAAAAAAAGAATCAACTAACATAAGAAGGTTAATATTGTATGAAGTTTGAGTCTGTTTAATTTGGCTTGAACAAAGAGACACATGATTTCCTGTTCCATACCAGGCATAAATTAGCAAAACATGTTAATTAACACACCCTTATGGCTGTTGCAAAGATCGCTCTTCTATCTACTTGTAGTTTACCTATTGATTTCATGAAGCAGGAGGACAACCCACTGTGAGTGATTGTGGTTCTCCAGATATTGTTGGACTGTGATGTTTCACAATCTCACGCAGCCCACGGTGGTTAAGGGAAGCTGTAGCCCCCACCTTGGCCTAATGCTGCTTTACATAGGCTGTGAACACATCGGCTGAGGGAAATGCTTCATGTATCTGCCACAGTGGGCTCTAGTCCATGGCTGTGTATACTACAATAAATCTGTTCCTCTTCAGGGTGGCACCAGATCCTATCTGCTGAAGCAGAAATAACAAGGAGTTGATTCACAGCTGCTCATTGGCAGGAACATCCATAATGTTTGGTCTGTGATTGCTTATTCACACATGCAGTCCATCTTTTACACTGCTGTCTCCAGCTGACAAGCCTGCCCTTATATTTGAGATTTTCATTGCAGATGTTAAAATAGCGACAGAGGGATTAGCAGTGCTCCCTCGTCCATTCATATTTCGTAGCTAAGCTGATTCCTTTCGTGCATATTTAACTGCCAGGAGACTTTGGAACTGATTGAGACAAACGATTTCCAAATAGGGTCCTGGTGGCAGGACAAGGTTTAAGCAGCAGCTCCTCCAGAAAGACTGAAGTGAAGAAATGCTTGTTTCTCAACCAATGCTATTTTTTTTTTTTTGCTTTTTCCCCTGCTCCCCCCTCCAAAATTCCAAATCTTGAAGATTTGCACTTCTAAGGTCAGACCAGAGTTACAGACAGCTCTGAAATCTGTTGAGCAGGCAAAAATAGTATTCCAAAGCCCATGCAATCCAAAGAGAAAACTGGAACCTATGCTCATCTCCCTGATTTAAATGAATGGAAACATGCTCAATGACTTCAGAAGGTGGTGGATAAATAGTGGTTGAAGGACCATCTCTCAGGGTGCTTTAACTATAGACTTTCACATTGGCAGAAAGGTTATCCTTTTGGTGTCACCCCACTTGGGAATTGCAATGTTTTTTAAAGGGGAATAATAAAGGAATAGGTATATATGTATGCTCGCATTATTTAAAGCATTCCCTCCCACCCAGTCTTTAGTCACTGTCTCCTAAAACCACCTTGCATATCTGTGACTAAAGACTGGGTGGGAGGGAATGCTTTACATAGTGCAAGCATGCATGCATACCTGTTCTCTTATTATTACCCTTAACAACAACAAAGCCTTGCCACTCCAAAGTGGGATGGGACCCAAAGGGTGAACTTCCTGCCAATGCAGAAGTCTATAGTTAAAGCACCCTGAGAGATGGTCCTTCAACCACCACTTAGAAAGCTCCATGAAGGGGAGTCCACCTCCTTCTGAAGTAGTCCATTCCACTGGCAAACAGCCCAGTTTGAGATTGATAGGCATTGTTATAAAGATTTAAAAGATCACACCTGACTTGCAAATTCCTCCCTGCCAGCCCACTGTCCTTTCTGCATGCGGCACAAAGGCACCACAATGTCCTTGATCACTCCCATTCAAACCCATGGGGCTTGTGCAGGAGATCTAAATGGGAGAGGTGGTGGTGGCCCAGTTTCGGTATTACTCTAACTATAAAGATGGGTAACAGCTGGAAGCTTTCCAAGCAGCTGGAAGCTGATCTAGTGGGAATGTATGCATATACCTTCTCTCTCTCTCTGTGTGTGTGTGTGTGTGTGTGAAGGAGGTGGTGGTGGAAGAAATTAATTGCACATTCAGTTCAGATGTGATCACAAGCGCTGCAGGTTGTGACACGTCCTAAACTCTCACATCACTAAAAATAAATGTAAAAGAGCTTATTCATGCCAATTTGGCAGACAGAAGGTTAACATATGAATAGCGTGCTTGACAGGCGAGAGACATGGAACAATGGATTAACCTGCTACTGGAAATAGCATCCTGACAGGCACTGGTGAGAACACACCTAAATCCAACAATCGAATGCAGCACTCTCCATAGATCTCCACCCAGCATGTGTTTACACTGTGGGCTTTCAGTATCTCTTGGAGGCTGAAATGAGCGAATACCAAGTTAAAAAACAAACACCTACCACTCATGTACAGTGAATAGGCATTTTCCACTGGGCCAGAAAGCTCTTGAGGTTGGCAGGAATTCTTCCATCCATTGGAGAGAGATGTTGGTTCCAGCCCACTGATAGGAATTAGGCTAGGTGCATCCTAAGATAATTAGATGGAGCTGTAAACCAGTGACTATGACTCCAAACATAATGAAGTAGAAAGCTTTGAAAGTCAGTATTGCCACACCATCAAATGCAATTCACAATGTACGTACCTCTCTAACAAAATCAAAATCAACATGGTAGAATTTCATTGCAACTGTTGTCTTTCCTTTGCCTCCTAACTGTGTAATTAGCAACTGCATTTCATGAAAGGCATCCTTCTATTGGAGAGCATGGGACGGTCTCTTTTCCTGTGGTGCCTGCCACCTGCAGTTTTTATGTTATTATATGAAAAATAATTAACAATTTTGGAGGAAAATGTGTTTGCTGAATTGAAGAGCACTTTAGGCGATGAATCAAAGATTTTGAACTTCCATTGCCTAATGTATATCAGTTGAAGACACACTGGCCCAAACCCTTAATGTTGTAAATTACATTGGAACAGACCCACTGAATCAATGGGGATGAGTTGAGTCAACTCCTATGGAAGATCCACTGATTCAAATGGGCCTGCTTTAGCTGCGACTTACTTCAGCTTAGTAAGTCGCAGTTGGAGTAGACCCATTTGAACCAACAAAACTTACAAAGGAGCAGGTTCTGTAAATGATTCAATGGACCTAGTCTAATGCAATTTACTACACTAAGCAAGAAGAATTTGGCCACTGTCACTTTTTTAAATGGAAGCAGAAACCCCTGGAAACGGGGATAGGGAACAAATGGGGGTGCAGGTGGATCCTCCCATCTCCTTGGTCATGCTCCAGAACAAAGCACTGGGTGGGAAATGCCCCACTCTCGGCTCCTGCTTCCAGAAGTCACTGGAAGAGCTCATGAGAGCCACCTATTTAACTTTGCTCCCCAGCATGACTCACTGTTTGGGGGGGACGAGGTGGGTGGGATAAATACTCGTGGAGGGCTTTTCCAGAAGACTGTGGCTTTGCCAGCTGAGGAGGCTTTGGCTCTTCTCCTGTGTGAAGGAGAACGGGGGAACTGAAAAGAAGGACCGACCGCCATGGTTTTCTAGGAGCTCCGGTCAGTGGCCCCTGAAAGGGAGAGGAAGAGTATCTTCTATTTCCAATAAGCGGTTGAAAATGCCAGGGAGGCCCACTTCCTTTTCTGTGTGGGAAGGGATGGGACCTCAGTGTGGGCTGGAGTAAGTCTGTGGGAGCCAGAAACCACCCCTACCCCATTTTAAAAAGGGATTTTTATCATGTTCCTAATAAAACCCACAGGGAATCCAGCTTTCTGCAGCTATTACTAGGAGCACTGGGGACTGGATGCATTGCAGATCAGGAATGGCACGGGATCTTAATTCTTGGGATAAAAGCTGTTTCCTTCCAAGGGCTTGTTCAGTTCAAGTACCACCACCACCACCACCACCCGACTCTGTTTACTGATTCTATCAGCAACAAGGTTTTCTCTTATGATAATGTGGGAAATATTAGCATCATTTCAGGCTGGCAAGAAAGCAGCTGTCAATCGAAGTGTGCCTGAAGGTCCTCCTACAAGAATACTCGTCCAGAGGAAAATGCAGTGCTTTACAAGAAGATATATATCTGACCTACAGATCTTTTGGTTACCGACAGGTGGCAAAGTTCAAAAGGGCTCCCTGAGATATGGAAAGACACCCCCCCCCTTACAAGTGTATTTGATTCTGTCTTACGGTGTGAAATTATAGCTCTCTGATTCAGGGTTGCAGCTATTAATGGCAGTATTTTCCCCCCCCAGGGACTGACAAACTCTCACCAGATATGGTTACAATGGACCGTGGGTGACATGATTCCATGTGCTGTCAGAATGATTACAGTTTGAACAACAATTTGCATGTAGAAATAATGCTCACAGACGTGAGCAGCTGTTGATGAGGAAGTGCCTTTGTATTTTATATTAATCCCATATCCCGGAGATTAACTCAATGCACTAACGTTATTCACGCTGAGGGTTTCTCTGCTGGGAATTTGAAGTTTATGAGATTGTTATTAGCCTGAGTCTCCAAATAAGCCCTGCACATTTTATATATTTGGTAATTTGGAAGTGTGACATTGTTAAGCTGTTGAGCAACATAAAGGGGTTTAGGTCAATAAGCTTTAATGAGAAACATACTCAGATTTAGGAGGTGAAAGACTGCACACATTTGCCAAAAGATTTGCACAACAGGTCTGGGGATCTGTTGATTGATAGACAGGACTACTAATGTTAAGAATTTACAGTCCTCTATATCTCATTTGAAAAGTAATTCGTGGCATCCCTATGTGACGTAGACTGATCAGCATTTTAATACTGGGGCAGTTTCAGTCTGCTTTATACAACAATGCAGATAATTTGCTGCAGAGAAGGAATAGGAATCTTAGAGCACAGCTACACACAGAAAAAAAAAACTATTTGAATTGGATTTAGCATGTTTGAAATCAAGTTTTAAAAAAAGGTAACTACACAATGCACATGGAAAAGTGGATTTTTAAATATATGCCTGGGAAGCATTTTTCTTGTTGTTGGAAAGTGAAGTATTTTACTCAACTGTGAGAGAGTTGTTTATTTTAAATTGCTTGTGAAAACAATGTATTGTGTATCATTCTGGCCTATGTGAATACCTCTGTCAGCATTCACATATGACATATTGTGTCTATGTCGTTTGCCACTGTGGTGTGCCTTCTGTGCTCCCTCTTCTTCTTCATCCTTTATGTGCATATGTGTGGGTTTCCCTCCTTTGCAAGCCTAGAAGTGCCAATCTAGTCAAAATGTGTGTGTGTGTGTGTGTGTGTGTGTGTGTGTGTGTGTGTGTGTGTGTGTGTGTGTGTGTCTTGTTTGTCTGTCTGCCTCCGTGTGTACATTGGGCTGCAGGGTGTAGAACTGATAAAACCATTCCTTAAATACCTCAATTACCTTGAAAACCCTATTGGGTTCGCTACAACAGTGGTCCCCAACCTTGGGCCTCCAGATGTTCTTGGACTACAATTCCCAGAAGCCTTCTCCACCACCACTTCTGCTGGCCAGGATTTCTGAGAGTTGAAGTCCAAGAACATCTGGAGGCCCAAGGTTGGGGACTACTGCACTACAAGAGCATTCTGGCACAACAACAATTCTGAAGCCTTTCTTCTTGCCTTAGCTCAGAGCTTTTTCTTTAGGGCTGCAGCTTGGGAGCAAGTTACCCCAGAAATCACCTGTTCCTCTTTCAATCACTGGGGCTTTCCAGGTGGCCTATTTAGTTCTCTCACTTCAGAAACTGCCTGTTCCCTTTATTATCCTCAGGAAACACCTTCTCCCTATTTTATGGAGTTACCTCAGGAGCCACCTGTTCCTGTGAGGATCTCCTGGCTTTCTAGGTGGCCTGTTTTATCTTGATTTTAGAAACCAACCTGAAAAACCCTTAAGGGCGGTATTTAATTTTTACATCTCTGCAACAAAAACACTACATGGCAGCTGATATTTTGGAAGTTCCCAAATGCCAGCTTGGTGTCAGCCTCACTTATTGAGTTTATTATTTAATTGCTCTGTTTAATCA
Source organism: Pogona vitticeps (assembly GCF_051106095.1). Classification (NCBI taxonomy): domain Eukaryota; kingdom Metazoa; phylum Chordata; class Lepidosauria; order Squamata; family Agamidae; genus Pogona; species Pogona vitticeps. The sequence goes on along the minus strand of NC_135784.1, from coordinate 157,340,329 downwards.
GAGTTTTGAAGTCCTACAACAGAGAAATTAAGCATTGCTTCTCAGCCTTTCCACAGAGCTGATTCCCACAATATAAATGGGATATTTGAGCCTGCATTTATTCTTCATCTGTCTTTGCCAATCCACCCTGTGGACAACAGCAGCTGTAGGGTTCCTACAGCCAGAATGAAGTGAGGATATACTGTAGTCTAATCAGGGCTGAGCACTTTGACACTCCACTGATTTCAGGGGGAGAAGACTTTTTATTCAGAATAAAGTCCTGCTCAGGCTAGTGTACCTTGTCTCAGAAGAGGGATGCATAGAATTATAGCCTGAAGCCTGGCCTCTGGACCAAACAGAACAAGAAGAGTGGATTGGTTGAGCACATCAGGCTTAGGAGCAGGGAGGATAACATTTATTAATGCAGTGCCCTAACTTTCAAACATGAATGGAGAACCAGCACTAAACCCAACTAAAACAACAAGCACACATGCATGCACAGAGAAGCATTGGAAAAAAAAAAGAGAACTTTTACCACATCTGCTGCCTGACTTGGTACAGTACATTTTATTACCTCACTTGCTTCTATGTGTAGGTCAAGTTAGATGAGATGGGCAACTCACATCTGAAATCAGAGCTTCCTTAAGTGGCGAAAGCCACCTACGGTAGGAGCACCACATCCGCGGGACCAGTACCTGCGCTTTCACTTATCTTCTGCCTGAAAATATTAAATAACACCATCACCATGCCACAAACATACTTCCAAGGTGTACTACCAGAACTGGCCACTAGCAGGGAGGAGAGACTGTGCTATATCCATAGGGTTTCTATAATTGCACTCTCTGGCATCTGGTGGGGGTGCGTGGGTTTGGAACCAATCCTCCATAGATAGCACAGTCCTACTGTATTTGTCATAGTATCCAATTTTCCTCATTTAACATGCTTTGTTTTGTAATTGGTCATCAGCCTTAATTTTCATATCTCATTGCTCAGGCATGTGACTCTGAGAGAATCCTGTTGCTGAAGGACAGCCATGTTCTCTGCCTCTAAGCAAGAGCTGAGTATTCTACCTAGTCTGGCCCTCCTACCTAATTCCCTGTTCAGGAGGTCATAAAAGCACACTAACTGGGAGGCTTTGTCCCATGTCCTGCTGCCCATCTCGCTGAGCCTTTTAACCAACTGTGCCCGGGCTGTGGAAGTCTCTCTCTCCGTGGTTCATTGGCTTTTTAAAAGTGTTTTCTTAGGTGACCGTGGTGGTTTGATTTTGCCGAGCCTTAGAATTTGGGCGATTCTTTTGCTGTCCTGGTTGCTCACCATTTTTTTTTTTTGTTGCAATGGGCTGCTTGTCCGTGGCTTTTAGTTTTTTTATGTTATATTTTAGTAGTTTGCTGGATACTTGTGCTTCTTTAAAGGCCTTCAATGAAGAAAAATAGTACATGTACACTAAATCTGGATCAGCTGTATTTAGAAATAGTTGGGCCATAATACCCATAATTCCTCATGAGTAGCTATGCTGACTAGGGCTAAAGAAAAGGACTGGAAATAGGGTGGAGCAACCGGGTAAAATAAAGGGGCAGAGGTGTTTGTGTATCTCTGTAATATATCTTTAAAATCAACCACTTTTAAAACTGCCTTTCCAAAAGAGAATTCCAGCTCACTTAGTTTGGTTATGGCTGCTCAGGACTGGAAATATCCTTTGCTTCCTATCCAATCTTGAGAAAAACTCAAACCCAGAAGGTCAAATTCCAGGTGGTCCCTGGGCCTCAATGGTACTACATCGAGAGTACATATATCAGAGAAAGCATGCACTGAATCAGAGGCTTTTTTTTTCACTCTGCAACATTTGCCATCGTCACTGGGAACGTGCGGAGACAAGATGAGTATGCACTTTGTTCTTAATTCGTGCTACTCAAAAAAGTAAGAGCTGGCGCCTTGCTCTGTAAAAAGCAGCTGAGAAGGGGTTTTGGCTACTCTCCTCAACCACCGTCCTGTCAAACCAATGCAGAAACAGACAACTTGACGACCAAGATTTTTGTTGTTGTTGTTTTCAAAGAGAAAGCTTCCTGTTCCCACGATATTAAAAAATAAAAAAAAATGCAGGATTACAAGACTGAACGGAGCAATGGTTGTGAGTAGTCAGTTTAGAGTGCAGCCTTGCACACATCTACTCAAAAGCCTCTCATCTGCATTATTAAAAGGCTTACTCCGAGGCGAGTGAGAACAGGATTTCAGTTTTATTTAATTATACACTAGAGAGTAATAGGGAATATTCCAGTCTGCGTTCCTAGATTTGATGTTTATAAAGAAGAATTGTCATTATCTGATGAGCAACAGAACAGAGGCCTATTTTTACTTTAGCCTCAAATGTTTCTCCCTGTGTAAATCTTAAACAAAATCATTCTAAAATCCATCACCACTGCTGTTCGACCCTGCATAAAACATAAATTAAATACCAATGAATTTGTTGGCACTCTGGACTGGATTGTGCTGAGCTTAAATATATATTTGGAGACTGTGCATGTATTAGGAAAGATTAGATAAACATAATTTAGTACAGCTACAGTCCTACACCCTGGGAGCTTCCTTCTAAGTAGACATGTATTTCCTTCTAAGTAGACATGTGTAGAACTGTACTGTAAGCATATAACAAGATGTTTTATATTGCAAGGTAGCAAAAAAATTTACACAGATAAGTCTGTTATATAATTAGCAGCTTATGAACCAATATCTCTAAATGTTTTATCAGTGACAGAAGGGTTTAATATAGCTGAATTAGGAACACCATGCATCTTGCTAGGGCTAAAGTTGTAATCCTAAATATACCTTCTAAAAGGCAGGGATGCTGGCAAGTCTTTTCGTCTGAGTCCCAAGTCCGCTTGGTCTTTCATACCAAGCCCTGAATCCCAAGCACCAAATCCGAGTCCCTATTTTTTTAAAAAAGTTTCCCTCCCACAGGGAGCAATCCCATCTGTAAACCAACCCTCTGCTTACTTCCCAGTGACCAACCACAAAGCAAAGCAATTCAGTCTGCAAACAGCACCAGGTATAAAAAGCTCCTGCTGTGACAATCAAGACATTTTCAGCAGTTAAATAGTATCTTTTTCTAATGGCAGGTTATCTCTTATGTATAGGATGGCCCTGGAACAAGCCACTATCAGTTATGCCAGTAAGGTCATCCCTATCATTAAAGCAAGGGTGGGACAGTCTGTCTTAGGAAACAGGCTTCTGGGGAAACCCAAAATTTCCTAGCAGCCAGATTGGTGTTTCAGTCTGTTGCAGCAAAACCAACCAAGATTCATGTGACTAACGTTATTTGGCATACACTTCCTATGGGACTGCAGCCCACTTCTGTTTATTATATTTATTATTCTATTACCATGGGAAGGACCAGTGGATATATTTTTTTATGAATATTATTTTGTCTCTGATACCAAGACTTCTTTGGCCAGATCTGAAGTCCCACAGAGGTCACTGAGACATGGAGCACTGTGCAATCCCAAGCATGCTAACAGAGAAGTCCACTTCTGAGTATGTTCTTAGAACATCATATTGTGGTACAATGGTGAGAGTGAATTAATCATGTATGAGGAAGTTGTTGTTCCTAATGGCTAAGGGGGAACAAAGCCACTGGGAGCTGCTGCTTAAAGATGGTCCAGGTGTCTTGAGCTGGCATTTGCTGAGGGCTTCATTCAGCCTTGCCTGAAAGTGTGTAAAGGTGGCTCAGTGTGTGTGGGGCTGACAACAGGTAAAAGAGGATGTGAATGAGGGCAGCACACCCACTGCTGGGATATAATCTCTGACTCCCGGGTACAGGGCCAGTTTGGACTTGGAGAGACAAAGATTCTGCAGCCCTGTATTATTGAAGCAATAATTAGCAGCCACAATGTAGTTTTTAAAAAGTTACCTGAAATTGCCATTAGTCAACAAGAAAGAAAATTCCCACTCTCCACCCAGTCCTGAAACTAAGTGGGTCACTCATCAGTGTAACTTGTCCCAATTGGGTACTTATGATGATGCCACAGATCCATAGGTGGATCTTGAAGTACGAGTGGGATAAAAAAAAATCAGTAAAATAAATGATCCATAAGGAGGCAGAGTCAGTTCCTATTTCTGCACCGCTTCAGTCACAGGAACAATGAAACAATAATGCCACGGCTGTTTATATTCTCTTTATCGTAACATTTGCCTCTAAAGCTGTGGAAATCATGGAAGGACTGATTTCATTCAAGACTTCACTGCACAAACAAAAACGGTTCTTAACAGGAAAGAAGGAAAAAACTAGAAGTGTTTTGTTTCAGGAAATCTGTGCCACCTGGGCTTTGGGCTGATCGGAGTTTGTCTGCTAAATCGCTTTTCCAAACTGCAGGTTTGAGGCTGGACAGCAGAGGGAGAGAAGAGAAACTGCTCCTGCAATACGGAGTTTCTTGTGTTTATCTTCTGTTCCGTACTCCCTAGATTTGGATTAGGTTATGAAAGAATGGCAACTTTAAAAGCTGGTGCCTGGACTTGCTTTTCCTTTATCCCTCACCAGCACCTTTTCCTTGGATACCATGTCCTCCCCCATCCATGTCTGAGAGAAGGGACTGTTTTACTACTAAGTTTCACATTCTGCTTTTTTTTCTCTTGCTAAATGTCAGGATAGAAATATAGAAAAACAATATTTCTTTAGCAGAGATGAAAATGATCCAGACTTGAGCCTGAGCGTTGCCTTGTAAACAAGATGAAAATAACTTGAATTTGCACACAAATCCTTGCAGTCTTGACCCCCTGTTCACTCATTCAATTAATTAATTCAAATGTAGTCATTTTGATCACCAAGTGTCATCAAACCTTTGAAAAACCAGTGCTTACAGGCTCTCAAATGGGACTCTACAGGGAATGCCCACAGTATTAGAACTCTCAGAAGATCAAGCTGTATTGCCTTTCTTGATCACAGACATCTTGGAGTTGACTCCAGGTGAAACACTTCCTCTCTATTACATCTCAACTAGAAATAGGCACTAAGCACTGTTTGGCGGTTCGTGCCAGTTCCCTTATTGGCCGAACAAGTGTTTGGTGCTTCAAAGCCCCACCTCTTCCAGTGGGCACCCAATCTGACTTCCCTGCCTCGCCTCTTCCAGGCACTGCCTCTGAGTGGGCACCCGCTGGAGAAGGTGGGGCTTTGAAGCACCGAACACCTGTTTGGCGGATAAAATGAACTGTGATGAACCACTGAACCAGGAGTTTGTGCCCATCTCAAATCTCAACACAACATGCACAGCTTTTAAGAGCAAGCCTCCCCTCCTCCCTGCTTTCCTGCCTGATTTCTTTATGGGTAACATCTTGCCTGATGAAGGGATATGAATATTCTGAAAGCCTGAACACATTTTGTGCCTTTTGTACTGGGCTGGTTCAAAGTATTGCTCCCCCCCCCCCAAAGATTTGGCTGTTTTTCTTATAGCCAGCTCACCTTTTGTACCATCTCCTGACAACCCCCTGAAAGCAGCCGCCAATGAACTGGAGATGGTGCTGGGAAAACATGACTTTTATTTTATTTTATTTTATTTATTTTCATGTAATAATGTAGGACAAGGTCATGCTGGTCAAGTACGAAAGACAAAGGAGGCCTGCTTCAGGCAGCAACATGTCTTGGGATGCCACAGAAGAATAATGAAAGCATGGAAGGGCAACAATGAAAGAACCTGAAATTATCATCAAATGTAAGGACATGTCACTGATGACTGATGCCAAGATGATCCGCCCTCTTGTATTCCCAGTTACTAGGCACATGGTTGAATGCTGGACAATGAATAAAATTTTGTTCATTTGCATAATGATGTTAGATGAGAGCTTTGTGGATATCCACGACCCCCAGAAAGATGAACAAATAGATCCTACATCAAATCAAGCCTGAACACTCTTCAGAAGCAAAAAGGACTAAACCGAAGCATGTTGCACTTTGGGCACATCATGAAAAACCAAGGTTCAATGGAATAGATAAGAATGCTAGGGAAAGTTGAAGGCAGCAGGAGAATAGGAAGAGCAAATATGAGAAAGACTAGCAATAAAGGAAGCCACTGCTTTCAGTTCACAAGAGCTGTGCAGGGCTCTTAACCACAGGACCTTTTTGACGTTACCAATTCAAAGGGTTGCCATAAATTGGAAGCAATTTGACAGCACAAATCAACAACAGGAACAAGATCTTAGGCTCAAAAGACCCTATATTTCCCCTACAGGTGTGCACCCCTACAGCCTTAAAAAGTTAACTGTCACTCCTAGAGTGTAACAGCAAGCCATGAACTATTAATTAATTTAAAAATATTTATCTGTAAGCTGTCTAGAAAAAAATGTTATTGGATGGACTAAAAATATAATAAACAAGCTAGGCTGCAGTATCCAGAATCCTATCAGTGGTCACGTAAGGTTTCCTTCACTTGTTGCAGTTAATGGATGAAGTACCAGAGTGCATCTCAGATGCATAACCAGGCACAAGAGCAGAAGATGCATCGCAGCACCTCATCACTTAGCTGTGTGGCAAGTCAATGCACACCTTATACAGACACCAATAGGATTCTGACCAGTATTTATATGAACGTGTACTGTAACCCCAAATTCAATTTCAAAATGAGTGAATATGTTTGGGAAGTCTGCCAATGAGGCATGCAGGTGGGTTTGTTGTGGGCTTCCAAAGGGCACAACTACTGCCCTCTTCTGTAGTTTTTGTTCCCTCTCTGCAGGGATGTAATCAGATGCTTTGAAGTAATTTCCTACAAATTCCTTGCAGTTAATTCTTTTTTGCAATACGTAAGATATAAGCTAAATTAGGGCTTCGATTTAATGATAACTACATTCCCTTTTCTGTAATAGTTACAAGTTAATCACTGCAATAGTTTTTGTTACTTTCACATACCATTGTTATTTAGTTGTGACCTGCACCACCATTCCAATGTTTTTAAAAAAGTAAATACAAAATAATTAATGTAGCTACATTTTAATAATAAGAAAGAAAATTGCCAGTATAAGTATACTGGCAACAAAGTTTTACAAGGAAACCTTGGGAACTGTAGCTAGAGTGGATTAGTTTTTAGAAGTAATTTTCAAAGCTCTGCATGTGTTTAAGAGGCATACTTTGCATATTGTACCTTACTAGACAACTTAAGGTATCAGGAAAAGAATGATGCCAGGCTGATATCACAGAAATGAAACAGTGTTCCAAAACCACCAATGGGCAACTCTAATAAATTAATAAGAGTACACCCCTTCATGGATTGCTGCCTTGTTGTGGCGAAGGGGCTTGAGTAATTAATAGAATTACTCAAGCAGTATGTGGACTGAGAACTCCCAGAAGTACAAGCTGGATTTCGAAGGGGCAGAGGAACTAGAGACCAAATTGCTAACCTGCGCTGGATTATGGAGAAAGCCAGAGAGTTCCAGAAAAACATCTACTTGTGCTTAATTGACTATACAAAACCCTTTGACTATGTGGACCACAGCAAACTATGGCAAGTTCTTAAAGAAATGGGAGTGCCTGACCACCTTATCTACCTCCTGAGAAATCTATACTGTATGTGGGACAGGAAGCAACAGTTAGAACTGGGTATGGAATGACTGATTCATTCAAATTTAGGAAAGGAGTATGACAAGACTGCATATTGTTTCCCTGCTTATTTAACTTATATGCAGAGTACATCATGTGAAAGGCTGGACTGGATGAATCCCAAACCAGAATTAAGATTGCCGGAAGAAATATCAACAACCTCCGATATGCAGATGATACCACTCTGATGGCAGAAAGTGACCAGGAATTAAAGAACCTCATAATGAGGGTGAAAGAGGAGAGCGCAAAAAATGGTCTGAACCTCAACATCCAAAAAACTAAGATCATGGCCACTGGTCCCATCACCTCCTGGCAAACAGAGGGGGAAGATATGGAGGCAGTGACAGATTTTACTTTCTTGGGCTCCATGATCTCTGCAGATGGTGACAGCAGCCACAAAATTAAAAGATGCCTGCTTCTTGGGAGGAAAGTGATGACAAATCTAGACAGCATCTTAAAAAGCAGAGACATCACCTTGACAAGAAAGGTCCGAATAGTCAAAACTATGGTTTTCCCTGTAGTGATGTATGGAAGTGAGAGCTGGACCATAAAGAAGGCTGACCCCCGAAAAATTGATGCTTTTGAATTGTGATGCTGGAGGAGGCTCTTGAGAGTCCCCTGGACTGCAAGGAGAACAAACCTATCAGTTCTAAAGGAAATCAACCCTGAGTGCTCACTGGAAGGACAGATCCTGAAGCTGAGGTTCCAGTACTTTGGCCATCTCATGAGAAGAGAAGACTCCCTGGAAAAGAACCTGATGTTGGGAAAGTGTGAAGGCAAAAGGAGAAGGGGACGACAGAGGATGAGATGGTTGGACAGTGTCACCGAAGCGACCAACATGAATTTGACCCAACTCCGGGAGGCAGTGGAAGATAGGAGGGCCTGGCGTGCTCTGGTCCATGGGGTCACGAAGAGTCGGACACGACTAAACGACGAAACAACAACACAGTCCGGTACAGCCCACCAAAGCGCTGCCCAGTCTAGACGGAAAGGGACGGGTGCGCTCTCTTCCCTTCTCGCCCTCTCTGGGAGTCTTCCACCTCATTCCTCATCTCCCACCAAGAATCGAATTAAAAACGAACAAACCACCGCGCTGCCCTAAGAATGGGCATAAGGCAGAAAGGGAACAGGAGCCGACCATTTTAATCCACGTCCGTCGTCCCCTACTACGCTAATGTCGGCCCGTGCCCGTGGGCTGCTTCGTCCTGGGGCTTCCTTCCAGCCTCCCCTGCGCCGTCCGGCTTTCCTGCGAGAGCAACCGCCGCGAAGCGAGCCCGAAGCCAAGGCGGCAGCCAGGGAATCCCCTGAGGGAAGCCCCCCCCCCCGCGCCCCCGGAGGCAGGTCTAAACCCTGCCGAAGAGGGCTCGGGCGATCCCTCTCCAGGACCCGGGCCTGCGAGGAGGGCGCGCTCGTCTTTCGGGAGGCAGCAGGCTCTGGCCGGAGAGAGGGCTCCTTTGGCTCGGGCATCTCTTTCGGTGCGATCTCCGGCGCCGCCCGCTCCTTCTTCCCGAGGCCGAGGTCGCTCTCTCGGGCTCCTTCCTGGCAAAAGGCGGCTCCAGCCGGGTCCAAAGAGCGGTGGCGGTGGGGGGGGGGGAAGAGGTTCGGTCCTCGTCCCCCATCCCTGGGCACAGAAGTCCGAAGCAGGCAAGAGTTCCTCAGGAACACGATGGGAACGCCTGGAGGGAAACCATGGCGGTCGTGATTGTTGTAAAGCTACACGAGACCCCCCCCCTTTCCCACGTGCAGAGAGCGAGCAAGAGTGGGGGGAGGGCGCTGCTTCTTCTTCACAGGGCGGCTGAGAGGAGGCTCGCCTTTGCCCGGCCGCCTCCCTTTCCCGCCCAAGGCAGAAACGGTCTCCCCCCGTCGTGACCCAAATACTTCCCCCCCCCCGGAGGTGCATCTCCGTGTGCCCCCCCCCCCAGTCCGCCCCACTCTGGCAGTTCGGGGGCCCGGCGATGCTTCCTGGCAACCGGGCGCTTCCGAGCCCTCTAAGCCCCGCTCGGGGCCAAGCCGAGCCGGCAGCGGGGGGGGGGGGGAATCCTCGCCCCCCCCCCCGAGACCGGCCGCTTCCGCAGTCTCGGTACCTCCCGGGGGAGGGAGGAGCCGAGCGAGGCAGGCAGCCCGTCAGCTTCTCACTCCCCGGACTTGTCGGGTCTCCGAAAGCAACCAAGCCTGGGGGAAAAGAAAAAAAAAAAGCAAAAAGCGGCTTGTGAAAGGGAATCTCCCCTTTACGCATTCAATTCACAAACCGGGACAACGCTCCACAGCGACATGAGGCACGGACGGGGTTCGAACCCGCGATCTTCGGTTTACGAGACCGACGCCTTACCACTTGGCCACCGCGCCTGACGGGCTAGCAGCACAGAAAAGCAGCCAGTGGAAGGCAGGCTCCAGGTTCACGGTCTCTTTGCGCCGTGGAACGTTCCGTCCGCCGACGTTCGGGTTCCAGCGCTTGGGTTATTTTTCAGGGGGAAAAGGCAGAAAAAGGCCACCTATAAACCCAGGCTGGCACTGTTTCCCGGTGCCCTCCCTTTGCCCACCAAAGGCCTTTGCCGATCTGTTGCCGGCGGGCTTCGCGATCTTTCCGCGGACGCAGGAGGGAAACACAATGAATCGCAACCCATAGGACTGTACAGCTCAGCGCACCCCTCGAGCCCAGTTTATTCCAAGCCCCGATCCGGTAGCCGTGGCTCCGAAATGGACGAGAGGCACCCCTGCTTCAGAACCAGAGAGTAGCCCCTGCTGCGTGCTTTGCTCCGGTGTCTCTTTCGCTGCTTCTTCGTGTCCTCCCGGGGGAAGGTTTGCGATGCAACCGCTGCAGCGCGCTGGGAAGCTGCGCCGGACTTTGGAGCGGTGTTTGCGGTAGTGCAAAAGGCCATGCAAAGGCCAGCCAGGCATCTCTCTCTCTCTTTCTCTCTTTCGCCCCCAACCCCTCTTCATTTCTGGGCGCCCGGGATCGCAAAGAAATACGGGGTGCAAGAGGGGGCCCCAAGTTTCACCATCGGCGGTTGGGGGCGCGGATGCCAAGCGGCCATTTTAGCCCCGCCACCAGCTCGGGGGCGGCGGGCTGCCCCTTCCAAATGGCCGCGGGCACCTCTTATGCCGCCCGCGACTGCTGGAGTTACCGGCTTTTAACGAGAAGTGGAGAACGCCGTGAAAACGTTACACTGGAATTTGCACCGTGCCTACTGGCGGGCGCCCGGGAAGCCATTTTGGCTCGCAACCAGGGCAGATACTGTAGGGAGAAGATCCCAAACCCACAGGGACGAAAATATTCAAGGCGGTCGCACGTGTTGTTCTTTCCAGGTTTTCCTTCTTATACCTGGGAGAAACGAAAGGCTTTGCTTGTATTTCTTCAGCCGTTTACCGTAACTGAGGTTATAAATGCAAGCGTAGGCGATACCTTTATAGACCACTTAAAAAAAAACCCTCCCCATACAGCGTGCGAGTTGTGGAGCAACACCACGAAAGGCTGAGGTGGCTGGTAAACCGGATTTAATATAGATTCTCAGTCAGGCAGAAATGCCACCCCCCCCCTCTCTCTCTCTCTCTCTCTCTCTCTCTCTCTCTCTCTCTCTCTCTCTCTCTCTCTCTCTCTGTGTGTGTGTGTGTGTGTGTGTGTGTGTGTGTGTGTGTGTGTGTGTGTGTGTGTGTGTGTGTGTGTGTGTGTTTAAAGGGATAAATAAATTTTCTCACTTCAGGTTGAGTGCCTCCAAGCATCTGTAGAGTTCATACTTTTTCCTAAAGCAAACACTTAAAAAGCAGAGTGCCTCTTTTGTAAAGGGAACCAGAGTCCCCTTTATTTTGTTATATTATTTTGGAAAGGCTTGTAACAGACGGTGTGCACTTTTAAAAAATTGTTTAAAAATTGTTAAAAAAATTTAAAGCTTCTATATACCTTCAAAATGGTATTAAATGAAACATATTTGCCCTCTGGCCCGTCATACCTTTCCCCAGTGATTTCTATCCTTGGGGCCTTTGGCTTTTTTTTTTAAGACTTCAACTCCCAGAAGCCCCAGTCAGTGTATCCAAGGGGGGAAGATTCTGGGAGTTGAAGTCCAGAAAGAAGGGTCAAAGGTAGAAGACACAAACATTTGTGGGCTTTCTTCATCTGAATCCTTTCTTATGGCAACCAAAAAGTTCTAAAAAGTGCACAAGCTTTTGGGATCTTCCGATCTCTTCATCAGCCAAGACTGGAAGTTGGAGTGAACTTGTTTTGAGGTCTTGTTGTCTGCAAAGCGTCTGAGGGAATGAGGAAGGAGAGGTCGACCTGTAAAGCAGGTAACCAGGTGAGCACCTGGTCGTAACAGAAATGAGACAACGATTTTAGACCTCTCCAGGAGTAGTACCAAAGGATACCCGGAATAAAGAAGAGTGTGGCCTGCCATCCCTAAAAATGTTAAATCCAATCTGGGCAAAGCACAGCGGTGCTTTATCTGTGGAAAACGGAGAGAAGCCTGGCAAATTTTAATATTAAAAAGGCAGAGTGTGATTTTGGAGGCTGGAATGAGATCAGCTTTAAAAAGCCAGTGGGAGGAAACAAAGGCTACCCTTGTGGTCGAAATGTTAAAGACAGGATGAGGGCCATCCTCAGAGAAGCACACACAGGGGTGCTTTTTGGGGTGTGGGATAATTTTCATACTACACTATCTACTAGTGAGGAGGAGGGGCAGAATTACAGTGGGGTGCTGCTATTTTCAGGATGCCATATATTTTCTTCCTTTGATCAGAAATTGCAGGCTCAGTCCCCATGCAGGGCTGGAAAAGACTCTTTCGGCTGACACCCTGGAAGGTTGTTGCCAGTCCTAGTTAGTTGCTAGTTAGTACTACTGGGAGAGAAGGGATAGCATTTTGACCATCTTCCTGTGTGCCTGTTTAATTTTTCAGAAACAAGCCTCCTTAAGATCAGCAGGTGTTATTTGTTGGTGAGTAAGACTCTGATGGTGTGTCGACAGCCACTTTACTGGAGCAGGATTTGGACCCAGCTGGTTTCCTTGAGGCTGAAGTCCTAGCCATGCTCTGGACTAAAATATCTAGGTTCCCTTTATTCAGTTCCCTGTATGGCATATATTAGTGCTGTGAACATTACAAAGTAAAAGCAGTCTTATGATTTCCACCCACCAGTGTCACATACCAGAATAGAACAGAGATATTACAAAAATATCACATTTTTATATTTTAAAAAAACCACGGCTGCAGTCAAGATAATTTTGGATCCTACATAGAATCCTATTTCTGTCCACCTACTTTTGATGTATCTTTTCTTGCTTGTCATTTCTGGGTGCCAAAGACTGAACGGGATGATGATTGGAGCATATATACTGTGTTTTGTTTCCTAGCTAATCAAATAAAAATGGATATCAGCAAAGATACTCAAATTCCCTTCTTTCCACATGCTGGCATGTATACCTGTTGGTACTTCTGGAGGTGAGAGATGGCATCACTGCCCAGTTAGAAGCTTTTGGCTTGGCAGGCTGCTCTTTCTGTTGTGACTTGGGAGGATGACTCAGCCCAGCCAGTGAAGAAGAGCATTTGTAAGCAAAGCAACACTTTATTTACTGACTCAATTGGTATAAGAAAGTCACTGTAGTGTAGTGGGTAGAATACAGGACTAGAACACAGAGGAGCCAGGTTCAGGTCCCTGCTTGGCCATGCAGACTCACCAGGGGCAGCAGTGATGGTAAAAACACTCCTTAACTCACCTTGAAAACCCCTCCTATTAGCCGTAAGTCAGAAGTGTCTTGGAGGTATATAACAGCATTAACTAGTATAAAGTATACGTTATGTAAAGCTATTTTAATGCATTCAGATTGTATTATTTATTTGAATTTTATTATTTTTATTTTCTGTTCTGTTCAATTGACAATTTAATTATGCTGCTGTGTGTCTTTGTTATAAAAGCCCAGAGTGGCCCTTGGCCAGATAGGCAGTAAAATAAATAAATAAATAAATAAATAAATAAATAAATAAATAAATAAATAAAGGCACCCAGTGCACACACTTGTTTCAGTCTGTGGTTGGATTTATTTCATTTTGTCCTGTGATCATTTTACAATTCACATTCTTGGAATGCCTCCCGTGTGTGTGTGTGCGCGTGCGCGCGCCTGCGCCCGCGCACCTTTAAAAATACAACAAAGATCTTAGGGCACCACCTAGTGGAGCAATGTCTAAACAGCATTGTTGGGTAGGGGGAAGGTCACTAACGTTTTAAAACTTACTGGTACTAGGGTTGAACCTCAGTTATTAGAAACATTTTGCGTTGAGGGCAGTAATCAAACAGTTAAATTCACTGTTTTCACGTGCCTATTAATATAGTACGGTACATTAAAGAGCACATGGAAACAGTGAGTTCACTTGTCTGAGATGCAGCACAGTCCGTGCCTCCAAATAGTTGCCAAATGTCAAAGTTCCAACCTGGTAATAACAGGTTTTTAGATTTTAGTTGCTGATTTTTTAAATGCTACGTTTAAGTCTGTTAACTGAAGGCCTCTCTTACTCCAGTTGGACCTGCTTTTCCAATGGAGACTTCCATGCAATGACTGGTGCAGCCACGGCAGGCCTCCAGGGAGGAAGTCCAGGGCCTCGTTCAGCAGAAGGAACAGGAGGGTCCCCAGATGCCAACTTACTCTGTGAAGCCTATACTAACCTAAAATAGCTTTTTTCCCTGTGCCATCAAACTGCTGAATTTGCAACCATCTGATGCAACTGGGAGTTGAGGCAATCGGTTTTTGTAGAATTTGTTCTTAATTATCTTGTGAATTTTCTGTTTATGGTGTGTGTGTGTGTGTGTGTGTGTGTGTGTGTGTGTGTGTGTGTGTGTGTGTGTGTGTGTGTGTGTGTGTGTGTGTGTGTGTGTGTGTGTGTGTGTGTGTGTGTGTGTGTGTGTGTGTGTGTGTGTGTGTGTGTGTGTGTGTGTGTGTGTGTGTGTGTAGTGTTTTTAAGTGTGGCCGGTAGCCATATTAAATTCCGGGTATGGTTTACATACCTGGCCAGTAAATAAATAAATAAATAAAAATAATAATAAACACGCTTTGAAGTAAGGAAAATATGCACAGACGCGTATTTACCTTCACCAGTTAGGTCCAGAATTCTTCTCTGTTGATGTTCCCAGAACTCTGCAACTCTCTCCCACAGGAAGCCTCATCCTTGTTGTCCTTCCACAATCAAGCGAAGACCTTCCTCTTCAGGTAGACTTTTCCTGAGTGACTTGGCTGTCTGAGTGGGGTTTTTTAATGGATTGTTATGCCTTCCTGCTTTGCTTTTGTTCACCACTCCTTAAAGTGGTCCTTGTTTGATCTCTTTTAATATTTGTATACTTACTGTTTTTAGCTTTAAATGTTGTCTTTTAGTGATGTGAATTGCCTTATGTCCTTTTTAAGGTGAAAGGCAGGGTAAATATATTTTTTTAAAAAATCCAGAGTCTCAGATCAGCTTTTGTAAGAGGGCTTTTATGACTTCTCTTGTCTTTAGATCTGAGGTGGGCGAGTGGCTGCTTAATGGATTATGGCTGCTTGTAGAATAACTTTTTGCAATGGAACATCATTATCACCATTAGGTGTTTAGCTGGTGTCATCTTTTTTGTTGCAAATCTATAAATCGTGGGGGGGGGGCAGGGAGTACCCTGAGTCTTTGGCAAATAAATGCAAAGGTCACTCTCCTGCTTTACGATTTCATTTTCTTGAACACGAGCCTTTTATACACACTTCCCTGGAAGCAAACCTTAGCAGGGGCCATCTCAGTCACAAAAACCAAACTTCCTGTAGTTGCAGCCCAACCTCTTCTGGGGTGGGGGTTTGGTGGGTGGGTGGTATCCTCACCCTTTTTTGAAACAAGTGTTGACTAGATCCAGCTGGCCAGCCAAAACTGCTTATTGTACAGGGATGATACATGGCGAGGGCTCCATCGCTGGAGGCCTTCAAGAGAAAACTGGGCAACCCTCTGTTAGATCTGCATTGACTTGGATTTCTGCACTGAGCAGGGGGTTGGACGAGATGGCCTTATAGGCCCCTTCCCACTCAATCTTTCTATGATTCTGTAATACGAGTTTCTTCAACTTTGCTAGCATCATTGCCCAATGCAGTAAATTTAAGAGGTGCCCCCCCCATGATGTGACTGCATGGTAGGGGGCATCTGGTTCCATATCCACCTGCAGTGCGCCTGCTGACTCTGCCCTCTGCACATCAGTCAAAAGTCGGAATAGAAAGCCCAGATGTGTACAATGGGAGGCTCCCCCAACCCCACATTTGGGGACTTTGCATGCCTGAGAAGCCATTGCCCTAAAACTAAACCATCTGGCTACATGATTACACCACAAAACCAAATTAGAATGAGGGCAAGAAGCATTGCTCCCAGGCTGAACAGGTACCTTGTTAACACTATGCAGTTTCTCTTATCTGGCTGGTGCCTAGAAATCAAAAGCAGTGCTCTGAATATTCATGCTGAGCTGGCAGTTCTGCCCCCCAACCCCACCTTGACCCCGACCCTGAATCAAGTGCTTGGACACATCTTGCAAAGGGGTATGTTTGTCATAAAATATATCCCCCATTTCAGCTCATCTCTGCCGTTTACGTACACATCCTGCTAACTCCAAAGGGAGCCCTGGTTATGCTTGTTTTCTCAGCAATTTATCTGGTTTAGCCATAGAAAACACACTGAGGCAAAGTTGTAGCTTGGAGGGAGGTGGAGGGGAAAGATCCCTGAACGGCATCTATCCGATATGGAGCGTCCTTCTTGAGAAAACAATGTGAACGCTGGTCTTTTGTCAATGGGACTTCCCATACTCACAATAGAGGTTTTCACAGGATGTATCACTCTGCAGATGAACATTGTCACTGTGAAATAAAATGCATAGGAAGATAACTGACAGCTTGTTTGGCAGAATGTAAAGCAGCAATTTCTGTGTCGAGTCAGAGAACAAAAAGAATAAAGTAGACACAAAGAAGACATGGCTGCTGTAGCCACTGTCTTTTACAGGCTGTTTCCCAGCCAGCAGTATCCTGCTAACTAGAGTAACTGTCTCCAGGCCTAAAAGCGTGACACTCTGATATGCAGGGAGGGAGAGCCAGGGGTGATTGACACTGGCAGCTATGACCGTTAAGACACTCCTTGTGGTTTGCCACTCCAGCAACAGATCCAGCTTGGGGGAATGGAGGGTTTAGCTCAGTGGTTCCTAACCTGGGGTCCCCAGATGTTCTTGGACTACAACTCCCACAAATCCTGGCCAGCATACCTAGTGGTGAAGGCTTCTGGGAGCTTTAGTCCAAGAATATCTGGGGATCCAAGTTTGGGAACCACTAGTCTAGCTGATAAGACCATTGGCTCTCTCCATTGCCTTGGCTGAGTCTGCTCTGCTGTTCAGATTTCTTCTCTTTGACTTTGTGTCCCATCTTGCCTTTGCTAGGTTTTAAATGGATGTTCCTAACCTTGGGTACATGTTAGGAATTCTGTACTGTCTATTGGTATACACTACATCCAATGTGGTATAAGGGATGGAGTGAACGACTAGGACTCAGAAGATCTGGGTTCAAATCCCTGCTCAGCCATGGAAAGCCACTCTCTCTCTCTCTCTGTATGTGTGTGCGTGTGTGTGTGTAACTGTTAAAACAGTCCTTAAATATCACACTCATCTTGAAAGCTCTACTAGTGCTGTTATAAGATGGTTCTGACTTGACAATACATGTCTTTCTCTCAACACCCCCCCCCCCAAATACACAGTCTTCCCATTATGAGATGTCCAGCATAGTTTCAGGGGCGACACTGAAATCCCCTGACTGGTTGGTCTGGAGTATTAGGCCTCACTCTTTCAGAGGTAATACAATCCCAGTCAATCTATTAGAGAACCAAGGTCCTGCCATGTGAGAAACACAAAGCCCACTTTCCCAAAGGAGAACATATATATGTTTACAGACATTCTGCTACAATATTTATCATTTATGGTAAATGCAAACAAACAAACAAAAAGGACTGACTTAATTCCAGGACAACTATGGAGAACAGTCACACTGTTCAACCCCCAGGCAGAACAATATCACAACGGACCCTTGATATCCCATTCAACATTTGGAGAGGATAAGCCATTTGAATGACAGAAAGTAGAAATCAAAAGGAATAGAGTAGACTGGGCTGCTGGCACCAAAAGACAAGGTGAGTGGCAGCTGAAGTCCAGCCCCCACCCCCATAAAGCCCAAAATCTCCCCTGGACACCCCAGAAGCAATAGGGAGAGTTTGACTTTGCTCACCACAAGCCATATATACACATATACAAGTGTGTGTGTGTTTGTGTGTGTATACACACACACATATATATACTGTATAATATACATAAATTTGGTATATACCCTGTGTGTCTCTAGGGACGTGGTGGCGCTGCGGGCTAAACCACAGAAGCCTGTGCTGCAGGGTCAGAAGACCAGCAGTCCTAAGATCGAATCCACATGACGGAGTGAGCGCCTGTCGCTTGTCCCAGCTCCCGCCAACCTAGCGGTTCGAAAGCATGCAAATGCAAGTAGATAAATAGGGACCACCTCGGTGGGAAGGAAACAGCATTCCGTGTCTAAGTCGCACTGGCCATGTGATCACGGAAAGATTGTCTTTGGACAAACGCTGGCTCTATGGCTTGGAAACGGGGATGAGCACCGCCCCCTAGAGTCGAACACGACTGGACAAAAATTGTCAAGGGAAACCTTTACCTTTACCTGTGTGTATCTATACTGTGTGTACACACACACACACACACACACACACACACACACACACACACACACACACACACACACACACACACACACACACACACACACACACACACACACAGAGTAACAAATATCTACCAGCCATTTTGTACAATTGGAAACCTTTACCTTTACCTGTGTGTATCTATACTGTGTGTACACACACACACACACACACACACACACACACACACACACACACACACACACACACACACACACACACACACACACACACACACACACACACACACACACACACACACACACAGAGTAACAAATATCTACCAGCCATTTTGTACAATTGTATGTTGAAGAGAAATATGCACATCACTGTTTAGCCCTTTTTCAGATCCTAGAATAGTCTGCTTTTTGTTCTCTCACTCAGCTTTATTAACTAAACGTTATTTAAATATTGTTACACCATTAGGATTGAGGGTTTGTGATTCTTGTAGGGGCTTTGAGAGGGTAGATCACACAAATAGCCCCCCCCCCCCCAGTATTTTGTAGTCCCCAGCCTCATTGGCAGCAACATGTACATTTTAAACAAAGTCTTAGAAGTACATAGGGAACATGGATCTGGGATCAGAGCAAGTTAGAATGCCTCTTGAAGGGTACAGGGTGGGTGAACCATGATCTGTCTCCCCTTTATCTGGGTACAGGGCACATGGGGAAGTTTCTGCATACCCCCTACAGTGTGGCAAATTGGTGGGCAGGGGGAGGGGAATTAGGAGGAAACCCAATTGCATAAATTTACTGTTGATATGTACAAATTCACAAATGGATGATTTGTGGCAGACAGAGTCAGCGGAAGATGGCAAGTCCCATTTGCAGGGGGAACATGAGCACATTATTCGCAATAATTGCTTTGAAAAACGTGTCTCCCACTGAGACTGCTTTTGTATCCCACCAGGGGTACGGGTGCCAATACCTGAGAGCTACTGTATTGTTTTAGGAGACTTCAGTGTTGCTGCTGGGGCTTGTGGAAGACTCATCAGCAGACCCCTTGGTTCTGCACGGCTTCTACAAGGGCGTGTGCAGTAAGACGCTTCCCGAGTTGCAACCCTGGTGCTCCACAGCCTGCCTTACTTCAAATGGCACAATGGACCCAAGTACACACAGCCACTAGCTGTGTTGTCTCTCCTCTTGTTCATGCTCAATAGCTTGGCGCTTTAGGCACCTGGCTGCTGAGCCAGAGGTTGAGAGTTTGATTCCTCACTGGGCTTCCTTGACTGGGGACAGGATCCCTTCCAGCTCTGCAGTTCTAAGACGATGATGCCTTTGGGGTGTGTGTGTGCGTGCACCAACATTGCACATATAGAGCAAGGATGGTGTAACAGATAGAACAGCAGAGGTGATGATTCAAGAGACCTGGCTTCAGATTTCTGTTTGGATGTAGGAACTCAACGAGGTTGGAGAGGCAAGGGTAATCCACTACTTGAACAGCTCACAGATCTCAAAAACCCTATGAGGGCTGCCGTAACTTTATGGCGGACAACAAATTTTTGTACAACACACATACGGACACTTTCATGAGGAGCCAGTGAGCCTGGGCCAAGCCAAGAGGGTGGATGTGGGTCGTCAGGCTACATGCAAAAGTCTGGCTCTCCTCTCCTCCAGGACGGCTTGTCCACCTGGAGGAGAAATTTCCTGGGACTTTACATGAGACACCCCAAGGGCTGGCAACACTCAAGAGGTGGCAGAGGAACAGACAAGTGGTCACCCTCAGTTTGTTCCAAGAAGTAGGGTGATCAGAGCTAGCTTTGGAGGTTTCGAAGGAGCTTAGACCAGATCTTCAGGGAGAGGTCTCTTAGCCGTGGCACCCCAGGAGGATTCCGCTACTGACCAGCAGGTGCTGGGAAGTGGGAGAGAGCTTTGACCTTCATGCCCGCCTTTGTAGGCAACCCAAGGACATCTGTTTTTGCCACAGTGTGAACCAGGGATCTGGACTAAGGCTGTAGCTCCGCCCTTGTATGCACATCCTTTGTATGCAGAAGGTCTTCTGCCCCAGATTGTAGAATGGCTACAGGACTGAGGCTAAAAGAATCAGCTCAGAACACTAAGTCTATGCAGAGAAAGTGTGACTTCACTTTATTTGAATGGAAGCAGCAGCAAATCCCCTCTTAAAAGTGAACAGACAACATATTTGGTTAAGGTAGGCCACCAATTTAATTTGCTCCAGACTCTAAAAACAAATAAAATAGATGTAACCCATTATAAATAACGACAAATCAAGAAGGATCACAGCATTTGTGTGTGTGTGCCTGTGTGCTTGTGTGCACGTACACACACTTGTGTCTGCGTGAGAGACATAGACAGACAAGAGAAACACAGTTTTTTTTACAAAAAAGACAGAGATAATTAATTATTCCTTCCATTCAGCATAACAGTTCTGAAAGGTGACAGATCAACTAGTTATCTGAAACTTGCTAATATGCAGAGCATGAACTAGTGCTTCTAGAGAAGCCAGAAAGAAAAGAAAGAGCTGTACAAAAATGAATTAAATTTCTCTTTTTACATCCTATTGAGGCACATGAAATACAAACCCAGTTCTATTTGATATTTACACATTTACAATGGTTTGGAGAAAGGGGGGAGGGGAACCAAAACAAAGGATTAAAAAAAAACCAAATCAATCAAATAAACAACCTTCCAAATGTATAAAACCAGGGGCAATTAGCTGTCCAAAGGTGAAAAAAGGAAATCTGTACACAATCAAGTTGAAGGCACAAACACTAAAAACTCTAATCATGCACAACATAAAATAAAAACAAAAAACCAACAACCACCCTTACTCAAAAGTACAATTGGTGCAAAAAAGCAAAACTAATGGCTCCAACAGCAACAATGTACAGTAATTCTCAGTATATATCAGGACTGAAAGATACTGGAAGTGCAATGTACTGTACATGTATAAATCGATGGAGGCTGCTTTCCCCCCCCCCTCGCCGGTCATGCTCTCTTCAAAAGGCCAGAATGTTAGTTTTACAGGGGAGGCTGAGCAGCAAAGCCAAAGGGTTTGTACCGAGGACACGGCCTGGTCACTCGTTCCATCTGTTGAACGTGAACATAGCAGCGGTCTCCCCTTCTCCTTGTGCTGATCGTCTTTGAGTTAAGAGGCTTGGCTGCTTGGACTTGTCCGTCTCTCTAGCGTACAACTTTGGCCGGGCTGCTTGTGGCTTCTCTAGAGCCGCAAAGGTTTCTGTGGTCTGTGTCCCTTTCTATTTGTAACTGAAACAAATCCCACACCAAATGGTGAAAGGCAAAGACTTGATACCCAGAGTTCCCCACGTGTCCCACAACGCAAACTCTTACGCTGGTTACTGGCTCCCAAGAGTCCCATCAGTATTGAAAAAAAATCCAAATTTCAGGTTTTGAATTTTTTTTTTTTTTGAATTGCAGCAAGTGGCCTGCTTATGAGCAAGATTCTCATACATGAGTATTTGTAGGTCTCTAATCTAATGGATCCTGGCATGTGTTTGTGAAATGAGTTGTAACTGTAGCGCAACATTGTGTTCTGCGGTTACACCAGAGAAGAATTTTAAAAAAAAACACTGGGGTTGTGCTTGTGCATGGACAGACATGGTTATCCCTTAGGCTTTTTACCTTTTAAAAAGATACACACATAAATGGCTGCTAGATGTTCCATTATTATGACATCGTTATTAAGGCCACGACAATTCCAAACTCAGTCTTCCTTTAGGCATCTCTGTATTACGTGTCCTACAAGTTACAAAACTTTGATATAAAATTAGCAGCAGGACATTCCTGTGTGGCGACTGTGTCTTAAATTCCAGTGGACGCCTACCTGACTTCAATCTACTACAATACCAATGGCATTTGCTACTTACAGATGTAGCTCTTCTTTCCAGTTCACAGCTTATGGGTTTCCTAGCCTAAGATTAGTAATGCCTGAAAGCACAATAGTAATAATGCAATTATTATTACAATTATTGATACAATTTCTAGTCCAACACTATATAAGCTACCTGAACCTTTTCTGTACAGCATTATGTAAAAGCCTAAGCAGTCCTGGATCAAGAAGGCCTTTCGTATACAAGTATTGGGGAGTGGGGGGGGGACATGTGTATGGCAAGTTCTCCTTTTCTCCTGCTTGCCCCTTTCATTTTTTAATAACAGCAAGACCAGAAAAAATATCAAGCTACCAACTGCGCTTGACAACAACTAGATTTGTTTGTGGGTCAGATATACTGTGAGTCTCTCTCTAAGGACTGAATTAAAGATAGCTCTGCCCACTGACCAATTCAGAGGAACTGGGTGTTAGGTACCCCTTGCCGTTCTGCTGGATCGAGTGGTTTATGTGACATGTTGGAGAAAAGGAGCAGCATGAGGTTCTAGATCAGAAACTTGGCACTCTGCAGGGTTTTCATTCTAATCATATGGAAGGAATTGCAAACCCACACACATCCTCTCCTTCAGCAGGCCACAGCTGACGTTAGAAGGCCACTTGCACAAGCTATTTGTGTGAGTATCTGCAGTTCAGGGCAGTCCAAGCAGAGTGACAGAAACAGAGAAAAATGCAGATGGATGGGATCTGATGGGTCAATCTTCAGCCAGCAGCAAGAATCCCACTTGAGGCACCTTGGTAAATAAAATACACACATTTCATTCTCCTACAATGGATGGCCTGGCAAACGGCTGGAACACAGCAACAGATCATTCTGTTACTCTTCTTCCTTCATGGATGGAATCTACCTAATACAACAGTTTTCCCAGAATGCTTTAGAAAGCTTCAAGCGGATCTCTTTCTGACTATATCTACTGTACACAGTTATCGGCAAGTTGATGTCACTTTAAGTGCCACTGTTCCATCCTATGGGATCCTGGCATCTGTAATTTGGTGATGTCCCTAGAATAGTTGGCTGTAGCTCAGGGAAGGCACTAGAGCTCTCTGGCAGAGAATTCTAAGACCCTCACCCAACTACAAACCCCAGGATTCTGTAGAGCCACTGTAGTTAAAATGGTATTAACTGCATTAGCTGTGTACCATAAGACACACTAGACTGAAATCTTGTTGTGCAGTTAAGCAAACAGCATAACGTTTGGAAATGAGTTGCTGTAATCTCCGTAGACACTATCTGTTGCATAAGGAGGTTGTGACTCAGTGTCCAACAGGTAATGCCTACAGAAATGTCTTTAACTTACAGCTGTTTTCATTTTTTAAAATTAAAAATAGCAAAAAGGGTTATACTCTTTGTGGAACTGCACAACAGGATTTCAGCATCCATGTCTTAGTTAAAATGTGTATGTCTTTGGCTGTAGTTCCATCTGAATTTTTTTTTCTTGTCCTGCACACACTGGACATGGAGGTGGATTCTATGTTGCCTAAACGAAACAGCCCTTCGTTAGCTTGAATTACAGTGCAGTCTTGTCCATTGCTTAGAAGTATTGGTTTTCTCTCAGTTAAAGCAGGTATAGGATTGCAGTCTCATGGTATTACCTTAACTCTTAGCCTTCACTTCCTGAAGCTAAACCTAACCCAGTTCCTTCAGTCTTTTATTCATGAGCAAATCTCAAACTTTTCCAGCAAGTTCACCCACCAAATGGGGCTAGTTTCGCTGTTGCTTTTATTCCCTTTCCTAAAATGACACTGATCTTTTGTATTATATGACACATAATGTTCTGTTCACAATCTCTGAACAAGGTTTCCAGTGACTGCTGGTCCAAGTCCACAATTTGGAATTCATGCTTATTTGAGGAACCAGCAGTCCAAGGACAAACATGTAGCTTTTGGGAACTTAAAAGCTGTGCTGATAAGCATGCAAACCAGGAACCCTCTAGGGCAGGCAGTCTTTCAAAATGGCAGCGCTAAGACAACAAGGCAGAGGCACTCAACACAACAGAGAAGTCAATTGGCCACTGGCAATAACTTCCCAAATTTCTGTGCAACATCATCAAATCATCAGTCATAAACAAAGACAAAAGCATTGGCACATGGCTCATAAAGGCCCATTATAATACGAACCCTTATAAGGTTCTCAGTTGTGGAACTCAAGCAGGCATCATCATCCCCCTTGTAATAAAGGGGATGTACCTTAACTCAGCCTTTCCTAACCCAGTGCTTTCCAGATCTGTTGAGTGCCACTCCCCTCACTCCCATGGCCATGCTGTGTGGAGATGATGAAATTTATAGTCCAGGACACTGGGGTGGGTGACAAGTCAAGGAAGGCAGCTCTGACCTCAGCCACCCTCCAACACCTTCTTATCCACATGATCTTCGGTGCTTCCAGTACTGCAACATTCCTGACCTCTCTTCAAAACTGTTCCACTGTCCTCCAACTCGGACGTCTTGTGTTTAACATGACATTCTCCCTTCCCTTTATTCCCATTTCTTTACCTCTGGCTTCCAACTGAATCCAGCAGTTTCTCCCCCTTCTCTCTCAACGTTCAACATCTTTTCCTTCTCAAATCTCAACATGCCCAGTTCCTTCAGCTTTTGAGCCATGAAAGACACACGGTAAAACAAGCGTAAAATATTCCAGTTTAGTCTGCCTTCAGCCCTAAACCTCGGTCAACGAAATCAGCAATCCTGCCTATGAAATCATGGGACCTATTAGGAACGGGCTTCCCCACAGGCCCCTCAAAGAGAAAAAGCTTCTCTGTAGCGGGAAGTGAAAAACAGAACTCAACATATTACCTCATTTAGCCTTGAATGTTGCTCCAGGGAGAAGGTGAGTGGTCAAAAGCCAAGGTAAAATGTGACACTTTACAACACAAACACTAGTTTCTTAGTTTACAGAATAAAACAGATAATGTTGAATAAGAAGCCTAAATCCGATTGCTAGTCCCTACTAGATTGAATCAAGACTTACCCATCAGCTCAAGATTCAACAAATCTACTCTAGTGGGGACTAGCGACTGGATAGAGGTCAGGGAATTTTAGTTTATTTCAAAGGGCTTTATACAGAGAAGAGAAGGAAGACGGTTAGTAGATGGCTAGTGATTTTGCGTATCTCTCAAATGTGCACTCAGTTGTTGGGTGGGGGATGTTGGAGAGATGATGAAAAAGAAGAAAGTGAGATGAATGATTAAATGTTAGGTCTCCTGAAATACAAGTGTTAGAAGTTTAAATAGTGATGCAATTACAAAGCAATAGCTGGCATTACCAAGTGCAATTTTGGGGTATTCACGCTTCCTATTTCACTTCTCTTGGAACTACAGTAAATGCACATCTAATAGAACCATTGCTATTTTTAATTTGTTGCTAATACCACAGTTACATCTTTCGATCCTGTGATTTTAATTTCATGTTCTATCCTGGCATGGCTTTACTAATACACTCTTTAATGGTGTCAGAAATTCCATCTTTTTTGGCCAGCTTGCCCATGTATTCTCTCCATGCATGACTGGAAATAGATTTCTTTTTAGCAACGTCTGCAACAAAATATTGCAGTATGGAGTGGGTCTGTTCTGAATTCCTTGGGTTAAGCCTTTCCCAGAATACTCTACTTCATTCTAGTCTTTTCTCCCTAGGTTTGTGTGTGTGTGTGTGTAGGGACTATTAAAGAAGACAACCTTGATAATATCAGTGCAGAGTAATCTTCGTAAATTTAAGTGGTTAGCCCATGAGGGGGAGGGAATCTCACATCATCTCTCTTTTGCTTTTTGCAGTGGATATTCTGCTTTGCCCATTCACCTTAAGCATATCCTGGTTGCCCTGAATGTTGATGTATTCAATCTTTTGTCCTTAATTCCAATTTTGAATTGTGTTTCCAGAGAAGACAATTGGTGGGTGTATTTTCTGGCTTGATACCAAAGATGTTTTAAGAGTGTCAAATTAAGAGGCACGGGATTTCTACGAATATACCCAGAATTAAGTCTTGGCTCCAATCAGGCCAAAGACTTTCAAATGTTTAGAATAGGAGGGAAATGTACAAAAACAAGTAGACCCATCAAACAATGGCATCATGTGAAACAGGGTGTAGCTATCTGAGGAACCTAGAAGGGCTGGATTGGGAACCCTGGGGCTTAAGGCTCCCCACCTCTGGTTTAAGGCAGTCCCATCGTTCAACTCCTTGAGGCCTGACAATCAGTGCAAAATACTGTTAGATGTTGAAGCTTTCTTTAGAAACAATCTACAAATATGTATTTTTAAAGCCTCTACCTTGGGGGTTAGGAATAAACATAAAGACTTAAAATGTTTCCAGTCAACACCACAGACCTATGGAACACATACCTTGCTTATGGACAGATGATTAATTCCCCCCCCCCCCCAAATATATATAACTTTGTCCCATCTGCCATATACTTAGAAATGACAAGAATCAAAAGCAGAAATGTTCTGCAATATACTTTTACTGGAGTAGTCAATGTATCCCGGTGGCATAGCAGAGGTCAAAAAGACCTGGGAGCAGTAAGAACAGGGGAGGGCCAATTCTGAATTAATTTAAAAACAATAACCCATCAATAAACTAAAATTCCACGAGCTAACCTTGCATAAAAGTCACAGAATGAAAGATTTTTGAGCTGGAGAATTTAGGTACCAGAACTGATTTAACAATTCTTTCACAGAGAAATCTGCTCCTAATTACTCCCATTTGCCCCAAATGCCAGGGTTTCTAGTTAGGATTCTGCTAGCAATCCCAAACTTGCTTCATTTCTGCATTTCAAATCTGGGGCAGGAAGGGATTCTGTTTTGTTCTCACTGTTTTCAAATAACTGGGGGGCAGGCTGGCAGTGTTAAAAATCTCTAGTAATCTATAGCAAATCTACCAGAAAATCCAGACTCACTTTGGGCAAACCCCTGAATGTTGTGTTAGTGCTTAAAATAAAGCATCCAACTGATTGGTATTAAGAGAGTCAATCTTCCAATTTATTTTTGGTAACAACAGATCCTAGCTTTACAATTAATCACACACATAATGCATGTGCATGTTTAAAAAAACAAGATATGCTTTAACTTGGAACTACAGGATTCTGATCAATTAAGGAGTGGAAAATACAACAAGTAGTAACAGAAACAGGCATCCTTGAAGTCTTACAGCTGTTTCACACGTTGTGCAATTTTCTGCGTGTGAACCAGTTTGTTTAGCAGGAAATGGCACAAAATCTTCCTGTAGAACAGCATACAAGACAACAAAGTCTCTACCCCTTAGTAGGCAGATCTTTGTGCCTGGCTGTTGCATGCAACCGTACATGCACAACTTTCATGCCCTTTCCTTCACAGAAGCCCAAGGCATGAAGAAAATGAATAATGTAAAACAGCTTTTAGAAGGCATCGTTTAACTCAAGAGGCAAAACTGGTTCCCACTGTGGTTTATGCACAACCCTGGCAACCTTTCTACAGCCCACGTGTGTGTAGATGAGGAAAGAACTCTTCAGGGGAACTTTGGAAAACTGTCCTGGAAATTTGGGGAGCAGTGGGTCAAAAAGAAAGAAAGAAAGAAAGAAACTTCTCCCAGCTGTGTCCACAACTACAGATGTCTGTGTGGCTTAATACAGGTGCTCCCTCCTGATTCTTCCAGAGCAATCACTCACCAACTTATTGTGCAACCATCTCTATGCTCTGCTTTTGTGACAGACCAAAACAAACCCCAACCAACCTATCAACCAAAACTGAGCTTAAGAGTGAGAGAAGCTTTCTTTCTTTCTTTCTTTCTTTCTTTCTTTCTTAAAGGTATCAGGGGGCAGTTTAAAAATATGCAAAAGACTGTCTTCCTTCACAAAATCTCTGAAGCGCTTCAGTGCTGCCACTGTCAACCAACAGTAGGGCTCCTGCCTTTTCCTAAAACAGACTGTGCCCACCTAGCGCTTTGGCCCTACAATGCATAAAGCTTTTCTGGGCACCAAGAGGCAAAGAATCTCTAAACAAATGAACACATCTTAACCTTTTCATTTCTGCTTGTCAAGGCGACACCTATGCAGGATGTAGAGCCCTTAAAGCCCTTCACGCAGAGGACTACTGTCAGGGATTTCCATATATCCAAGTCAAGATGTACTTCATGTTTGGTACAGATGAAAGGGAATTTCTCTAGCACTAGCACTCCTCAATCTGGTACCTTCTGGATGTGTCAACTCCCAGAATCACACAATCAGCAGAAGTACTAGGTTGAGGAAGGCATACCTCCTCTATGGCTGGCAAGAGACATAAAGGTAAATATGTCATAAATGCCTTCGCAACACTGGAACCAGAAGAAAGTTAGCAAATGGAGTTATGCAATACTACCAACGGCCATCCATCTTAAAAGAGTTCACAGCAACGTACATTCAGTTTTTCTTTTTGTTCAAAAGAGGCTTTTAAAAACCTCACAAAAACAATTGTGTAGAATACTCGTTCCCCTTTTGTATCCTTAACAAAATTCTTCTTGAAGGAGCAAGAGAAGCACTGACCATCTGGGCGCTTCAATAGCACCATAACAGCAAAAGCCTAAGAAAAACAACAAAGTCAGCACCAGTGAAGGAAAACTGGGCATGCTGGGAAGATGAGGGAAGAACTGCTGCTAAGACATGAAACTCAGCATCATTTGTGGGGGAGGGAATGAATTGGCACTAGATATGTTCCCATTGTCTTTTATCCTTGCATCTAGAGGTAGTGTCATTTTTTTTGTCCAGTATCTAAAACAGTGCAAATCCAGTTACATCATTATTTCAATACGACCCTGTAACAGTCTTTCTTTCCCCTCCCCCCACCTCCAAGTGGTGAAAGTGCATGAAAAATTCACCAAGCCAAATTATATGATTCACAGATAAAAGTGTACCAAACCTCATATAAACACGGTCTGTGTGTCTACATACACCCCCCCCATATATATATTTATAGGTTCATTTACAGTAGCAGAGGAGTACGTGGATCAAATGATGTCTTCTACAGCAAAAGTCTCTGTTTTCCCTTCCAAACCCAGACTTTCAGTTTTTGATCTCCAAGATGGATGGGTTGTGGTCTAGAATGGCTAGGATGATCTTGTCCATGTACTGGCGCAATCTGTAATTGATCTCTTCCTGTTCTTTAAGAGCTTCCATAAGCTGGAACAAGAAAGAAGAGGACTCAGAGGTAAAACCACTTCAAACGAGTCTAATGCCCCTTGACTTTCAGCTTGTTCTCATAATGAGGAATTGATGATGGAGGAAGAGGAAGGAGAGGAGAGATCTCCCTATGCCTGCCTATTGCTGCAGCCATTTCGTCAGGCAGAGCAATCAAGCAATCAGACTCACTCTTCCAAAAAGAGCTCTGCCTCTCAAGTTCCCTCATAGACAGTCCATTAATGTTGCTCTGTATCAGACTCAGCAGGACCCACTAGAATCAAGCCAGTCTTTGGTGGTGCAGCCCAGCTCTGAGTCCCTCTGTGCATGTTCTCTCTCTCTCTCTCTCTCTCTCTCTCTCTCTCTCTCTCTCTCTCTCTCTCTCTCTCTCTCTCTCACACACACACACACACACACACACACACACACACACACACACACACACACACACACACACACACACACACACACACACACACACACACACACACACACACACACACACACACACACACACACACACACACACACACACACAGAGAGAGAGAGAGACAGAGAGAGAGAGAGACATACATGGAAGAGCTTAGTGTCTCTTAAGGCTAGGTTCCCAGATATTGCGGGTCCTGAATTCCCAGAAGGCCAGTCATCAGAACTAAAGGTCAAGGATTCTGAGAACTGTAACTTAAGCCATCAATAGGTTTGGGGAATGCAGTGCTCACCTCGCAGCACACACAGCCTTCTCTTTGAGAGAATAACTGGTGGCTCAAGAGAAGCCGTGGTGGTGGTGGTGGTAAAGCTGATGCAGCTACTGCATCCAACGGTCCCCACCCATAGTGACCACTGTAGTCAACACAGTGGTTCACCTGATCTTGAAGAAGTTTTAGAAATGTATTAGTCTCTCATAATTTCAGAGATACCTCTGGGGAAAAGAGAGAGAGATGGGGAGACAGAGGAGGATGTTGCTCTTTCAGTAGGGCTTTTTCAGTTCCCAACCTTGGGTTCCCAGATGTTCATGGACTAAAACTCTCAGAAGCCTTCATCAGTAGCTGTGCTGAGCAAGATTTCTGGGAGTTGTAGTCCATCTGAGGACCCAAGGTTTGGAAGCTCTGCAGTAGAATGATGATAGAGGTTGGACTATCTGTTGCCAGAGGAGCTTGGGAGATTGTTCGTTTTACCATTACAATGTCTGTCTCTCTGCGTAGAGGTTTATCCTCTTCCACAGGAATGACTGTCAAATACTTCCAATATGGTAGGAAGCAAAAGAATATAACCCCTATATGAATGAATCAACCTTGAGTTTTGCTTCTTGATCATACTGGAGTGTGACAAAACATTATTAGATTTTTGGCATCTTGTAATACAGCTTAACAACAACAACAACAGAGCTACAGAAAATGACAATATTAGGAACAACATACAATCTGTGCCAATATTTAACAGATACTTAATTTTTTGTTAAAACTTGTATCTGATATATATTACCAATCAATCTTTTTATAATTTTGATTGACTGTGTCTGGTATTATTGAATAATAACAATAGTGGGCTGTCAAGTCAATTTTGACTTCTGGCTATTGTTTCCAGGGTTTTCCAGGGAGAGAATACACAGAATTTCCTTCTTCTGAGGGTGCCCTGGGACTGTGAAGCTTGCCCAAGGATGTACAAGCTACCTCTCATAGGAGGCACAGTGGGAAATTGAAATCCAAACCTCTGGCTCCACAGATAGATACTTAACTCACTGAGCTATCCAGCCAGCTACAGGAACACATAATTAGGGATAAAAACTCCTGCATGATTGGTAGAGGGCACAGGCATGATCTCCAAATCTCCTAAGATGGGCTTCTTCCCACTCTCCTCACAAAATTTCAGATGTTCTAAATATGTAACAAAATAGTGACTCCAAGTTCATCAGGAACGGAAATCTGATGCTGTAAAAAAGAGCCTAAGACATGTGGCCAGAGTTACACTATGGGGGAGATAAAACCAGATGGGTTGTTATGGTCATTACAAGTCCTTGACTATGGCAATCCCAATAGTTTGAGGTCAGAGATGTAGTCATAGATGAGAGGATGTACATAGGAGCCAAGCAGAGCTATTCTACAAAAAATGGATGGGAAAAAGTAGTTTTTAAAAAAAACCTTCACCTTCCAGAATACTCTTGTCAACACGGCCATGCTCAGTAGAGTATTCTCGGAATTGCAGCTTAAAACAGGAAAGCATAACAAAAAAAGATTTTTCCATCTCCTATTGTTCTATACACCTAGGGCAAACTTTTCCAACCTGATATCCCCTCGCGGCTTTGAACTACAGCTCTCAGCATCCATGACCACTGCCTTTGCTTGCTTGGACTGATGGGAGCTGGAATTCAACACTTCCGGAGGATGCCAGGTTAGGGAATGTGGGCCTAGGGCTAAGCCGAACTGGAGACATGGAGGCCTCAGGTGCACATTTGCTGAAGCTTAGCAACTCTGTGCTTTGAGGGGGTAACTAGTCCGGAAAACTAACTTACATGCCCTTCTGAATTCCACTGAAGAAACACAGGGATAGAAAAGTAATACAGTGGCCCAAACCATACTGGGACTTTACTCCGCTGTAATACAAACGGCATAACACTGGGAAGTGAAGCGCCTTGCGTTAGGAAACCACTGTAGACATTACACTGCAAATACCCCTGCACAGGTGGAGATAATGAGGGTCTGGCCCCATAGGGCTGGACGGTCCACTCACCGATTTGCCGCTGCTGTGGGCTCCGCGATCCCATTCTATTACTCTGGAGCTCGCGATGGATTAGCCATTCCTGGCAGGAGGCGGGACGACAAGCCTCCCTTGCCAGGTTGAAGAGTGACTCGCCAACCGCGAGCTCCGGAGTGACAGGACAGGATTACACAGCCTGCAGCAGAGGCGGATCGGTGATTGGACCGTCTGCCACCATGGGGCTGGACCCTCGTTATCCCCACCTGTGCAGGGGTATTCCTATAGAATAACCTAATCTCTAATGATGAGTCATGAGATTCAATGTGCAACAGATAAGTTCTACATTGATTTTTTTTTAAACTTGAGGTGGTTCTCTTGCCAAAGTTGCCCTGTCTTTATTATTCTTGCCGTCAAGAGTATTGTGAATTCTGTGAGTTAATAAAGATGAGTCCAAAAAATACTGCAGGTTGAAGGAAATATTCTCCTATTTATATATAATTAGAAACTAAGCTACTCATTTGGTATGGAACAGATCCCTCTAACTTCTACTCATACATTTTACCTTTATAGGTGGACGTCCATAAGCTTTAGCAGTCTCTTGAATCTTCTGCTTTTGTTTCCCGTAACCACGCAAAAGCTCCTCTACCATATTTTCCTAAATATTAAATCATATCCTCACTTGAATAAATGTAACTGAAAAGGATAAATGTGTTTTTGGTTCTTTTGTTTCTTTGTTTTTTTTTTTTTAAGAAAACTGCTTTGGATTAATTTTTATATCAAATACTTGAATCATCTGAGAGAGAGAGCCTTACATAAACATCTCTGAATCAGCACAGGGATCCATAAGGAGACCACTGGCCAATTTCTAGCAAACCAGTTAGTGCCTGCTGATTGCTAGTCACCTTGGAAATAATGAAAGATCACGCAGTATTTGCTGGTTCATAATGGATCCTGAGTGTGCACTCTTGCTTTGCAAATTTAATTCACATTGCTAGACCAGGGAATTTGGAATGTAAAGAGAAAGAGGTTGGGGAAAAACCCTGTTCACCGTTAGGGAATGATCAACAATCAATGTTGGTTTCCCTTAGTTTCTCAAATTCTAGCTTGTTTCACCCTGCCACAAATTAATTTTCAGTAAGCAAAAAAAATCTCTGCATGTCTCTTCAAATATATTTACATTACATCTATTTAGTTATATACAGTTATAGCTGAAGCTATATCCCTATGTACAGTGGTGCCCCGCTTAACGATTACCTTGTTAAACGACGAATCCGCTTGACGATGAGGTTGTTTTAATGGGAAAATTCGCTTTACGATGATTGGTTCCCTGCTTCAGGAACCGATTTTTCGCTTTACGACAATCAGAAAACAGCTGATCGCCGGGTTTAAAAATGGCCGCCCGCTGTGCAAAATGGCTCCCCTCTGTTTTCAGGACTTAATTTTTGTTGTACAGGCACCGGAAAATGGCCGCCCTATGGAGGATCTTCGCTGGACGATTACGTATTTAGCCCATTGGAACGCATTAACCAGTTTTTTAATGTGTTTCAATGTTTTTTTTCCCTGCTTGACGACGATTTCGCTCTACAGCGATTTCGCTGGAATGGATTAACGTCGTCAAGTGAGGAACCACTGTATACTGTTTTACTTAATACACACATTTTCCCAAAATGCAGTGGGCCCAGTAATATGCCTAAAAAGAAAAGCAAAGGGGGTGGGGAAGCTAATGACTCCTATCAGGCTACCAAGTTGAGTAGAGCCTTCTCCAAACTGGTATCTGGTGGCCAGAGCATCAGGTTGGGGAAAGCTACTCTAGAAAAACAATAAATAGACAACATGTATTTCATTAACACTGAGTTCAAGGTGTAGGCCTCAAAGAAAGAAAGAAAGAAAGAAAGAAAGAAAGAAAGAAAGAAAGAAAGAAAGAAAGAAAGAAAGAAAGAAAGAAAGAAAGAAAGAAAAAGGAAGGAAGGAAGGAAGGAAGGAAGGAAGGAAGGAAGGAAGGAAGGAAGGAAGGAAGGAAGGAAAGGTCCATGTGCACAGTTTGTCTTATATTCCTTCCAGTTTCACTGAGGTGTCAGGCAGTTTGCCAAAGACAGGACAAAGCAGCAGAAACAAAATTTTCAGAACCCCTGAGTCCAGGGCTGAATACTAGGAAATGCAGAAGTCATAAGAATTTTAGCCACGCCTCATGAGTAGGAGGAGACTCCACACACGCCGACTCTACTAGCTGACTATACCAAAAAGCTGAATACTAGGAAATGCAGAAGTCGTAAGAATTTTAGCCACGCCTCATGAGTAGGAGGAGACTCCACACACGCCGACTCTACTAGCTGACTATACCAAAAAGCAATGGCAAAACCCTAATCCCCCACCCACCCCAAGCAACCTTGGCAGTGTTTAAACTGGGTTTTAAGACTCCACTAGAACCTATCATGACTTGCCTGATTATGATTTTGGAGCCTAGCCGCAAAGAAACATATTGCCAGTGCGCTCATTTAATTAGCTTCAAGAGCCTGCCATTAAGCACTTTACCTCATCTCTGGAGGCAGTATCAATTTCAGCTGCCAAGGACTGGGCTTTTGTCTGGGTTGCAAAAAGGTTCTTGGCTTCATAAAGACTAAGACTAAGGATCTGCCCATTAAGGTCATCATTCTGGTCACGAAGCTTCTGATTTTCCTATCAAGAAAGGAAGAAGGTGAGGAAAGAAGTAAATTTCACAGTACATTCCACAGAATCAATTCAGACAGCATATGATATGAGGTCACCAGGCAACACACTGCCTTTTTCAGGAGGAAGAGCTATACTGGAAGGGCATCATCCAGTGTTCCCTCTTCACTAGAGTTTCTCACCCACTGCTGTTGCTGGGGGAAACAGAACTGACCATTCCTTCCCAGGTTCAAGAAGGCCTGCTCCTAACCTCGCAGTACTAGTACTGCTGCTACCACCTCTCTTTCGCTCTCCTTAATCATAGCTGATGACCCTGGCTCTTGTCACCTCTGCCATCCTTCTGCATATCCAAAGCAATCATTGCTAGTGGCTGTCTATGCAGGGCGCAGAGAAAATAAAGTAGGACTGGCAGTGGGCTCACCAATTTCATCTCTCTCTTTTTGGCATTATACTAGAGGGAGAAAAAGGGATGGAAATGTCATCCATTTCTGATTTGTTTGGTTTTTCTAATTGGAATCAGTGGAACCAGGATTTTTAATTTTAAGGACAGTGGTAGGTTGATCCTGGGAAGTTTCAAAACTACAACAAAGTTGCACAGAGAAGCCTTTTTCCAATTTTGCTTCTTTTTGCAAGCTGTAGTGCGACACTGTATCGAGAATGGAAAGTTATTGGGTTTTTTGGACAGTAACTCCCAGAATCCTTCAGTCTGGCCATGCTAACAGAATGCGCGGAGGGAGGATTCTGAGTACAAAAAAAGTAACTTTTTCAACTTCAGAGACACACTGTAGAATTATCCTGAAGAGGCCCTGCATTTTAGAGCAGTTCAGGACAGGAGGAGAAATCAGGTAATGGACAGCGAAGAGATTATCATCACTAAATTCGTGGCAAGCCATGGTGGTAGACTGATGAAGCAGCAGTGCCTTTCCACTTCAGGTCCTGCATGAATTATGCAAAGTGCAAGCAGCAAAAATCACAACAGGTCAGCACTTTATAAAGCCAGGG
The DNA here is from genome assembly GCF_051106095.1 of Pogona vitticeps. Lineage (NCBI taxonomy): Eukaryota > Metazoa > Chordata > Lepidosauria > Squamata > Agamidae > Pogona > Pogona vitticeps. Next base: position 157,304,701 of record NC_135784.1, on the reverse strand, counting down.
ATGTGGGAGAAAACGTGCACGAAGCTTCAAGAACTAATTGACTGATATGGGGAGAAAGGTTAATATGGAAGCCACCCACCTGCACCGTAGTTTTGATTAGTTCTAGCAAATGCTACAGCCTATCAGGACGCTTACAATTTTAAACTCGTAAAGTTATCCAAGCTGCTATATGGATTCCCATATTGACATATATGACCCTACCCTGTGCACGTCTATTTAGAAGTAAATGTCACTGACCTAAACACTGCTTAGTTGCCTGTTAACAGGCACAGAATTGTAGCTTCACATTCTTTCAGAGTGTGGTATTTAAGCATCAAGCCAGGCTTTATCCTGGGATACCCGTCTCTATTCAATTAACTGGAAATAGAAGCTCTTAACCTGAAGCAGACAAGAGGTGGCCAGGACTGCTACTAAGATCAGTCCGTTCAAAAGCTTAAAACAGACATAACCGCCTTGCTGGATGGAATAGAAGAAAATATTTTTCCCCTTTCAATTCCAGTTGCTATTTTAGTCACATCTGCCAGTTTCTGATCACTAACTATTGCTTTGCATGCATCCCTCACATCCACATGCAACAGTCCTAAGCTACATGGCCAGGTTCTCATATAAAATTTGCATGAATGACAAATCCAGCCTGCCACAAGATCCTCTGGAGCTCCATAGTGCCTGGGAGGCAGCAAGACTCAAAAGTAGCAATCCCACATATTGTGCATGAAACGCATTCTGAGCAAGCATGCCCTGATCAACTTAGTTCCTCTTGAGGCCCCAGTGAGATTTCCCTGCTAGCAAACAAGAGGACCAGGCATGTCAACATTCATAGAAATTCCCAGAAACCCCCAGTTGAAAAGTAACTTTTCACAGTTCTCTTACACCCAAATGAGTGCAGCATTTCAAAGACAGGGTTCACACAAGGACACTGTGTGCAGGTCTCTTGGACTCAATGGGACACCATTTCTGAGTCCACCAGAGACTCAGTGATGATCACAAATCACCTGCTCTTCCTCTGCTGGTTATGCAAACCCTGCTCCGGCCGGAGGCATGAAGGCTCTTCCCTCTCACCCCAGTTCCCAGTTATACCTCACCTGCTTTAGCCGCTTAATTTCATGCTCCATTTCCACTTCTCTCGCCTTTGCACTGAATTCGCTCAGGCTGGAGGAGGAACTTCTCCCTCGGCCAGGGCGCTCGCACTCAAGCTTATACAGCTGGAGGTGTTCTAGCTCCTTCCGCAGATCCTCAATTAGCTGCCGGGAGAGGAAGACATAAAGGAAGAAGCCATTAACTTCCACATTTAAATCTGGGGCATGAAATCAGCTGGTAATTTGGGTAAGAAAACAGTGTCTGACAGGACTAAGCACCAGGGCCTCAGAAAGAACCATGTGAAGATATTTTTGTGGGTGCAGTTCTTTCCAGATCTCCTATTCAAAGAGAAACAAGTCTCCCTTCCTGGCTCTTGTGGAGAAGTCCACGTGGGAGGGTAGAGAAGTGGGTGGGTATAGGTGTGGAAAAGGATTCCGAGGTGTCTGTGTGTTGCTCATTTCCTTTCTGGCTTTCTAGGTGCTTCATGTGAGCTGACAAGATGGCTAAAAACCACCTTGCCCAACCTGAAACCCTCCAGATTGGTCATCATTATTCAACAACATCTGGAGAGCTGCAGGTGGTTCACATATTCAGTTGGGTATAAATGTACTTTAAAGCTAGTCTCTGATTTTTGCAAATCATCCACATCCCAAGAAGTCACTGAGGCAAGACTAGCCCTGAGCTGACAGCATCCTTATTTCAGAACCCATCAGTTAATGAAGACAGAAGACACACCTCCTGAGTCGCCTCCCTCTCCTTGTTAAATTCCATTCTGTTCTGCCTCAGTTTGTCCATCATTCTTTTGTACAAGTCCATTTCGTCCTTGAGCCGCAGACTGGTGTCCTCCAATCTGTCCGACATCCGCTGCCTCTCCTGAGGAAAGAGGAAAGGGAGTTCAGAACGACCTGAGACTTACAAGCTGCAACCTCTATGCTCAGAAAAAGCAGGCAGAAGAGGCACTCATTTTTTTCTGAGCAAACAGAGGAAGGGCACCTGATTGAATGTGGCCCAAGAGGTGTGACCCCCCCACCTCCACCTGGAAGAGGAAGAGTCCCAACAGGGCTGCGCCATGAGATTCTGCCAGATGTCCAGGTAACAGATTCCCCCACTCTCACCTGCTCAGTCAGGAGTGGACATACAGTAGCTTCACTTTTGACTTCTGACTCCCAACAGTTTAACAAAAAATTAACCACTGCTGGAAATGAATAGAAGTTGCACTGTGAGGCAGGACAGGCTCAGGATTAGATCAGAGACCCAAAGGAAAACACGTCCTGCCCCATCTTCTCTCCCACGGTACTACTTCACACCTAGTTCCAGTTGATGGCTTTTGGTGTTCTAGCCAAAGGCAGACAGTAAATCTCACAGGACACTGGATCCCGCCCATCCCTGCCTCATTTCACACCATCTCCAACTGGAAATGTGATCTTTACCTACAGCAGTTACCCAAGAGCCCTTATAATTATGCAGCATCAGGCTGAAAAGCCCATCAAGAAGACGAAACCCCCAAGGTAGCCATGGCTAGATTAGACCTCAGCCAATAGTTCTTCCCAATAAATAATCACCTCTTTTTTGTTTGAATCAGTAATAAAAGAGGCAGTGGCTATACCAACATGGAAGCTGTTTGTGCTATAGAGGTCCAACTCTGTGAAATGGGAGGTTGCTAATATTTAAACAGCTGGGAAAAGGATCCAAGGCATTCCACGGAAATCATCCTTTCCTCACATTCCCTGTAACAGAAGCAGCCACACCAGCTGTTCTGCTCCTTGCTGCAGAGCTAAGATACAGCCATTAGCTGTGGATATCTAGACTCCAGTATTTGTGAGCCTATTTACCCAACAGAAAACTGTGGAAAAGATACGTCAACAACGCTTGATGAAACTTATGCAGCCCTGTGTTCTGCCACTTAGTGATGGTCTGCTGTCCTTGGCTAGGAAGCCCCTGGACCCACAAGCTCCCGGGATGCAATGCTTACCAGATGTGCCCCATCTTGAATTAAATGGAGGAAAGGCAGGCTATGAATGCAACTAATAAAATACAATAGTTTCATTTATTCTAAACCAAACCACAAGGTCCTCCAATAAGGATGGCTTTCAGTTGGAATTAGTGACTCTAGCCACTACTTTTTGTCCCCAATAAGGTCTTGGAGGGGGGCGGGAAGAGTACAGAGACTTTTAAAAAAAAGCCAAAATGGGCACCAGAGGTTGATAGAGGTTCACTTCCCATTTTTAAAAAACTATGATTTTGAGGGTATTAAACACCGCAGTGGGCCCTATGACCCCCTTTAAAGGCGATTTACCATTTTGGAGACTCTGAGGTGCTGCACTTCCCCACTGGTTGCCGGACAAGAATGGATCAGGAGAGGTGGTCATAAGTACGGGGAGGATTTCTATGACATGTCATTTCCCCCCCTGCAGCCTATGTCTGAGTGGGTCTGGACATGTTTATGAGTAATCTGGTGAGAAAGGCTACATTATTCATAAACATGTTTAAACTTGCTTGTGAGTTCAAGTATAAGTTGCAGAGAAAGTGTGAAATGTCATTAAAAAATCCTCTCCCTAGTCGTAAGTAAAAGCTTGGAGGATGCTTGTGACCCACCTGTGCTTGAAGGGAGGACAATATGTAGGTAGTGGCTAGGTTTTCGTACCTCTTGTGCCGCCTCGCCATTTCTAACATTGTAGAGCAACTGGTTCTAGAGACCCCATGAGAGGCTCTTCTCCAGAAGACCAAATGATGCAGGAAGCAGCACTGGCAACTTCAGCAGAGGAATGACCCCTGCTGGGTCCGAGGTGGGGTGAAGGCCTGAAGTGCTTCTCCCAACCCGAGGAAGGTGAGATCATCTGCATCAGGTGAACCTCTGATGTGTACAGCTTGGGAACATAAGAATTTGTCCTCAGGTCAAATTCTGCTGTACTAATTCTGCTCTTCCGGGTAGGTGGGACTTGTTAGCCCTGGAAGGCAGGCCATCTAGAAGAAGAAAAACTCAGATTCCAAACCTCCACTGCCTTGTGGCTATATCCACTCGTGGAAAAGGCTTCAGGAGTTAACCTCAAGGCAAAATCTGGAGCCGGAGTCCCGGAGGCAGTTCGTGTCGCTCTGGCAACTCCTGCGACATCGTTGGAACCCGTCGTATTGGCTCTTGCCTTTCCATTGGACTATTTCAGCGACATGGAGAGGGGGGATTTGCTCCTTGGGTAACAGCCTATCCTCCATATTATTTTACCCAGGCTTCGTGCTCTGGAGAGGACACTCCAGCTTCACATACAGTGTCAAAGTCCTCCATACAGAGCACGTTACCATAGTGTCTCGAGACTGAAGGATGCCTATGATGATGAATTCTGCTCTACCGTGTTTCCCCGATAATAAGACACTGTCTTATTATTTTTTGGGGACAGAAAAACACCAGAGGGCTTATTTTCAGGGGAGGGCTTATTTTAATGAACATTGATAGCCGAAATGGCCGAGCACAGCGTTTTTGCGCCCTCCCCTCGCTTACCGAGGGCGCGAAAATCAATCTCATCTCGCCCTTGTTGGTCCTTCAGAAGCCGGCCGGAGGGTGAGGTGGGCGGGGGGAGGAAGGAATCTCCTGCCGCCCCTGCTCGCTATGGGAAGCCGGCAATTCCTCTTGAGGAGCCGGCCAGCTCCTGCTGCTGCTGCTGCTCCCGGGAGCTGGAAGGCTGGCCCGGCCGGTCCGCGCTTTCTCTCGCCCAGGCATGCCTTTCTTGCCGAGCCCGCGTCTGCCGCCGCCCCGCCTGCCCTCGCCCGCCTGCCCTCCTTTCGCTGCCCGGCAATGGGACGGCGGGGCTGCTACGGTACGTAGATGGGCAGCAGCTCCTCCCGCGGCGGTGGTGGGTCAGGCGCGCCCCTCTCGGCTCCCGGTCCCCATGGCTCGGTAGGGGCCTCCGGCCGCCGCCGCCCAGAGACGCCTTTGCTCAGCCCCCAGAGGCAGCCATGGAGGCTCCTGTGGCTCCGCGCCCTCCACTCGCGAGGGCGCGAAAATCAATCTCAATAGGGCTTATTTTCGGGGGAGGGCTTATTTTAGAGGAATCTTACACAGTAAGGGGAGGGCTTATTTTAGAGGAATCTTACACAGTAAGGGGAGGGCTTATTTTCGGGATAGGTCTTATTATCGGAGAAACACGGTACTATGACTCCAGACCAACACTCCCTGTAACCTGCATGCCTTTGTAGTACTTGTCAGGCATGTGCACCCACAGCCAGTGCTTCCACCCCTTTGGTTCCAGTCGCAGCCGGAGCCACAATGGGGGTGGGGTGATCCCCGCTAAGCAGGGCCGAAACTTAGAGAGAACGCTGCTCCACATCTGTTGTTTTCTGCAACCAGCCCAAGGACATTCATGCCACCTAAAAGCAGGTTGGCATCTGAGCTGAGCCAATGAGTCCTATTCATGTAACTTACAAATAATCCCAGCTGAATTCCACAGGATCCAGTTCCGCATAGGAATAAATAGGGCTACAGTCCTTGTCTCTAGGGACCCTGAGTTCTCTGAAGGAGGACAAACTCTTTGTTGCTTCCACTGTGTCATGTTTTGAGACTGAATGGCACTCTAAAGCAGAGCCCCAGGGATGCACAATCCAGTATTTTGAGGGGCCACCCCAGGTACGGCAGTGCAGCTGGCTGGCACAAACTACCAGGATCAGCACTCTGCAAAAGGGACCAATGAACATTCTGAAATAGGGATGGGGAAGGTGTTGTTGTCTGAATGTAGCTGGACTGCAGATTCCATCATCGCTGGTTGTGAGCTGCAATCCAGCAACATTATTTGGTAGGCCATTCCCACATTTTCCTTCTACAACAGAATGACTACTTCTTCAAGATGCCTCTTACTATGCTTGTTTCTCCACTACCACCATTGCCCCATAAGTTCAAGTGCTGTGGCCACCCACCTAGTCCCATTTCCAAAAGAGAAACAGCATCAGGTAGATTGATTGAGAATGTGATTTTACTCTCCAGTACTTAAAAGATCAAAAAGGTACACATTTTAAAGCCCTCCGTAGTTTTCTGATAGTGCCTTGTTTATTACTCTTATTCTTTAAGATCAACAGAGGTAACAAAAGCACATGATTTTGTACTGTACGTGTCATGTTTTGATTGCACTGATATTGCATTAATGGAATGTACCATGTGACCAGCATTGCTCTGGTCAATCTTGATTTAGGCGGTATGAAGACTACTGCAATCAAAAGTTAGTTTGGATCCGTTGCTGGTATGGAGTGGTTTCAAAGAAGGTGGATCATGTGGCAAGATAGAGAGTTCAAGTTACCTCATCCAGTTTCTCAGTTTGTGATTTCAGTCGTAAGACTGTGGTTTTGAGTTCACAGTTTTCCTCTTCAAGCTGATGAACCCTGAAGGTGAAGAGAAATCAATAAGTGAATATTTAAAAAGTTGCCCATAATATATTCAGTCCTTTAAAAACCTTGCAATTTGTGGGATATTCCTTCTGTGTCCATGATTCAAAATACCAACAAGAAGAAAGGATGCCAAGTTTTATATGCCGAAAGCCAGCCTGAATGTTGACAACACCAATGCCAGCAAGATGGTTTATATGTAGGATCCCCTCTTGTGCTCACTGTCATTCACAAAGAGACTCCAAGAAAAAATCCCAGAACCTGACTTCTTTTTTCATCAGTTATCTACTTCTCATCCAAACACAAAACAAGTGTCACAGCTGTTTTTTTAAGAAGTTCTCTATATATTTAGGGTATTCCCTGTAACTTTTGTATTGCAGATTTCATGCCCAAATTTGTCCACCCTCCCTTTCCCCCAATTTTCTGAATTGCCATTTGTTGCTCAGTGCCAAGATGCAATACTTCACCATTTTATACATCATCACCTTGTGTTTGGAACACTGATAGCATTTCATATTAAGAAAATGAGACCACTAGTAGCAACAAAGGTCACATTAAGCTGGTACTAATGGTCAGTTAAGAGGAGAGTTCTTCATGAAGACAGGAAAAAGAAAGTGAGACCTTCCTTCTCTGAATCTGTGAATCATGAAGATTCATTCTCTCTCTCTCTCTGGATGCGAAATAGTCAAAATCACAACCCTCTGCATCCATTTAAAAATACTGATGGTGCTAGCAAACTGAGAGATGAAACCCATGGGCAAGTGCACATGTAAACTGGCTCTTCCACTGTAAGGGCACAGCAACAAAAAGTGCTTTTGTACCTGTAGTCAACACCATTTATAAGGACAACAATGGCACAGTGATCTACACTACCTTGTGTTCAGTAGTTCAATTTCTGTTGTTTTCTCTTTTTCATACTTGCTGTATGCCTCTCTGTGCCTCTTTATCTCTTCTTCCAGATTCTGCTGAGCTGAGGTCTCTTGGTCTTTCAAGAGTTCTTCCAGTTCATGAACCCTGGCAAAATTGTTTCACTTATTTAGCAGGTACAGACAGAAATAGCATGTTTAATTAGTGTATCAGCGATTAGACATCAGCAACACCCCAAATAGTTTTAATACCCTGATTATAGGGCTGTTTCCAGCATGCTCTCAGAGATGCCACCTCTATTTGCTGACCACACAAGAAACTCCCTTTACTGCAGTTTCTAAAGATAAGAAGCCACTGCTGACCTTGCTAAACCAGCTAACCTGGAGTGAGAGGCTGGAAAAATAGGAAATCTTCCTATTGTGAAATCCTCCCGTTTTTCCCCTCATTCATCCATCCCCAAGGGGCTGACAACCTCCATTCACATTCCACTTGTATCCTCCCAGGATAAAGCAATGTTCTTTTGCTCAATCTGTGCTAGAATATTTCATCGGGTAAATAACAGATTGTGGAAGTGTTACTTTTTCAGAAGACCACTCCCAGCCTTCTCCGGCCAGTGTGGCTAGTGTTGGAAATTCTGGTCACTGCCCTGGTTCCAGCCTTGGGCTGAGCTGTGAAGCTCACGGGCTGATCTTCAGCCAACCAACAGAAAACCCTTGACGATCTTTTTTTTTTCTTATTCTGTTCTTTATTTTTTTATTTACGTTTCTACTGTAAAGTCTTAAAATTACATTGTTGTTTTTACTGTAAGCCGCCTAGAGTGGTCTAATATGATCAGATAGGCGGGATAGAAATAAAATAAATAAATAAATAAATAAATAAATAAATAAATAAATAAATAAATAAATAAATAAATAAATAAATAAACCACACAGCCTCCGCCTGGCCTACGTCGCAGGCTGTGGTTGTGAGGAAAAAAGAGGGGTGGGAGGCAGCCATGTTTGTGCTGTTGAGCTCACTGGAGGGAAAGGTAGGGTAGAACTGTAACCAATAAATGGAATAAAACAGAGTTATAACTAGTCAGGTGGGGAGATTGCACACTGTCCCTCCTGGCTCAGGTAGGATCAGTCCAGACACGACCTGTCTAGGACATGGGAAGTTAATCAGGCTGAGCCCCAAAACAGACACTGTTTCAAGCATCCATTTTCTTGACTCCTCAGCCTTGCTTGCTTTTCCCTTTTCCTCTTGTTCCCAGCCTTTGGATTTAGTGTCTGGGAAAGGAGAGAGTGGCAAAGGAAGAGAAAGCATTGGGCCTTGGGAGACATTCTTTCACCTCATGCAAAGTTCTGGGCTCTGCTCAGCTATGCGGGGCCTATTTCTCTCTCCATCTGGGCGGGCTTGAGAGCTGCCTTCTTAAACTGTGATCATGGCCTTCAAGGCTAGACACCTTGGTCTCCTAATTAGCAGGCCAGAGCAGTGGCTCATTTGTGCAGGCCAAACCTCCTGAGCCTCCTGCTTTCCTGTCAGTTTTAAGAAACCTTCCCCTCACCCAGTTCACCCTTCAAAATCACCGCTTCAGCCAATTTTCAACATATCTCTGCAAGGGGGGGGGGAAAGGGGAGGCTCCCAGTCAGACCACCAGCAGGTTCAACCTAACTCGATCACTTCATTACAAGCTGAGTCTTGGGCTCTCCCAAGCTTCTCGTTAAGGTTCTGTTTTTGGAGGTGGCCGTGAGGCTGTGGCTGGCAGCGTGCTTGATTACCTGTGAACGAGCTGCGTGTTCTCCTGTTTCAATTTGCTCTTCAGGTCACCATTTGTCAAGCTATCATTTTCCAGCTCTGTCACTTTTTTCTCTAAATAAGTCACCTAACCAAAAAAAAAGGAAAAAGGAGGTGAGGTTTTGCCTTTGCTGGGAAGGTGGCAAAGACAGGAAATGGGCCAGACTTGTTTACCAGCACAAAACACCCTTCCACAACTGGGACCCGACTACCATGCCCCTCGTCCCTGGCTGACTTTCGCCAAAGCTTTTCATCTTGGCTGGGAAGAGAAGGACACTGTGGTCTGCCGCTGCGTCAGGAAGGAGTTGGGGAGTGGTGGCGTCAACCCGCAGACATCTTGAGAGAACCAGTAGACTTCTCAAAGCCTTCATGGCTGCGACAAAAGGCCGCCTCACCTTTTCAGTGATATCGTTGTCGCACGAGTCGATGCTGTCTCGGAACAAGTCTTCTGTGCTGCCGTTGCTGCTGCTGAAGTTGCTGTTGTGGAAAAGCTGCCTGATAGGAAGGGAAGAGGAAAGCTGTTTGGCTCCTGTGAAAGGCAAGTGGGCTTGGTGTGTCATTCCAGTGGAGACGTTTTCAACACTGAAAAGCCACAAACAGGACCCGGATCCCTCGTGCCGAGGATTCAGTGTTAAACTCTCCAGGAGACTGGTCTACCTGGCTACCCTATTAAAAAGCAGCAATTTTACACGCGTCCTAATATCAAAGTGAAGAGCACATGTTAAAAGAAAACCTCAACAAGAGATTTTACTGTGAATCTGTTCAGCCCTTGCTTAATCTAAGGAAGCAAAATTAAAACAAAACAAAACACACACACACACAAAACAGGGCAACCGTTGTGATGCAATTCCTGCTAAGCCACAAGACCTATTCTCATCATTCTAAAAAGGGAGACACACGGTCCCTGAGTGAGGCCACACTAAAGAGCTCTGTTCGAATGCTCTGTGCACCCATTACTCCCTCACTGGCATCTGGAAGTATACCACCATGATTGGAGGTGTGTGTGTGGGGGGCCTTTGGGCATGCCGCTACAATTCCAAGTGACTCAGGATTCTGACTGCACAAGGGTTCCATGTTGCACAAAGGCTCCATCTATACTGCTAGACACACAAAGGCCTCTTCTGTGTACATGTACGTGTTCATGCAGATGCCGGGGGGGGGGGGAGAGAGACTAATCAGTGCATATGTCATGGGTGGAGTCATTTGGTGTACATCTTCACTCCCCACTTGCATGCTACTTTTCACCACTTCTAGCAATGACTGAATAGGACTGAAGTGTGTTGTGTATGTGTAGCATACAAGAGGAATACTGTGGTAGAGATAGAAAGGTGTGTGCAGGGAGGAGGAGGAGTGTGGCACTTTATCTGTATGTATGTTGCCTGGTTGACAAAATAAAAGCATGTAAAAATGCTATTTTCTGTCCCTGGAATCTTTCAGGAGTGGTACCGAGAGTCCTTTATACCCCCTTTATACCTTCCATCACCACTTACTTCTGACTTTTAATACCTTTAGCTCAAAGCTGATGCAGGCCCTGGTTGGCCCTAGAAGTAGAGACATTTGAAGTTGCCCATCCCAGCCTAGAACAAGAATCCTCTGGCCCCTGGGGCTTAATCTGGCCCAGAGTTTACACCGCTAGCCCATGAAGCAGAATAGCCCAACCCAAAGCCCCATTCCTTCTGTGGAGAGCTTTCCCCTGCAAACCACTGGCCTTCCCACTGACATCTCCCATCACTTGTGACAATGAGACCCTAAAACAGAGGATCACTCAGAGTATGTGCAGTCATAGGCTTAACCCTACTTGTGAGTCCTGGCAACAGCACACCCATGGGATCAATGGGATGGATACGTTTGTTGATGTAGCATCTACCAACTGATTCAATGGGTCTCCTCTATTTGGGAACACAAACTGGATTCAGCTCATACATCTCTGAGGCCAAAGGTCTCCAGGTTCTTTTCTTGAAGGTGAAATGACAAGCAGACACTCAACAAACAGAAGGTTTTGACAATAGCCATACCAAGTGACAAGAAAGATGTCAAAATGTCTGCCTTTGGGGTCTGCTGCGGCAGGGATGACTGGTGAAGACGTAGTTCCCCACCTCTGAATTAAGGTAGACTGAATTGTTGAACATACAACATAAATGCTATTCAACACTCATGAAGCTCATTCTTAAGCACACAAGTGCCCCAGCACATTTCCATTCACGAAAACCCACTGTGAGCAACAAAGTTAGGAGAACAGAAATGTCTCTTACCTTCCAAAAGCTGTGCTAGATATTTTCCTGCTTGGGCTAGAAGAAACAAAAATGGTAGACATAACGTTAAATTTAATCTGCCATTTTTTTAACCTTATGAATGCAATATACAATAGCCACCCAGAGTGGTCGTATAGACCAGATGGGTGGGATATAAATTAAATTAAATTAAATTAAATTAAATTAAATTAAATAAGTAAGTAAGTAAGTAAGTTTCAGAGGGCATGAAAAGCATGCAATCTTGACTATTGCTACTGAGAAATAAGTCCTACTGATTTTATTGGGATGCCCTTTCGAGAAGGCCACATCAAAATGTTTTGGTGAAGATGTCTGAGAATACGTGTGTGTCTGTGTGCAAGAGAAGAGTGTGAGATTAATCTCACCCAACAGTAGTGGTCTTAGGGTGGGCTGTAAAATGGGAGACAGGTGTGGTTGCACATTTATAGCTAGAGACATGGAATGTGCACAAGAGAATGTCTTCTCCTAGAACACAATATAAGGACTTTCAAGACTCCCCCCTCCCAGCCACAGAATCCAAGAGTAATTGAGTTGGAAGGGGCCTATAAGGCCATCGAGTCAAACCCCCTGGCTCAATGCAGGAATCCCAGTCATAGTAGATCTGACAGATGGCTGTCCAATTTTCTTTTGAATGCCTCCAGTGCTGGAGCGCTTACTATCTTCCGAGGCAATTGGTTCCATTGTCATACTGTAACAGTTAAGAGATTTTACCTGATATTCAGACAAATTCTGAATTCCTGTAACTTGAGCCATGGTATCTGGTGGAATCCATTTAACCGGAGAAGCTGGGATAAAACCCAGGACTCCCATGGTGCAGAAGAATATTATCTACTCAACACCTGTGGTCCCCACATTTGGACACAGGAAATGCTTCCAACCATTTAACGGAGGGTACTGCAACCTGTTGCTTTCCAGATGTTTTGGACTACAGTTCCCATAGATGCTGACCATTGTCTGCATTGACTGCAGCTTATTATGGGGCTTGTAATGTGACACATCTGGAGGATACCTGCTTGAAATGCCACTAATTTTGGCCACTGGTTCCCAACACTGTGTTCCCAGATGTTCTTGGACTACAACATCCAGAAATCCTGCCCAGCACAGCTAATGATGAAGGCTTTTGGGAATTTTAGTCCAAGAACGTCTGGGGACCCAGGGTTGGGAATTAATTATTTAGAAGACTGCTACAAGGATGATCAGATAATAGTCAGTCCTGCTCCTGACCTCAGAAATAAGAAATAACTAAGCCAGAGAAGGGAAAGAATGGCTCATTCTGTACGGCTACACTGCATTTAAGCACTTCTGGACTGCTTCCAGCTTTATGACAGCAACATGGAGCTAGAAGCATCTATGCCAACGCTTTTGGCAGTGGACAGTGCCAGACAATATGTGTTGCATAAAAAACCCAAAATCTCACACAAACATGGCAACTAAACAGCTTAGAGTTAAATGTATTTATAGGTCTTAAGGTTACAAGTGGATTTAATGGGATCAACCAGTAAATTAAAGCAGATTAATCAAAAGTTAAACCAAACTGTTAACTGATTGAGTGGCCAATTACTAAGGGCACACTGGTTTATTTTTTTGGTGCTGTTTTGGCTTGAATGTTTCTTTTTGGAACAGAGAATGAAAATGGTGTCCGCCCAGATGGTTCTTCTTCCTCACAGGGACAGCCTTTGTATATGCAATCAATCTATCTTTTAGTGCTTCCTTCAGTATCTCAAAACGGCCCTAATGTTGAGATTTCACCAATACCCACATTTCACCAATTAAAGTCACATCAGCAAACTTATAGTGTAAGCCTACACCCATCTAGCCAGACCTAAGTTCAATAAGATTTACTTCCAGGTAAATGGACAGCAAGGATGGCAACAACATGGACTGCCAAAGCCAAGGACCTCTCACTGGGGGAAATATTGAGCTCTCATACAGAATCACGTCCATTGAAGTCTCTGGGGCAGAATTCTCCATGTGAAGGTTATTTGGAGGAACCTAAAACTGGAATTAACCAGTGGCGCTGGTGTGGTCCTTGGAGGTCCAAGGGGGTGGAAAGGGGGGAATAGGCAAAACGCCTGGATCTTCTGCCCCCACCCACCCTGGCACATAGAGGACAGCAACCTTAAAATATTTATTCAGACGGCAGCAATAATTAAATCATACCCTGCCTCAAAATTACTAGAGATAATCAAACCCTAACCCTTAAAAAAAAATCCAGGGATGTGCAAAACCTCTCTTTCCTGACTCTGCACTTCTGCACTCCCACTGTGCTCACTCACCTGTTTGCTTTCAGGTTTTTCAGCCTGGCTTCCAAGTCATTAAGGAGGTTGATTTTCTTGCAGCACTGCGTGCAGTAGACGTCCAAGAGCTCACTATTATACATATGCCGCATTTTTCTTGGGGTCTGGCCGGCACTTTTGGTGGGAAAGCAAAGGGATGTGAGTGGCTCTCAGTGCACCAACTTTTGTTTTTTGTTTTGTTTTTTTTAAAAATCAGATGTATTATTTTCAAGCAGAGGTATCAATGAACCCATCTAATCACCACTGCATTTCCAGCACAAGGCACCCAGCAGGAGGCTATTGTTTCCTAAACACTACCTCTCAATAAAAGCACGATCATTTTCAAGCATTTCCCTGGATGTCCTCAGATCTGTGAGAGTTTGTACCACAGAGCTCAGTGTCTGAGGTATACACATTTCAGTTTGATTACTGTTCTAATATAGGAAAATGGCAAAAGCAGAACCACTGACATACCCACTATGCAGATCAGCTAAGTATTCCAAGGTGCCTGCCTAGGAGCCTTTAGCTCAGGTATGCGCAGACTGTGGCCTTCCAGATGTTGCTGGAATGCAAATCCCATTATCCCATACAATTGGCTATATTGGCTAGGGCTAATGAGAAACAGAAAACATCTGGAGACTACAAATTACCTATCTCAACATTAGCAACGGCCCATTAAGTTACCCATTTTTCATTAACTGATCTTTAATGCACAAACACACATACACACACACTTAGTTCATTCATAAGAAGGATGGTGTTCTTAGTCAGAATTCACTGAGTTAATTTACAGCATCAGCCATCCTTTGGAATCAGGCTATATCCATCTCTCCACTGTCCACTCTAGGTATGTAAAGATGGAACTAGGAAGAAGAATTTGGATAGTAGCTATCCTACAGGCTAAATTATGCGGAAAGGGGACAACCTGGATGAGCAGTGTGTAGTGGAGCCAAGGCTCATGGGGTCAAAGCGCTGGGGCTTTTTGCATAGCAGGGACTAAGACATTATCCGCCAGCCCCCCTCAGGATCCTCTGTACCCTTTGAGGTTAGCCACAATCATCAAAATCACCAGGAGTGAAATGGGTTTCTCTAGGAACAGTACATTGATACTAGTTACCCCCTGCCATAATGTGAAGTATCTGAAGGTGGTCTGGTCTTAAATGAGCAATTGGAAGTCATCAGCTTTATAAATGGTTTTCTCTTCATTTGCTGATAAGGACCAATTCAGCTTGTCTCCATTTTTTTTTTAACATCTTCTTATGGGGATTGAACTGGCTCTGAAGACTGCCAGGACAAGCACCTGCACTTCCAACTTTAACATTACACCACTAAAAAGGGGGAAGGACTGGCATTTCTGAGATCAGCATTCAGATAGGTGCATCTGAGTAAATCCTGGCTTAAATGTCTCTAGTTCTAATGCAATGCCACACCCATCCCCTTTTTTTTTTATCCAGAGAGATGTTATCACATGAACAACATCCCAGTCTACAGCCCGCTCAGGTCAGCAAGCATGTAGTGTGGAGTAAATGCCTCCATAGATTCCCTGCCCCCTAAGAATAAGGGACTGATTATTCAAGATGAAATTATTCTTTGATATTCAAATTTTCTAAATACTTTTCAATACTGTCTCCAGAGACAACATTAAAAAACAGCCCAGACTACAGATACGCTCTGGATCCCAGTTTGTCACTTGGGGAGGGCGGGGGGGGGGGGGAAGCATTTGCAAACTTGGGTAAGACGACACCACATTTTCATCTTGTCACATTACAGCCATCTCCTCCAACCTGGCACCTTTCAAATGGCTCTTGGCCAAAAGTCCCATCAGATATGCTGGCTTCGCGAGGTTACTAGGCACAGGACTATCTTTTTTGTGTGTGTAGTGGAGGAGAACAGAGTACAGCCCCTAGAAGTCTGCAGGAATCCCCCCCAAGCCAGAATTCTGGGGGCTTTACCCAAAAATGAAAGTCCTCGCATGCATTTTTAAAGCTGCGGAATAAATATTCCATCTTGGATCTGATGAGCCTCCATGAGCACAGAGAAAGTGACGAGGAGAGCCTTGTCTCTCTGAGAGCTGCAGAGAGACAAGTGGTCTGATAGATTCTTAAGAGGAAACTATCAGACAAGTGGTGTGATAGTTTCTTAAGAGGCACTCAGTACAGAAGATAATAAATAGGGAGGGAGACGATGAGACCTCCTAATGGCTTGCAGCTCCCACATAGCATAGCCCTGAGACAAAGCCTTTCTCAGCTGTAAGCGATTAAAGATACGCGAGATGACTTTGACTTTCAAAGCATCCAGATGTCTAGGAGCTTTCGACAAGAGGGATGCAAAGAGTAGACTCTGTGTTCATAAAATAAATAAATAAATTTCAAGAGTTATTGCAATCAACATGGTAGGCAGTCCTCTCCATTCCTCGGAAAAGGGAGGAAGGGAATGATATTAGAGTAACCAAAAGGATATTAAAATAGCCAACCTGGAAGAAACAGAGGAGCCCAGGTCAGAGTAGGCATTTGTTCTGCTTTCATCATCAGGGCAAGGGCTGCTGGGAGTGAAGTCCACATCGTCTCCTTCTCCGTAGTCTTCAAACTGTTCTTCGTTGCTGATCAAGGAGGCAGTGGAATAGGTAGAAAGGTCGGACGCCGCAGATGGGTTGAGGGGACTTGACCTGAGTGGAAAGGGGGACATCAGGGCACAAAACGAAGGGGGGCACATCCAACAGGGAAGCGTCCACTTTCACAACCAGAAGGTGCTTTCAAAATTTAGGGTCACAGCCACTGCGTGGTTTGAGAAGATGAGTACAGATGGGGCAGAAAATGTTGAAATAGAAAATGTACAGTTAATGGGAATGTTTGATTCTTGGCTATAACAAACATGAACCACTCCCCAGATTTCAGACCACCACACAATTATTCTTCAAGAACCCCTACATTTCTGACCATTACATTGGCTTTAGAGTACCAAGTGTCTATTGCTACAAACAACTCAGGGTACTTGGGGAAGGGAAGGGTGTCAAAAGATTCTCAGCCCTGTGCCATTTGTTACACACATTATGTATGCCCAAACATACGAGCAAATGCACACTCCATAAGAAAATAGTCTGAACCGCATGCTCTTAAAATATACCACCATTTCCTGGGTTCAGATATAATGGTGGGCCTTTGGGATTTGTCGAATTCTTTCTCTTCCTTGCTGCTGACATCTTCCTCCTCCAGTCTCAAACAGAATCCACATTTTTTCTTCGGTACCTTTAATGGGAGTGCCCACATCACATCATATAGACACCAACTGAGTGGCAGGGATGGAAGAGTGTGTAGTTTTCCAGATATTACTGGACTGTATCTCTCATTAATCCTGACTAAGGCTGATGAAAACAATGGTCCAACAACATCTGGATAACCCCATCCAACCTAGTCAGAAGGCTGTACTTCACCCGTTCCTTTTTCTTAAAGATTCTATCTGCCTATAGTCTCTGTTAGTGCAACATCACATATTCTATTTCTTGCTGCTATGTTGTCCTTGCAGTTATTGTCCTCATTTGTCTTCTGCTCAGCTTTGTTTCTGTCTTGTTTCACAAGTCCTGTACTTGCCTCTGCTGTTCTTTGGAAGAAGAAAAATCCACCCCCAGGGTTTTGTTGAACAACAGGAGGGGGAGGATACAAGAGGGAAAGGGGATTGGTCTTCTCATAATTTTGTGTGAGATTCCAGTGGAACAGGTTTGGGCAACTGATGGCCTTCTAGATACTCCTGGACTCCAGCCTCCATCAGCTTTCATCACTGGTTAGGCTGGCTCAGGCCGACAGGAGTTGCCGCTCCAAAAGCACCCGGAAGGTCACAGGCTGCCCAACCCAGCAGCAGCAGCAGCACTAGAACAGCCTGCTATCAACTTTCCCCTTCAGTGCAGACTGTGAGGCATGACCATCCCATTCTGTGTTCCCAAGACTAGGTCAGAGCGTTTGAAAAGATTAAAAGCAACCTCTGAGACAGACACTTGGTCTAAGCTTGTTACTCACTTATCTCCCGGTAGGAAGAGGCCACCCAACACGCTGTCCTTCTCCTCGCTCCGGCACACATCTGATGCTTCTGAACTATGAGCGCTTTCAATGGCACTGTCCATATCTGACTCATGGTGGACTTCCGGCTGGGCCAGGGTCATGTTGTCTTCATCAGGAAAGAGATCTGATTCACCAAATCCACTTTCACTGTCCAGGTAGCCAATGTCTTGGATTTCGGTTCCCTAAGAGAGAAAAGTGAGACAGGGGAGATCAGCAAGCATTTGGAATTGTAGACGTCTTTGGTAGTGTGATGGGGGATTATAAGCATCAAACTACGATATCTTACAGTGGTTGAAAAAGTTATTTTTCGAGAGTCACACTCCCAGAATCTCCCAGTTGGCATGGCCATGCTGACTACAGATTATGGGAGCTATAATCCAAACATTAACCCTTCCAAGCTTCAGTTCTGACACACAGAAACCATGCTTTCAAAGTGCCAGCTCCTAATTCAGCTCATGGCAACTGAAATAGGGGTGGATTTCAAGACAGCACTCTAAAACTTACCAAATAAAATCTGTGTCTGTTTTAGTGAGAAGTTTCATTCCACGCTTGTTCTGAATATCCAGTGTAAACCAGTCGCATCCATAAAAACAACCTCCCCCTACAAACTAGACTGGCTTGTTGCCCTGGAGATTACTCCTTCCCAATTCCCACTTCTAATATTTTACTTCTCTTTGGCTAAACATATGGGAGTTGGCTGGTTTTCTCAAGCCATCTGATACCGTTTGGTATGCAGACACACTGGCTTTGTATTTGCTCTTGTTCTCTGTCTCAAAGTGCATCAGGGTGCAAATATGCAGCCTGGACTGTATGAAGTAGATGGTATCTGGTTGAGGTATGGAAGAGACTGCTGTAAGATAACCATTTCATAGACATTTCTGGGGGAGGTTTTACAGGTTTTTTTATTCCAGGTTTGTATGAGGAACTTTTGTCTCCCAAATGTGAATTGCTCTACTTCACAAAAGCTCAACAGGACAAGTCTGGAGATGGTCTGGAGTGCCATCCAGTTCACGTCACTAAAGAACTCAGTGTAGGCAAGGTTGCAGCAGTGCCCCTGGGGACCATCTGCCCTCGACCAAAGGGCCAGCTTCATTCACAAGCCTTGCAGATGTCTGTAATCTGAAATGTCTTTAATTAAAGGATCAACTTAAATGAAACAAAGCATGTGTGAAAATTAAGATAAATATTTTGAGTAAATTCTCACACACCCGTTCTCAAATGACAAATTAAAGCCATGGGTTGCGGGCAAGGCTTAGGGTCCGAGTCCCGGGTCCGACTAAATCAGTGTCTAAATAGCCTGAGTCTCAATTAAAATCAAGCTTTTTTCCAGAAAAAAGGAGGGAATGGGTGGGTTCAGTATCAAAAGTCGAATCTGAGTCATTGGGGGGGAAAAACAAGTCAAGTCTGAGTCGAGGCACCAGTGCAACTTAAGTCTGACTCAAATCCCCATCCCTGGTTGTGCGAGGCTTGTGAATTGATCTCAATGTTGACAGCATTAAGAATTTCTGGCAATATAGCACAAGTGGTTAAAACGCTGTACTGCAGCTAAAACTGTGCTCACGACCTGGGGTTCAAATCCCAGGTAGCCGGCTCAAGGTTGACTCAGCCTTCCATCCTTCCGAGGTCGGTAAAATGAGTACCCAGCTTGCTGGGGGGGCAATGTGTAGCCTGCATAATTAAAAAATTGTAAACCGCCCGGAGAGTGCTTGTAGTGCTATGGGGCGGTATATAAGTCCAATAAATAAAATAAATAAAATAAATAAATATACCCGCATTCTTAATTTGGAGTGGATGGTGGTGCTGCGGGGTAACCGCAGAAGCCTCTGTGCTGCAGGGTCAGAAGACCAGCAGTCTTACGATCGAATCCACGCGACAGAGTGAGCTCCCGTTGCTTGTCCCAGCTCCTGCCAACCTAGCAGTTCGAAAGCATGTAAAAATGTGAGTAGATAAATAGGTACCACCACAGTGGGAAGGTAATGGCATTTGTTGTCTAGTCACGCTGGCCATGTGACCACGGAAAATGTCCATAGACAAATGCTGGCTCTATGGCATGGAAACGGGGATGAGCACCATGCCCTAGAGTCGGACACGACTGGACTAAATGTCAAGGGGAACCTTTACCACACAATTTTCATGCTCATTTTGAATAACTTTGATCATGACTTTGCCTGGGAAGCCACAGCAAATGCAAAACTGAATGCAGGGGATGTTATAGTTATGACCAAGCCGAGTATATTGTCCAGAAGTTGAGCAGAAGCTGCTAAATCAAAAGAAACCAAGTTCATTGAACAACTTTTATTTTATTACAGCCAAACTACTAGAGTACTGAACTCTACCGCCAGGCAAAAGTTTGCGGCTTCAAAAGTCAGGGTATGAAAGAAAGAAAAGAAGGCTTTGACTTTAGCTCCTGCATGAACAAAGGACAAAGTCCACTTTTTACCCAGTGATTTTCCTTTGCAAGTTCAATCTCATATGATGAATGACTGGGCCTTCTGATCTCAAAACATCCTGCAACAGCAGCTACTAGAAACACAAGTTCTTATCTACCCATTTTTCCCTGGCAGATTGTCAGCAAAACCAATAGTGGGAGTTTGGCATCAGAAATGCCAAAGTAAGCAAAGCAGCATGGGGGCGGAAACTTTGCTTTTTAAAAATCATTGAGACATTTGGCTCTTAAACCTTATTTGAAGCTTTCTGTGTCAGAAGGAGGCCCATGCAACTACAGCAATGGCAATTCTGTTAAAGACTTCATAGGATAAATTCTGTCATTATGGAACTCTTGAGTTCATGCAGATTTTGGGTCATTCATCTAAGAGTGTTGTTGGATGGCAATTACCATCCTTCCTCATCCTTGGCAATGGCAGTGAGGGCATTTGAGATTATTGTCTACTAAGACTTGGAGAGCCACAAATTGCCCAGCTCTGGTCTAAGACTCTGATGACAGTCTATTTGTTTCAAATTAGGGAAACCTTTGCTGCTATTATGGCAGGATACAAGCATGTGACCCCGTTAAAACCTTACTGAAAAGCTTTGTGATATGCTGCTGGACCAGAGTGGAGCTCGATCCCACATTTCAGCTTCTCTAAAGCCTGATGGCCAAAGTTAAAGGTGTTGTAACACCCTGTACCCTGGCTCTTCTGCAGATTAGTCCATGCTAACATTAAGTCGGATGCCACTGTGACTCTGGAGGTGGATTTATAAAATCTTTATTCAACGACAACAGGTGTCTATCAACAACAATGGCAGTAGGACCAACAGGGGCTTCTAACTTCAGTGGACACAACCATCTGTCCATCTCGGTTCCCTCTTCTAATACCAAGGAGTTCGGCTAGAGTTGGACATGAACCTCAGTTTGGAAGTTTGTGGTGGTTCATATGCACTGCACCTGGCCAATGCTCCACTCACCAGTTGATGCTCCTCTCCTCCTCCTCTTTGCCTGTTCAGCCCATCCTCAACAGAAGCATGGGCTTGCCTGTCCCACCTCCTTATCTGAGTGGGCTATTAGCCAAGGAGGCAGGGGAGAGAAGCCTACACTCCTACCAGGGGACTGGCTGAACAGCTGAAGAAGAGGAAAAGAGGACTGCATGCTGGTTGGTGAGTGGCGGATCCAGCAGGAAGCGGGAACACGCAGCATCTGTGGTGCCACACACATGAACGGGCACAAATCCCCACACTAAGATCCATTCCCATTCTCTCGTCATCATCGTTTAGTCATGTCCGACTCTTTGTGACCCCATGGACACACCAGAGCACGCCAGGCCCTCCTATCTTCCACTACCTCCTGGAGTTGGGTGAAGGTCATGGTGGTTGCTTCGATGACACTGTCCAACCATCTCTACCCATTCTCTAGTTCCCACCAAATCTCTCCTGACCGGTGGGCTTGCATAGGGCGGTACTGTGGCTAGCACACAGAGCTAGGTCCACAGCAGGGATGGCGGGCCCATTCTCCCTCAACCATGACTGATTTCTTTGGTAGAGGCACATCATTCTTCAAAGGACCTCCTTCCTTGGGGTTCACCGTAACAATCCATTCTATGCCCTCTGGTTCTGATAGATGGATGTAACACCCCCCCTCCTTTTTACGCTGCTTGCAGCACTCCCATTCCCTTTTCTGGACTGGTTTGTTCCTCCTATCTGTCTCCTCAATGGAGAGTTTCATACAGGCTATTTACTTGGTCCAGGGGGTCTTCTAGGTTAATCCAAGCCCACCCCACGGGGAGATCACCCCCTTTACCCCCTGTCCTCTCTCGCTCCTCCACCTTCTCTACCTCCTCTCCCTAATCTAACCCCTCTCTTATCTCTTCCTCCATGACGATGTTCTGTTCCTCCTCTTCCTGTCATCAGAAAACCCTCTATGATTGATTCTCCCTTTTTCCCTCTTGGGTTTCCCACCTAAATGGTCTTCGCCTATCAAGGGCTCCATCCCTCTTCTGCCTTTGTTACCAGTTTGAACTCTCTACATCCCTTCTATTGGGGACAAGAGGCTGTACATGGTCTCAAATCCCTCCTCTGTAGCAGGTTGTTGGGATGGCACACTCTTAGGGCCAGCAGGCTCTGGCTCCACTTCCTCACAGCCAGTTAATAAAAAATCAAAAATGGAGCAAAACACAATGATAAATATATGCACATATATTTCCAGTGTTGCCACACAAAGTGACTTAATTCTGCTGTGTTTTAGCATACCCATGAGAATACAGCTTGAAGTTTGTCCATGAAAACTCACATTAAAATATAACAGTCTTAAAGACACATTTTTTGTCTTTTGTCTTTGTTCCTTTATCTTTGTTTTATTTTTACCTATAATCTGGAACAATCGCTCTTGAGATGATGCCCTTCAAATATGATGGAATACAACTCCCACAACCATTATCATGACGATGACTGAGATGGTGCAGGATGATGAACACTACATTGAACCACTCCCAAAAAAGTGCCACATTGTGGATTTCCTCCAAAGCAAATCCAGAGGCAGAGGAACATAGGAAACTTCCAGAATGACGACTGTACTTTATAGTGCAAAAGCAGCAATCCAGTCACTTATACTCCCTCAACTGAGTGCTAAGCAGAGAATGACCATTAGAGAGAGCTGCACTCACCATCATCTTCATCTCCCCAGAATACATCATGACCCCAGCATACTGTTTGGGCAGGATGTTATGTTAGAGGCTATGCCTAGAGCCATGGTGAGTCATAAAGGTGGCGGCGGCAGCTCTAACTACCTAGCTCAGTGTTTCTTTCTCAAAGCCAGTCCTTATAATATCAATGTATTTAAAAAAAAAAAAACATTTTTAAAGGATCCACATTGGATTTCCAGGGTTCTCACATATGCATAGCCATGCCATATGCAGATCCTGGACCTGCGAGGGCATCCCAACTTTTGCTGGCGAATTGTTGTGGGACATGTCACAGTGTCTTTTCTTATGAGTAGCTCCGCACCCCTTCCGGATCACAAGGAAGATCTGGCATATGCCCTAAGAAGCTCTGTGTTACCAAGGAACTCAGCCTTGCTGCCATGTTCTATACCATGACTCCAGAATCCCCATTTATCTGGGCACATATAAGAACAAGGTAGTGAGTACATGCAAGCAGAACCACCCCTGGATGTCACTGACCTCTAAGTGAACCAGTCATAACAGGGACTCTTGTCCATTAGGCACAGGCACAAGCCTCACCCCTAATGCAACCAATTCATCATCACTAATGTGTCCTCCAATACCTGCTGCCTGAAGCGCTCCCCTCACTCTGCCTAACAAAAGGACTAGTCATTAAGGTTAGGATCAGACCCAGATTTGTTTACTTTGCCACCACTGACCTCCTCTCTTCCCTATAGAAGCTCGTCTAATTGATTCATTGTATGTATATCCGACTCTTCCCCCCACAAGTTCCTCATGGAGCTCACAGTGTGATATTCCAGCACAGTTTCCTATGCAGACACTGACCAGGCCCAGACCGCTTAGCTTCAGCAATCAGGGCTGGCCTTGGAACACTTTCCGTCATGCATGAACAGAATCAAACCCTGTGGGATCTACTTAGAACCAGAAGGTACAATAATATGACCAAGGCACTAATTTTTTCTTGCTGATGTGAATACATCATCCCAATATTAGCATCCAGACACAGGGGAGGACATTTCTTGATGGAGGTATTGGGTCTTCTCAGTACCACCTGTCCAAATACCTCAAATTCTTCCTTGGGGTCTCATTCACAACACTTCTGCTTACCTTCCTGTTCCCTTCCTTCCTGCCTGCCTCACTCTTTCTTCATTTCTCTCCTTCTTTTTCCTGTCCACTGCTCTCAAACCTTCACATTTTTCCCACACAGCTTTCTAATTTTATTTTATTTTAAATTTTCAGTTTCATGAAGGAGGTGACTTAAAAAAAAAAGTAGAAAACAGGGAGATCTGGTATCCTAAGAAAACTACACAGGAGTGGCAGCAAGACATGGAGAAGTGGAGATTCACCAGCAGAATTCACCATGCACACAGGGACACATCACCACATGATAACCAACTCACAAAGGACATGGATCAGCATGCATTAAAATGGTACTGGAGTCCACATGAGCAGATTGTGCACTGGAGCAGATCAGAGCAAGGTCTTGTTTTTTCAATCATACTTGACACTATATTTTTCACCTTGCCTCAAATGGACATGGGGAAGCAGTACCTGCATCATGGGTGCAAGGGAAATTGAACAAATGCTCAGTGTGGACAGGCCCTAAGAAAGCCACCTGGAAGGAAGAGGGAACGAAAAGCTATGCCAAGGTGGCCAAAATGGGGTGGGTGGGGATGGGGGTGAAGGGAAAAATGGAGCAGGTAGGAATGGAAACATGGAGAAACAAGAAACAGATGAGGAAAGAGGACCTTGGGAACTTGGGTCTAACCATAAAAGACTGTGAAGAGAGAAAATGAAGAATTAGCAGCGGGCGGGGAATGGAAAAAAATTAGGAAGACAATATAATAAGATATGATGAATTGGTCTTTGTAGGGAAAGTCCAAAGGGAATAGCCTGAGAATTCCTTAAAAAAACAACAACAACCACCCACCCACCCCAAATTAAATTCCTCTTGAAAGTTTCTGTTTTTAGCGTCTCCTTTATAAAAAGAAAAAGACAATGGGAACAGAGTGGAAAGGCAGAAATAATCAAAACATAAATCATATCTGAAAGAACATATTTCAGTTGTGGTGGGGAGAATGACAAGAAATATTTTCATTAAATTCATCAAGCAGAAACCCAAGTAAGTTTCCAGGAGGCTCAGCCTCTCGGGACTATGCCTAGTCATTCACTGCCAGGCTAAACAAAGACGTTCTTGACACGCAGGGTGCCTGAGGTGAGCGTACGGAAGAAGCAACAGGCCTTATCACTGTCCTATCCTTGGAAGGAACCTGTTTCCTAATTTCCAGTGCAATGCTAACTTAAAACTAGAGGAAAGCCTTCCTCACCATCAGACATTCATTCCTCTGTGCTTGGCAAGAACCCTCTTTGTCAGCTTATCTCAGAAATCTGCTGACAGAACTGCCCTGCGGGCTAAGATCTACCAAGAGACAAACCAGAAAAAGTCCTTGAGAGAAGAGGTATGGCAAGGGAAGGGCCAAGTTAGGAGCCAGACCTAAACTTCCTCCAGCCCAGGGAGGCAGCCACAATCCCCGTATAAATTTAGGCCAGAGTGAAGGTAAGTAAATCCTAAGTAATTTCCAACATCCCCAGGGAGAAAGTAGTTTCAGTTCATCACAGCCATGACTGGCCTGGTGTTACTCCAACAGGCCCTTGGCCATCTTAGCTAGTTGGGTGATCTCTTTCAGAAACCCAAGGACTAGTTGCTCCATTTTAGGAAGCAGCTGTAGCGGTTACCATGGCCTCAGCTCTGTCAGACAACAACAAAAACTGAGTTGAACTAGTTCAACCCAAAAAAAGAAGGAAAAAAGAAAGAAAGCTAGTTCAGCCAGTAAGTCCTTCACTGAAAATTTCCTGTAAAAAAAAAGGGAGTGCAATCTGAGGTTGCAGACTATCTGGCCCTTTGAAGGATGTTCCTGAGGGACATGAGTAGCTGCTTCTCTTCTTTGTATTCTTTGTGAGTGCATGCATGCAACAGAACCATCCATAAAGAGGAGCATCACTAGGAAAAAGGAGCAGAAAATGGCTGGTAAAACAGTTCAGAGTGAGATGGGGCGGTGGCGCTATTGACTGGTCAATGGATGAATTCTACCACCATAGCCCCATTTTTCTTCTCCGGGCCCTCTCAACATCTTGTTTCCTTGGCTACAACTATCTGAATTCTCCAAGTCTTCTGGTGATTAGGTTTCAGATAGGCTTTCATTCAGCTGAGGAACAGAGATGTGTTGGGATTGGCAGCTACAGGGGTAACCCCCTGGACTGAGAAACAGACTCTCTAGTTCCAGTTTTTAGAAGCCTATTGAGTCTTGGGGGGGGGGAGGGAAGATACTTCTAAGATGGCAGGGCTTGATGTCCAGCTCCCAAAACGATGTCAGGCTCCATGTCTCATCTGCATTATTTTGGGTGGGTGCACATGAGTGGGCATTCTTGTCAAGGGTGATCAGATGCCAGCGTGGGTTCGACTGGCAGATTTCTTGGGTGATTTGCAGTAATTCTGTTAGAGTGATCTGTAAGAATATCTAACTCCAGGTTTTCTTAAAAGATAACAGCCAGAATCCTATTGACAATCTACATTTGCATAAAGGAAACTGATTTAAATCTTGATAGCAACTTGCTGCTAATTAATGAGGTGCTGGTTGTATTCTCAGGAATGCATTCAACCATCTACGTTGGGTTATAGCTGATTGTCCGCAAAGCTGGTTGCACCTTTAAGACTAGAATTCTGATTTGAATGGGAGCTTTCATGGATTACAAAGAGGGCTTTGTAATCCATGAACTACAACTTCCAGAATTCCCCAGGCATCATGTGTCTGAAGAAATGGGTCTGTAACCCATGAAAATCTTTTTTGGTTTTATATGTAGGACAAGGCTTTCTGGTTAGCATATATTGCATGTTCATTTAATAATAAATTGTAGAAGTTATGATGGTTTTTAATGACATATTTAAATGATGTCATATTGCTGGATTTGATGACTAATTCCTCTGTAAAATCCATTGATACAAAGGGGCCTGCTCTAGGAGCAACAGAATCTCAGCCATTGTGACATATTTTTGTAAGAGAAACCTGAAACAAGACACACAGAAGAAAGTTAGCTGGCCAGGCCGGCCACATGTACTCAGAAGTTCAGGTGGAGATTCCTGACCACAAGTCTCCAAAGCACAGCCCTACCCAATTAAGACAGTGGTTCCCAACCTTGGGTCCCCAGATGTTCTTGGAATAAAACTCCCAGAGGTCTTCACCACTAGCAGTGCTGGCCAGGATTTCTGGGAACTGCAGTCCAAGAACATCTGGGAGTTTCAGTTTGATAACACATGGCACCCACACATGATTGTAAAACATACAGGCTGGAGGAACAGAAGGGAGGGAGGGAGGGAGAGGAGACACAGTACAAAATACTGCTTTCAGAATGCAACTCTGTATAAAAACAAGACAACACCTTGTCTGCCCCTTTGCCACCAACAATGACGCAACTGGGTAACTGACAGCCCATCATAAGCAAAATGCACACTATCCCTGCAAGCCAAGAAAGCACCCTAAACACATTTTCTGTTATTTGTGACTCATACACAACACTATAAGCGGAATAAGCAATACGTACTGTACACTTTAACTCTCCACTGAGCAAGTACCTCCATTTCAGCAACACTATTCCATCTCAAGAGTGAAAAGAAAAATAAATTCATCATAGCATTTCAAAGAGCTGTAGTCCAGATGCACCCTGAACATAATCTCTTTTTTCTCTCCCTGCTTCCACATTTGAGACATGTGGGCAGAAGGCAAAAAAGGGAGGGCATGAAAAGCTGCTTTGTGCTCCCCTTAAGTTTACACTGAGTCTGACTTCTGTCTGTGTGTGTTTTTTCCCCTAGAACTGCTGAGGTAAAAGCCCAAACAGAACTGGCCTGGCATCTGGAACCAGGCCAGGAACTGCAAGAATGTTTGCATTTCCATTACCTGTCATTTTAACAGGCAGTTAGCGAAAGTGCCAGCCTGTTTAATATGCAGGCTTCCATTCAAAGCTGTGGTTTTTCATGGGGCCATGCTTGGTGTGAATTTATAAAGGGGTGTCAGCAAGGGTGGGGGGGAACCCTACACTGAATAGGAACTGCTAAAAAAAAAGCTGGCAAGATATAAGCAGGGGAGGCAGACAACTGAAGTATTTTTAGGGCACTATGATGGTAATGCTGCATTAACACCAAATACAGGAGTGTAATGTGTGCAGAATAAAAAAAAATATGCACGTTATGGAAGTGTCTGAGAAGAAAAAGGAAACACATGGGCCCAGTTTCCACATCGCTATTCATTTATTCACTATATTTCTCCCAAAATTTGCATGCAATCTCAGGCTCAGCTGTGACATCTCCAGTTACAAAGAGTCAGGTAGCAAGTGATGGGAAAGGCCTGTTTTTGACACTGGGGTGGGGAGCGGTTGCCAGTCAAAGCAAACACTATTGGGTGGGATGAATGGATGGTACAAGAAGGAGAGCCTGGTCTTTCTGAAATCAGCTAGCTAGTTTTATTGCTGGTTTTTAAACTAGAGTAAACTGATCTGATCTTTGCAAATGTAAATTGACGGCTTTGCTAGGCCACTCAGCAAAAGCTCAGAGCCTTCTGACAATTTTGTAGCCCACCTCCAGACTTTTGAGGTAATAAATCATTTGTAATTGTGAAATTACTAAGCCCCAATATCCTGAGATTTTCCTTGAAATTCTGGATTCAGATAAAAACCTATTTTCCCTTTTCTTTGCCTTTTTTTTTTTTTGACAACTTGCAGAAATGATGGTTTGGTTCATCTAGCCTCATAGGAAACAAAGAGATGCAAAGTGCCAAATAAAGGAGACACAAGCTAGCTCTCATTCTGTAGACAGCTAAGGAATGAGGGGCTTCCTGGGTGCTGGAAGATCAGAACTCCCACAGCCCTAATGATCAGGTTAGGTGGAAATCAGGGGTGGCCTGTGATCCCTTACAGCCCTCCATCAGCAGAGGAACAGGGGAAGGGCCCATGTCAACATTCCACACCACGACTTCTATCTTCCAGTGAAGGACAACCACAGAGCAAGTAAAAGTGCAGAATATGGCTGGTGTCTTTATAAGACTTGGAAATGAAACAAAGAAGAGAGGAGAGTTCTCTTAAAGTAATTCCATGTCTCACAAGAGCCGGCTTTGGTTAATGAGCTGACCTTCAGATCGCCACTTTGCTCTGAAGCCCAAGGGATCACCTTAGGCCAGTCACATCCTCTTGGCCTAATGTGCTGTACCTCACAACATTCTTGTGAGAATAAAGTGGGAAAGAGGAGAGTTGTGTGCGCTGCCTTGTCACCACTGAAGAAAAGACTGAGTAACAAAACAAAAAATAAACTTGGTAAACTTCCGCATTCTGAGGCAGGCCATTCTCTACCAGGCTGTGGCCAAGATATTTTGATCCCTCCATTTACAGAAACTGACCACATTAAGAGCTGAATCTTAATTCAACTCTGCCTACTTCTGTGTCATTTGAGGGGAGTGCGTGACCTTAAGAGGGCACGGGGCTGTGTGTTGCACCTCACTGCTCTGTCCTTCCAGAACTATCTGCCATTGTTCACCACTCCGGTCCTGAGCCAATCAGCTCATAAGAACCTGAAAGGTTCCCTTTCAAAAGTGAACGTTACGATTTCAAGAACCCAGAAAGCAATCAGTTGGCTTCACAGCCCCAGAGCTTTTAAAAAAAACCAAAACACTTGGAACTTCCACATTTCTTACAAACAATTAGTATTTTACAAATAAATGTGAAGTGTTTAAATGGCAAAGGCAATGCAAAACAAATCTCAGAAATGAGATGCTTCCCAAGACCTGAGTGAAATGAACAGGACATGGGATTCTTGCAGTGTGGGTATCTTGTTACACCAATACTGAAATGGAGGGGGAAATTTCAGATTTTACTTTTGACACAAACTGTCTGGGAGGAATGGCACCTCTAGTGACAACAGCTAGACAATTGTTTCTTCTGTGAGGAAAGAGATTCCAGTCACCTCTGCCCCCTTTTCTGTGCTAAGATACTGATGTTTTAAACATCAGTACACAATGGAAGTCTTATTAGCACTGGCCTTGTGGGAATCTGGGTCACAAACTAGAGCATTTCCATTTTTAAAAGCTCCCTCACCTCCCTGAGCTGAGTCCTACAATGCAAGAACAAAGGGACACAATTAAACTATTTAAAAGTAGAAATATGAGCTGTGCTCAACTAGTTTCAAGAACATTTTTTTCTTAAGGATACTCCAAGTAGCAACGTATGACATATTCCGATATATGACATCTATCTTTATGAGCATGCCTGGTTGTTAAGATCATCAGGAGAGGCTTTCCTTTCAGTCTTACTACCTTCACAGATGTGTTTGGTGGGGACACAGGAGAGGGCCTTCTCTGTTGCCGCTCACAGACTTTGGAACTCCCTCCCACAAGTGGCCAGGCTGGCCCCATCTTTGCTGTCCTTCCACAAACAGGCAAAGGCCTTTCTCTTCAGGAAGGCTTTCCCTGAGTGACTGGCTGCCTGAGTAGGATTTTAAATTGCTATGCCTTATTGCATTCAATGGGTTTTGGAGTTGCTTATGTTTTTAAATAGACTGTTGCACCTCAACGTGTTTGTATACTCATCACTGCTAGCATTAAACACTGTCTTTAATGATGTAAGCTGCCCTGGGTCCTTTTATAAGGAGAAAGTTGAGGTAAAAATATTTTAAATGAATAAATAAAATAAAATAAAAATTGCAGATGAAAAAGGAAATTCCATTTATGTACTTGCAAAACAAGGATTGCAAATCAGTGGCCCTTCAGATATTGTAAGATTTCAGCTTCCATGAACTCCAATCAGGTTGCCCAAAGGTGAGGGATTATGGATGATGTAGTCCAATAGCATGTAGAAGGCAACCGGTTTTGCATTACTCCTTTAACCCACCCCAAGCTCTGATACCTGATCCCTCCCTCTCAATGGGTGTACGTTGCTGAAAATTATTATGTTGCATAGTGCAGACTGGATTCAGTTACTTGGCATATCCCCTGTCCTTTCTGGCTTCAGAAAGGGATGTTTTAAAAGGCTTTATTAAAATCTATTCACAAATACTAAAATCATTTTTTCCCCAAAACTAAAACAGCCTATCCACTTCCAGGGAAGAAGTACCAGCAGGCTGTTGGCAGCTCTAAGGTTTTCTGGGACTGTTTTGCTGTGTTTAGTCGTTTAGTCGTGTCCGACTCTTCGTGACCCCATGGACCAGAGCACGCCAGGCCCTCCTGTCTTCTACTGCCTCCCGGAGTTGTGTCAGGTTCATGTTGGTTGCTTCGCAGACACTGTCCAGCCATCTCATCCTCGGTCGTCCCCTTCTCCTCTTGCCATCACACCTTCCTAACATCAAGGTTTTTTCCAAGGACTCTTTTCTTCTCATGAGATGGCCAAAGTACTGGAGCCTCAGCTTCAGGATCTGTCCTTCAAGTGAGCATTCAGGGTTGATTGGTTTGTTCTCCTTGCAGTCCAGGGGATTCTCAAGAGCCTCCTCCAGCACCACAATTCAAAGGCATCAATTCTTCGGCGGTCTGCTTTCTTTATGGTCCAGCTCTCACTTCCATACATCACAACAGGAAAAACCATAGCTTTGACTATTCGGACTTTTGTTGGCAAGGTGATGTCTCTGCTTTTCAAGATGCTGTCAAGATTTGTCATCGCTTTCCTCCCAAGAAGAAGGCGCCTTTTAATTTCAGGGCTGCTGTCTCCATCTGCAGTGATCATGGAGCCCAGGAAGATAAAATTTGACACTGCCTCCATATCTTCCCCTTCTATTTCCCAGGAGGTGATGGGGCCAGTGGCCATGATCTTAGTTTTTTTGATGTTGAGTTTCAGACCGTTTTTTGCACTCTCCTCTTTCACTCTCATTACAAGGTTCTTTAATTCCTCCTCACTTTCTGCCATCAGAGTGGTATCATCTGCATATCGGAGGTTGTTGATATTACTGTTTTGCTATCACTGCTAAATTATGGATGGCCCTAGCTTGTCATTGCAGACATCCTTCTTAGAAGCACATTTACAAACTTTGCTGGCCAGGTGGCAGAAAGCCCTCCTCCCTACTAAATCTTCTGTCATATCCAACACAGAAGGAAATCAGAATTCCCCCACTCTTAACATACTTTGACACCTACGCTAAACCTGTTTATTGGCCCATCCCACCTGACCCAATGAGTACTTGCAGAAGTGGTAACCTTAGTAACAGCCTTGAAAAGCACCTAAAGTGCACAGAACAGACATCACCATGGCAGAGAATGAGCCTACCACTGTGACAGAAACAGGATCCTAAAAATACTTCTTATGTGCTAATTTAATTTAAAATAATTGATTACAAGCAGGTTGAGCTTTATCTTTCAGGAAGAGGAAGAAATGGTAACAAAACTGACATCCCATTTTATGGCATGATGCTTGGCCATTTAGAAACTGTGACATGTATTAGAAATGTGGCAAAGAGATCACACCTCTCTGCTCAATCTAAAAATATGTGATTTTCCCCCCTCGTAAAATACTGAATCTAAACTTTCTAGTCTAGCACAATTATTTGATTGACATTTTCTAGATGGATATATTAATTATGCATCGTCTGAAAAATCTGATAAGATTTTTCACTAGCCAAAAAGTAGTTATAAACTGAAACTTCCGGTTGGAAGAAAATTTGTATGATGCGGATTTAGTGTTACTTAGTTTTCATGTTACATTTAAGCCAACTGAATGCTTCACCTGGACATGGTTTTTATTAGAACGCTTGTTAATTTTTAAAGACATGACTGACCCTCCCTGAGGAAGGAAGGAAGGAAGGAAGGAAGGAAGGAAGGAAGGAAGGAAGGAAGGAAGGAAGGAAGGAAGGAAGGAAGGAAGACTGAGGAGGCACAGTAAATTTTTGCTTGGTTTTAAAAACTGCTCTCTAGAAATTGCTCAAGGTTTCTTGGTGTGGTACTATGCAGGATGTTGTTTCTCTTCCATGGGATGCTTCAAGGCTGAAGAACAAGATAAAAAGTTGCAACCCATCTGCGTGTGAGCTGAACAAGGGAGCTGGACAGTGAGCCCTTGTTCACTTGCTACAAAAGACTGTGGCTGAGTTGAATAGACCCCCCCCCCCAAAAAAAGAAGAGAGCATAAATTAGGAAGTTTGAAGATATGATTACTCTGGGAAAATGCATGGCAGATTAAAGCCTCCTCAACAATGTTGTTCTGACCCCATCAACTCTTTGTACCTAAAGCCAGATATATAGTACCAGGCATAGACAATGTTAATACATTTTTTTAACTGATGGTTTTGTTAGAAAAAAAAATGTATGTTGCACTGAGTATCTCACATCAAAAGTTCTGTTCCCATAAAATTTTCAAAAGAAAATTTAAAACAATTAAGAACAATGAGTGTTAAGATTCCAGCTGTCACTACCTCAGTTGGGAAAGCCCCATCCACTTAGAAAGGTCCCACTAAGGAAGTGAGAGGGAACGGTCACTAGTCTTTCCCTCTCCCTGGGTCTCTCCAGACAGAAAGACCCAAGCATTATAGTTGACGGGTGTGAAGATTTGAGAATGAGAGAGAGAGAGAGAGAGAGAGAATGTGAGAATGTTCCTCTTCTTTTTGTTTACCACCTGGTATTCTCAGCCAGATCAGAAGTTCCTCTATGGAATGGAAGGAGCCCTTCACTTCACTGCAGGTTGAAGCTAGATCCAAACCAATATTAGATTACAGGAAATACATGCTGCAAACAAGCTATAAGTGGATCACACAAAGTGGAAAATCAAGGAAGGCCAACACTGAGTGTTTTATGCGAGATGTGTGCCAGTACACTTTAGTTGCGCCCATTACATAATTGTGTGCCCCATCTGCCAAAATACAAGCATGGGGTCCTGCAACACTTGTCACTGTGTGTGCAGAAGTGTGACACAAAGCCATTCTGCCCAGTTCAGGACATGGCAGTTCCTTTCTAGGGACATAAGATTCCAGACACGGACAGGATCACATACTTTTTATATATCCCACTAAAATACCCAGGACCTGATGACAATGTACAGCTGACTCCACTCCCTGTAATGCTTTTAATCTGGGGCACAATAAGCAATCTAGCCCAAAGAACACAGCACTAGCTGTATCTGCTTAAAGAGTTACAACAACCTTCCCTAGGAGTATTGTGTATGGTGCATAATAGATCTGCAGCAAAGGCCAGAGCTTACAACATAGCGGTGCCTATTTGGCAGGTACCGTACCATCGATGTTGCATTTGAAATGGAGCCCACATTTTGCAGCTTTGAAGCTATTACTGTATTTTGAAAAATAAAAGAGCAAGGCAACAAGAGACATGTGCGTGTCATGATGAAAAGCCTCTTTTCTGAGCTGCAAGAAATGCAGATTTTGCAATTAATATTTCATGAAATCGGTGGAAGTCTGCTGCTAGACCACACTAGAACAGCTCTCATTCACCCTATGAAATACTTCTTCACGTAACGGGGGGGGGGGGGGGGGGGGAGGCGGCACCTATTTGGGAGGACACATTTTCAGGGAAAAGAGGTCTTCAAGCTTATGAGGCCTCTGAATGCAAATTACTACAAGGCTATCAGCTTGCAAAATTGTTTGTTCCACCAATTTTATCCGGTTTTTAAAGCCCACAATTA
Source organism: Pogona vitticeps (assembly GCF_051106095.1). Classification (NCBI taxonomy): domain Eukaryota; kingdom Metazoa; phylum Chordata; class Lepidosauria; order Squamata; family Agamidae; genus Pogona; species Pogona vitticeps. The sequence continues at coordinate 157,270,256 of NC_135784.1, read as the reverse complement.
ACATGCCTTCGGGAAAGCAGTAGAGGTTCAGGTGAGATTTCCTGCATACACACAAAGAAGATTACACAGCAAGATGTGTTTCTAAGGCTCAGAGGAGCCTTACATGTAACACAATTAGTTTCCAAGGCAGGCAGTCTTATCACTCCATTTGCATTTCATTCACACACATCAAGTTCATGCTTGCAAAAGGGTTCTTCCTCACAAAAGCGCAGTAAATGAGAAGATGGACAAAGTATGTTCAGGGGGAGTGGAGGGAGAACCACTGAGGCTGCAAGGTATGGAGTACTGATTTGAACAAACCTAAATAAGAAAACATAGGCCTCTGCTAAATGTAAAAAAAATTAAAGAATACCAAATAATACAGTGGTTGCCAACCTTAGGTCCCCAGATGTTTCTGGACTTCAACTTCCAGAAATCCTGGCCAGCACAGCTAGGAGTGAAGGCTTCTGGGAGTTTTAGTCCAAGAACATATGGGGAGCCAAAATTGGAATCAGGTATAAAGTTAACTTAAAAATGAAAACAACAGATTAGACTAGCCAAACTATAAGAATAAGAAGATGCTTTGCCCCCAGATGATAGTGGCTGAAGTCTTGTTGCTTAGCGTAACACGCTCCACTATAGTAGGCCCAATGAATCAGTGAGGATTTGATAAGTCTAGTCCTTAAATTGATTGATTGAAATGGACCTACGCTAGTTACAATTTACTGTGCTAAGCAACAGGAATTCAGCCACTATGTTGAGGTGAGGTGACCAAAACTGAATACGACAATGCCAAGGTAATAATAGTTACACTCCAGGAAAAGCAATGCCAAGGCATGGGATTAAAGCATTTTAACCACCTTCTAACTTCTTGTAGCTTTCCACATATCAGAAGCTAAGGATTGGTCAGAAGCTAATCACACTGGACAAAAATCATCCCCTTGTGGCTGCTATCAAAGGCTATGGCAAAATATTCCCAATAAAGGCACAAATACACACAACTACTTCTAAATGACCTTTGAGACTGTGGGCATTAAGCTAAAGCTGATGTCAGGTAAAGGTAAAGGTTCCCCTTGACATTTAGTCCAGTCGTGTCTAACTCTAGGGCGCGGTGCTCATCCCTGTCTCCAAGCCATAGACCCAGCGTTTGTCCGAAGTCAGTTTCCGTGGTCACATGGCCAGTGCGACTAGACACGGAACGCCGTTACCTTCCCACCAAGGTGGTACCTATTTATCTACTCACATTTACATGCTTTCGAACTGCTAGGTTGATAGGAGCTGGGACAAGCGACGGGAGCTCACTCCGTCATGTGGATTCGATCTTATGACTGCTGGTCTTCTGACTGTACAGCACAGAGGCTTCTGCAGTTTAACCCACAGTGCCACCATGTTCCCCCATCAAATTTAGATAGTCAAGACTATCTAAAATTCAACAATATCGCCATACTCTGAATTAAACTTGCCAGAAGACATACTGTTGAGCTCAGCAAACTTATTAGCTAAGGACAGGTGATGGCTCAGTGTTGGAGCACTTGGTATACATGCAGAAAATCCCAAGTGTTTCCAGGTAAGGATTAGCAAAATTCTTGCCTGAAACCTGAGTGGGCTCCTCCTGTCAGTCAGCGTGCCTGGCTAGATAGACCAATTGCATGACTCTGTAGAAGGGCTCTTCCCATGTTCAAATTCTCCAGTCCCTTTTGTCTTACTATTAACTTATTAAAGCCTGTCCAGTTGTATAGAGAGTCAGGAAATAAACATATGGAACATATCCCTCTCCCCAACAGAATTCTTTGTGGTAGAAGAGGACGGAGGCGGCAACAGAGACACACATCCCAAATTCATCTCCTTTGTGGGATGAACAATGCTTATGCATCCCTGGCAGCAACGTCTTCCCAATGCACAAAATTGGGGGGAACATTTCTGCATTATTTTAGGTCTTCAAAGATCTCCTACCAGCCCTTCTCTCATTGCAGCACCAAAACAGAAGCAGAGAGAGTCCCCCAGGCAAAGGTACCAGCCTGCCACCTCAGGCAGCGAGGGGCTGGAAGACAGAGGGTGCAATCAGATGGACATTTAGCCTGCTCTTTGGTCTGCTGGGTTGGTTTTCAGCGATCACATTATGTAATCACTGGAACAAACCAAACCATCCCCAGAATAGTCCTACTCGCACTTTTCTAAATCCCTGTCAGGGGCTTCTATTTTATTTTATTTTTGTGTGGGTAGGATCACTCTAATTTGGTCCATTTCCAATGCAGGAAATCACTGGGAATGGACTAAAAGCAAGTCTTCTTGCTGTCCAGACATTCTCCAGCTGGAATTTCCAATACTGTGAAGTGGCTTAATAAGCAAGTCACTTCCAGATATTGGTAAATCAAACACTTCCTGTGTTCCTCAGTGGAGGGACAGAAATGAAAATGTTTCTTAGAATGCACTATACCATTCTTGATGTATACATCAAACATTAAAAATATTTTTCTTTGCCTTTTCTGAAGGGCCAGATGAGAAATTGCCTGCAGCCGGTGCACTGGGCTGCAGGCAGTTTTTTGACCACCAGCCGTTCAAGACAAAGCAATTAATTTTTAATATTTTTTTTTAAAATGTCACAAATAAACAACCCTATTTAAAGCACACCAGCACACTCTGATTGCACCCAGAGTTGTGGGCCTTACTTAGAGCACCTTACCCCTCCCACGCTACCTGGCCATCCTCACCTGTGGAGTTCCATTGCTAGAACTGAAACAAGAGTCAGCTGTCCCAAAGGAGGCAAGGGCTTCTCCACATGGAACGGAGGAGAAGCACCATTTTATCCTTGGTGTGCAGTAGCCTGCAGGGTCTCCTATATGTGTTTATATAGAGGAAGGAGGAAGCAGGGAGTGAAAAAAAGAGAAAGGTCTGCTCTTCAAAGATGAGAAGACCGAAGCCTCCCCAGAACATACACCTTTCCGAGTGTCTTATTTCTAAATAGCTGGATGTTCAGGATTGTTTAGGGTTTTTCAGAGAGACAGAAGACCAGAAGGAAGCAGAGAGCAAGTGCTTCCTGTAACATGAATCTGTCGCTTGAGCAACACACTTCAGAAGAGAGAAAGAGTGAAATCTTTACATGATTTCTTAGGAACTGTAATTGACTGAGAACATTTAGATTGTCTGAAAAAAGGCACCCAATCAACAGATCCCAAATAGCAAAGTCTGACCCCATCCTGTGTGAGTAAGAAGACGGATATGGCTCCTTTACAATCATTTCCTCTGCAATCCATGTGTATCATCTCAAGGCAAAGTCATTTTTCTTTAGCACTATTTATCCATGTTGGTTAATTCTACAAAGCAACTAAAAGTTATGTAATTAATTGGCTAAGCTGTTCTTAATCGGGTGATAACCTTACAGTGCAAGTAAGCTACACCTATAGAAACAAATCCTACTGAGTTGCAATGAGACATATTCTAGTCATTGTAAGTTAAATAAATAATAAAAAATAAAAAAATAATAATTACAGCATTGCATTTTTAGCTGGGGGATGGGCACACTTCTTTGTGTCTGTATGTGTATGCACACTCATGCATGCACATTTTTGAAGAGTTTCTTCCCCCTGTCCCAAGTCTTGCATTTTTACAGCTTATGAATATTTCTGCAAACAATTCTGGTACTTATGAACTCTAGCAGTCCTGAAGAGCTGAGGAACCCATTAGAGTCAGAGGCTTTCTTGAATGCTAGAAGAAACAAGACTATCCTTTTCATAACACAGGCTGCATTTTCAAATTTAAAAACCACCTGTGACAAACCCAGACCTACTGGGATATGTCACACAGTTACACTAAGCTGCCACCAACCATTCCCTGTAAGAAGTCACACAGACCAGGGATGGATTTTCAAACAATAAAAGAATAAGGTTTATTTAAATACCCACAGGGAAAAATAAACAATCAGGTGAATAGGATAAAGTAACGTGGCTTATTCTCACTCATACATGCATACAGTTTGGTTCACACAGAACCCTTAACTTGAAGCACAGACCCTGAACCTATCAGTTCTGGCTAACCAACAGACACCTGAACCTATCAGGTTGGTACTCTGACACACAGTAGTACCCTGTCTGACACACAGACTCCCACAACAGCTTCTTCTTCCCAGCTGCTGCTTCGTCACAACCCAGTGTCTCTCAGCATCTCTCTTCACCACTCACGCTCCACATATATATACAGTACAGCCCCTCCTCCTGATGTCCCGCCTTCCACTCCCCATAGGATGGAACTTTCCCTCCAAACCCATGACAGACAGGTAACATCAGTGCTGTATGTAACACCTCCCCTCTTTATAAGTTGTTTTGTAGGGGGAAAGCTAACGTGCTTTTCACCAAAAAACAACCTGTATAAAATACACAACAACAGTTATACATACCATATTATACTCACTTATACTTACATTCTAAGTTAAACCATAGCAAATAGGCATTTAAACATTTAACATATACATTACATCAATTTACCTTTATTCATACAAACCAAATTCAAAAAAACACAGGTACATTTAACTTTTTTGTCCTCATTATATACACATAGTCCATGTTCTTTCGCCGTCTTCATTCTTCAGGTCTTCTTGATAAGGCGTCAGCAACACAGTTCACTGACCCTCTGACCACCTTCACTTCAAAGTCATAGTCCTGTAGGTTTAAAGCCCACCTCATAAGTTTGCTATTGTGGGTTTTCATCGTCTTTAACCATTGCAATGGTGAATGGTCAGTACACAGAATAAAATGTCTTCCCCAGATGTAAGGCTTGGCCTTCTGGATCGCGTAGACTATGGCCAAACACTCCTTCTCCACGGTTGCCAAATGTCTCTCACCTTTTTGAAGTTTCCTACTCAGGTAGGACACCGGATGCTGGTCACCATTCTCATCCTCCTGGCACAGAACTGCTCCTACCCCGCTGTTAGACGCATCGGTGTAGATGATGAACTCCCGGTCGAAGTCTGGAGCACGCAGGACAGGATAGTTGATTAACGTCTCCTTCAACCTCTGGAACGCCGCCTCACAGTCGCTGGTCCACGGGATGCGGTCATCAGCCTTCTTCCTCGTCAGATCGGTCAGCGGAGCCGCAATCTCGCTAAACCTCGGGATGAACTTTCTGTAGTAGCCCACCAACCCAAGAAATGATTTGACCTTTTTCTTGGTGTTGGGTCTAGGCCAATCACGAACAGCTTCTATTTTGGCCTCCAGGGGTTTTATCACTCCTCCCCCTACCATGTGACCCAAGTATTTTATTTCTGGGCTACCCAGCTGACACTTGCTGGCCTTTACTGTTAGCCCTGCTGCACTTAACCTCTGCAGCACTAACTCCAGGTGTATCAGGTGATCTTCCCAGGTATTACTGAAGATCCCTATGTCGTCAATGTAGGCCACTGTAAAGTCACTGAGCCCTGCCAAGGTCTGGTCCATCAGCCTTTGGAATGTGGCTGGTGCATTTCTGAGACCAAAGCTCAGGACTCGAAACTCATAGAGACCAAAAGGGCTGCAAAAGGCAGTCTTTTCTTGATCCCTGGGATCAATTCTTAATTGCCAATATCCCTTTACCAGGTCCAATGATGAGATGAACCGACAACCCCCTATGGTTTCAATCAGGTTGTCTAGCCTGGGCATTGGGTAGGCATCAGGAGTGGTTACACGGTTTAATTTCCTGTAATCGACACAAAACCTAATGCTCCCATCAGGCTTGTCCACAAGGACTATCGGAGAGGACCAAGGACTAGAAGAGGGGACGATTATGTTCTCCCTCAGCATCTCGTCCAGCTCCTTCCGCACCTTGTCCCTATAGGGTCCCGTTACTCGGTATGGGGATACTGCCTGCGGGGGTGCATCCCCTGTGTGGATCCGATGCATCACTCCCTTCACTATCCCCGGCTTGTTGGAAAACATCTGTTGATATTTACTAAGCAGCATTTTTAGTTCTTGCTGCTGGTCTTGGGTGAGTGCAGGACTGCTCTTTACCTCCTCTGGGTTGTATTTTACTTCCCCTCTACCCTCCCAGAAGGGTAATTCAGCTTCCTCACTCTCAGCTGCTTTTATCGCGAATAAAACCCTCTGTTCCCCTCTGTAGTAGGGTTTTAGGGCATTCACATGAACCACCCTCCTTGCTTGGTTCTCCTCCTGCTCTATTAGGTAGTTCAGGTCTGACATCTTGGAAATGACCCTATATGGTCCTGCCCATTTGAGCTGCAGTTTATTCTCTCTGCAGGGCCTAAGCCAAAGCACTTCCTCCCCTGGGTCAAAGCGCCTCTCTCTAGCTTTGTGGTCATACCATGTTTTCTGTCTGACCTTCTGAGCTTGCAGGTTTTCTGCTGCCAGCTCTAGATTTCTCCTTAGGTCATTCATCAAGGTGTCTATGTAAGTCACAACGTCTTCTGGGTCATCCTGGGTGATCTGCTCCCAATTTTGTTTGATCAAATCAAGGGGCCCTTTCACCCTTCTCCCAAATAAAAGTTCAAATGGACTGAACCCGGTACTGGCTTGTGGCACTGATCGATAAGCAAACAAAAGGGATTGCAGCTTCTGGTCCCAATTGTTTGGATTCTCTGCCAAGTAAGCCCTAATCATGCGCATTAGAGTCCCATTGAACTTCTCAGTTAACCCATTACTTTCCGGATGATAGGCAGTGGTTTCCTTGTGCTTAATTCCACAGATTTGCCATAAGCGTTTCATGAGCTTTGATGTGAACGATGCGCCCAAATCTGTGATTATCTCTGAGGCAAACCCCATCCTGGACATATACCCCACCAAAGCATCGGCCACTGTGTTAGTTTCAATGTTAGTCAAGGGTATGGCTTCAGGATACCTTGTGGCATGGTCCACAATTGTTAGAATGAACCTGTTCCCCCTCTTTGTGGCCTTGGGCAAAGGTCCCACAATATCCACCCCTATGCATTTGAACGGAGTGTCAATCACAGGCAAAGGGCACAACTTTGCTTTGGTCCTGTCGCGGTTATTCCCCTGCCTTTGACACACATCACATTGTTTACAGAACTCCCTGATCTGCTTCCCTATGTCAGGCCAGTAAAAATTCTGTGTGATTCTCTGCTGTGTTTTGTTCACCCCTAAGTGCGCAGCAAACATGTCAGAGTGCCCCCTTTGTAAGACCATGGGGCGATACTTTTCAGGTACCACCAGCTGACTTCTGATCCCATCTCCCCCTTTTGAGATATTTCTCAGGGTCTCTCTATATAAAATCCCCTTTTTCTCCAGAAATCTCACTGGGGTTTCAGGTGTTAGCTGGGCGTCAGTCACCTGTTCAAAACACTTTTGGAGAGTGGCGTCTGCCTTTTGCTCCTGTCCAAATCTGCTGTCTGTGGTTAAGGTTTCCACCACAGCTTCTGAACTCCCCTCTGCTTCCGTCTCTGGCTCATCATTACCCCCCTGAACTGTCCCTGTGGTGGCTTGTGAGCGTGTAATCACTAGCACCCGTTTCACATGTTCAGCCAGGTCATTTCCCACGAGCACGGCTGCTGGCAGAGTCGATGAAATCGCTAGCCGCCAATCTCCCCTCCAGCCTTGAAAGTTGACAGGTACCTCTGCTACTGGCAGAGAGATTACCTGCCCCTCAATCCCTGCCACCTTTATGCTCTCATTTGGGATTATAAACTCCCTAGGGATGATATCTGGATGGCACAGGGTTACCTGGGAACAAGTGTCCCGCAGCCCCCTATACTGACGGTCAAGTATTCCTACGTCCACCCCTGCTGTCTCAAACAACTGAGAATCTGTTTTTACCAGCAAGCAGCGCTTTACCTCCACAAGAGGACCATTTTCCTCAGCCTGATCAGCAGAGGTAGCTGTTCCAGACTGAGTAGCCATGGCAACAGGCTCCCTCAGTGACACTGAGCCTTGCTCTTTCTGGACACAGAACACAGCTTTTGGCTTGGTCCCACTAGACTCCTGAGGCACCATTCCTTTTAGCTGCTTTAATTTCTGACACTCTGAGATTAGATGACCCTTTCCCTGACAGAAATAGCATTTTCTGGTGTATTTTGATTCTCTCTCATCTTGTTTTGGTTTTCCCTCCAAAATCTGAGGTCTTAGTTTCATGTCTGAGGGCTTCCCTTCACCATGGGCCCCTCCCCCTTGCTGGCTTTTCCCTGGTCCCTGAGAGTACTTGCTGTAGGTTTCTTTGGGTTTACCTACAGATTTCCCCTCACCCAAGGGCTTTCTTATTTGAGAAATAAAATCTGCGATCTCTGCGGCTGCTGCCACAGATTTCGGTTTCCTTTCCCTCACCTGGAATTTCAATTCCCCATGCAGGACTGAATAGAACTGTTCCAGTGCTATCAAGTCTTTAAGTTGCTCATAGGTCTCTGTTCCCTCCTGCGATAGCCATTTCTCAAGCAGCCTCACCAATTGGGCCCCCACTTGGGTAAAAGTCTGTTCTGGCTTTTTGGTGAGGGACCTGAATCTTTGTCTCAGCTGCTCCGCATTTATCCCATGTCTGGCAAAGACCAGTTTTTTAAACTCTGCAAAATCTTTCATCAGTTCCTCAGGCATCTCGGCATAAACCTCAGCCAGGCTACCACTGATTAAAGACCGCATGATGGTCATCTTCTCAGTTTCCCTCACTGAGAAGTCCACAAACGCTCTTTCCACTAAGGAAAAGAACACCTCAGGACAATCTCCCTTGTGGTACACAGGGAATTTCTTCAGGTCAGCTTTAGACAATTGGCCTCCCTCAGAATCCCTATTGTTATTATTGTTCTGGTTCATCAGTTCCAGTTTTCTTAATTCAAACGCCATTCTCTCTCTCTCCAATCTTTCCTCCCTCTCCATTCTCTCTCTCTCTAATTCAAATTGCCGTTGTTTCTCCCTTTCCCTTTCTTCTCTTTCCCTTTCCTCCATTTCAAATTGCCTCATCCTCAGTTCATGCTGTTGGGCTATGAGCAATTTTCTAAGTTCTGGGTTCTGCTCTCCTGTGCTGTCACCCTGCACTGAGCCAAATTCATCCTCAGAACCTTGGTCAATCTGGGGGTCTTTCACTTCACTCATTTCGGCCATCTGGCTTCGAGTCAAGGGCATAATCCCCCCTCAGAACAGGCTGCTTTAAAAGTCAAGCCTCAAAATAAAACGACCACTTTTTTCCTTCTTGCCTCAGAACCAGCTCTCCCTAGAGATTGCTGCTGTTCTTCAGCACTAACTTGCAACAGTATCGAGTCAGAGCCTACCCCCCTCTGCTGGGCCTCTCAGCTGGCAAGCTAGATCACTGTTACTACGCAGTTTTGCCTCAGCTTTTTCCCGCCAAAACTAGGCTGCCTCAGAGCACCTTAATCTAAGTCTCCCCAGTTGGCACGTTCTTCTACTAGCGCACCTCCCCGTGAGGTACACCTAGAAGATTACCTACGCGCCTCAGACTGTCCCTGACTAGACCCCCCTTGCTCTGGGCACACTTGCCAAGGCTTTGCTGGACCGCTGGACAACTGGACCAGTCGTATCCCACACGCTGGACACCAATCAATGTGACAAACCCAGACCTACTGGGATATGTCACACAGTTACACTAAGCTGCCACCAACCATTCCCTGTAAGAAGTCACACAGACCAGGGATGGATTTTCAAACAATAAAAGAATAAGGTTTATTTAAATACCCACAGGGAAAAATAAACAATCAGGTGAATAGGATAAAGTAACGTGGCTTATTCTCACTCATACATGCATACAGTTTGGTTCACACAGAACCCTTAACTTGAAGCACAGACCCTGAACCTATCAGTTCTGGCTAACCAACAGACACCTGAACCTATCAGGTTGGTACTCTGACACACAGTAGTACCCTGTCTGACACACAGACTCCCACAACAGCTTCTTCTTCCCAGCTGCTGCTTCGTCACAACCCAGTGTCTCTCAGCATCTCTCTTCACCACTCACGCTCCACATATATATACAGTACAGCCCCTCCTCCTGATGTCCCGCCTTCCACTCCCCATAGGATGGAACTTTCCCTCCAAACCCATGACAGACAGGTAACATCAGTGCTGTATGTAACACCACCCAACAGGCAAACTTGGGTCAATGTTTAGATAGAGTAACGTTTAGATCATATTTAGCTCCGCAGTGACCCATGGCAAATTATATAACTGTGTCCATATTCCACTAGGATTTAAGGCTGTGCATTGTTATTCAAAAAACAGGGGTGGGGAGGGAATCAATTCCACTAGTTAATTTAGTTGCTAATTAGCAGAATGAATGGATGGATGGGCAATTTAACATTATAGTACATTCTGGTTGCAGTTTGAAGCAATCACTGTTCCACTTTGTCCTGAATTCTAAAATACAGATATAAAGAATTCATTGCACTGAATCAAGAAAATTAAGAGCTGGTCAGAAAACAAGGTATCTCATTGTCTCATAACAGAGAATAGAAATAAATAGGATGATATCTAGCTCAGAGAGAATGTAAAGTGCTAAATTCTGAAGAAGCAGCAGCCATAATTTCTTTTTGTCAATATTTGCCAATATATGAAGCCTGTGTAAAATCTGATTTATGGTTTCTAGTGAAGTCACATTTCATGACTTGTACAGTTGGGAGCCCATGGCACAGATGGACAAGTGTGTTGCAAGGAAACACAACATAACTTCCTCATGCACATCTATTACTTGGGTCTTGTATAAGCCTAATGCTTAATACGTATGCTTATTTTACTTAGCCATCAATAAACATTAATTGTCTAGGTAACAGTTAAGGATGGGCTGTAAACTAGCAAGTAAAACTATGCTTCAAGTTTCTCTTTTTTGCCAGCCTGTTTGCAAGGTGACTAACAAATATTACTGGGGGGGGGGGGGAGAACATAGCTACACTTTATGCTTTGGGTCCTAACTAGGATTAAGGTCGTAGTTCTGTAAATACTCACTTATAAGTAAGCCTCACTAAAATCCACGGGGCAGACTTTTGACCTCAGTGTACAACTACACTATCAAGACAACCATAGTTAAAGCCAACCAAAGATTACATTATGTCTGCACTAGATTTAAGAGTTACATAATTTCTCGAGAATTAACAGAGCAAAAATTATGTATACTAGCTTGCAGCAAGAGAACTATAGATTCTCTCTGTTCAAAAGTGAGGCCAAATTTTATATGGATTTTTAATTATTTTTTCTGCAAGACGGTCTATTATGATTTTTGCCTTCTTGAAATTTCAGAGGTTTTGACATTATAGTAACTGCAAAGCACTCCATGAAACAGAGTCTTGGGGCCAAATGTGACCTGACAGCAATAACCATATTTTCTAAATCACTTGACTGCCCCTTTCATATGTAACATGGGCCCAATTTTAATAGCAAAAGAGACTTGTGGGCTCACCAACCTTAACTTTCTGTTTTCTAAAGTGCTCTGCTGCTCGAAATTCAGCTCATTTCTACTTAGCAATGAGCTGCAGTTGGAGAGAACTGTCTAGAGTTATGGACTGTGGTCAGGCAGCGTGAGTCATCCATTTCAGGTAGCAGATTTGGGTTTTCATAAAAAGGCTGCAAAGTGTTAGCTGGTTAGTTACTGTCAAGCATAAGAGATGCATGTGAGACTTTATGCCTCCTCTACCAAACCAAGTGACCTTGACATGGGTGATGTTGCTGCTCTGTCTCATGTAGCAAAATGCACCTGAACAACCTGATTTCAGGAAGGCAGATTTAGTTCCCCTCAACCAAAGTCTCTTTTGATTTTTAATCAGCAGACTCCATCTCAGCTTTAGATGAACGGGGGTGGACACGTTATCCTTAAAGAAATAGAGGTTTGTGCATAATTTGAATAGAGTGTGAGCAGGAATTCTCTCTCTCTCAACTTTTCCAAGATGGGTAACATTTTTTTTCAAGGAGTCGCAGTAGATGTCCAACAAGCATTACAAACGAGTAGAGATCACTGTGGACAGGGAAATAACTCCAACTCAGCTGACCATGCTGGTGTTAATAATTAGCTGACTGAAGCCAACCTAGAGGGTTTATGCAATGTCTTTTGGAACACACAGCAGTGTCTCGACACAGACTGGATGGGAACAACCAAGACAGACTATGGAGTATGCCTTAACAGATGGCTGCTGCTACTCGCTTGGTTCAGGTTCAAAGACAGGAATGTGGAACCTGCTCTGCCACAACTGCATTGATTGCTGATCAGCTTCTGGACCTAATTCAAGGTGTTCTATTTTGTTTTTTTTTTTGTGACATTCTTTATGGCTTGAGGCCAACATATGGTGGAGCCTGCCCAGTCCTACACAAAGCTAGCTGCAACCAGTGCTTTCTGTAGCTGGATGCAGTAATGCAATGTTGCACTGCTTTCATACCACAATCAGCTGGACCAACTTTTCCAGTTTATAACGGACAAGGCACATTTAGGAGAGTGAAGCACTTGCATCAAGTAGAAAACATTGGAGGAGGCCAGCAGTGGCCACAGCTGGTCTTCTCCTCTCTTGTTCTGCACCCTTCAAATTAAGCCGCAGTTGCTGCCTGGCATGAAGGAGGACCCATCCTGTTGGCAGTGTTAAGCAAAATTCAGCTACAGTCCAGAAGGCTTCTACATATAGAGAGGGGGCTCTGTCCTCTTGATGCTTCAGGCAGCGAAAGATCTTGGGCTGGTCCTAGGAGCAAGGCTGACCTCAGCACAGAGCAGGAGAATAAAAGTGCATTGTATTAGTCACACCTTGAGAAACTAGGTCCAATATCCACAGTAAGACTCTGTGCCAGGATAGAAAGCCTATCTGGATCTACTAGTGGAGATGCAAGTAGCAAGGATTTCCAACACCTATTCTTCTAATAGCAGAAGCAACAAAAAAATTCCTCCCTGTTGCCCCTACTCACCCACTCTACATTAATACAAATGAAACAAAAGAAAGCTAACCAGGTGTGATTGTCTGCACAGAAAGGAGAACAGTACCCTCTACCTAGTTCTTATGCTCCAGACAAATTATCAGGCTCAAAATCATGTAATTCTAGTTATCTGCCTTTTGTACCAGCTGCTGGTTAGCGAATCTTAAGGTTCTCTGAAAAAGCAAAGGAGACCCTACAGAACTTAAATCTGCTCACCTCTGCTCCACATGACCCACACTGTTCAAATGTATTCAAGTAATTAAGCCCCACTGTGCTTTTGATCTGGTTCTTGTGCCATTTCTAGACTCTGTGGATGAACCCAGAGGAAATTTTCCTTGGGGAGCTGAAAGTAGGTCCACAGATCGGCCCCCCCTTTGATTCATTCCTAGTGAGCTTTTCTCCTTGTTCCGTACAGGTCTTAACCAGACTGGCATGGGAGGAAGGGAGTCACTGTGTAAAAGGGGAAACATGCAAGCATGCTTGTGACTGGCAGCCTTCTAGAAAACAGCCCAGTGGCCAAAGCCCAGTTCAAGAACAGGAACATATCTGAACAAGACACATCTAGAGAGGGAGAACAGTCCAGCCATGTCATGTTCTGTAGGAAAGGTAAAAAATCTCGCCATGGTCAGCAGCCAATGGGATCCGGAGTGGATGGGTGAGTGGCAGTTCCTTTCCAAACCCCAAGCAAGAGCAACAGTGGCGCCGGCCAATTAATCATGCCCACTGAGCTGCTATGAGGGAAAACACTGAAATCTACTTTGTACAATATACTCAGATTCGTTCAATTTACAAAAAGCCAAACGCTCTCCCAGCATCTCTTGAAATGTGATATTTCAACTAGAAACAAACAAGAAAGAAAGAAAAGAGAGCAGGGAAAAAGAGGAAGGCCAGGGAAAGAAGCTTCTCTTTACTAGCTCAACAGGAAGCTGAACCACAGAGTCAAGGTTGCGCTCTCACTTATAAAAAAGCAGCATGAGACTTGAGGGGAGAAATTAAAAGGACCGCTTTTCCAGAAATGGAAACAGCTACTTCTGGGGTGCCAATGCCATTTGCCTTCTGGTAGTCTGTCTGCCAAGGAATCTCTGCATGCTGTATTCCGGAGCAGGGGTTCTCAACCTTCGATCCCCTAGCAGAGGTTTTTCATTTCAGGTCTCAGAAACCTCAGCCAGGGTGGCCAGTGATCCAGGATTCTGGGGGAGCTGAAGTCCAAAAGAGCTGGACAGCCAAAGCTAGAGAACTACTGTGCTAGGGTACACACACACCAGTGGTACATATGAGTGTATATACATATACATATATATAAAACTCTTATATATATAAGGCCCGTTGTTGATGCCTTCAACCAGTCATTGTTATTTTTCAGAAACATAACTTTCTAAGTACGTACTGAAATGAGCATTCCTTATCTCAAGTTATGATAAGCTAACCTGATGAGTTTGAAACCCTTTCAGCTAGTCCTCCCAAATGACACCCAGAACTTCTAGTCCCCTGCTCCCATAGGAACATCAAAGCTTCTAAAGAGCCCCAGTTACACCCTGAAACACAGCTTGTGTGGAAGCTATTCTGTGTCATGTATGACAAGCTAATGGCATTTTAAGGCAGCAGTCCTCAGAAGGAACCCACTTCGCTCACTCTCAGTAGCCCTGACAAACAATGCAGCAATAAAGCAGGAAATGAGCCTTCTAACACTGATGAGTGCCAATATAGTTTGCCGCATGCAGAGGAAGGCTAAATATGCCCAGCCAGCAGTGCACCCATTGGCCAGACTCAGGATGACAGATCCTTTGAAATTTCTAAGAAAGAATCAGTCACCAATCACCCAACACCGCAAGAAGTGGCACAAAAGATGTTTGGGCACACATTAGTCAGACTTTATGAAAATCTTTCTGCTGCTAGCAAAAACCAAAGATGAAAACATGGATGTTCAGGGAAATGCAGCCTTCTCAAACAGTATGCAAGCAACAACTGTACAAAACACAGTACAACTCCCCAGCCAAATGTAAATTGTGCTTCAATTCAGCAATCTTTTGCTTGCAGAAATGGATGCTCGATGAATCAGCATAACAAACCCAAAATGCATCCACTGCTTATTCATCCCATGGGCTTCAATCTGCCTTAGCCACCCCATGATTACTATCTGTAACCATACATTCTTTATACATTTCAGGACCCAAAGGATGGCTTGTTCAGAGGAGTGGCTAACTGCAAAATAAGTCCTACAGAACTACAAAGGCATTGAACAATCACAAAAGCTTACTTGCACTTGGACAGGAGGCTTCCTAAAGTGATGCTGGCCGGACTTACCTCACTGAGTTGTTGGAAGAAATATGAATTTAACAACATTAAAAAATGGCATCAGACCAAAACCCATTCTGCCCCCAGAGTAATCAACCCAGATCCTGGTGGCAAATCCATAAGCAAACTATGAGCGATTTAGCAGCCTCCCACTCATGTTCCCTTGTCAAATGGTATATGGAGACATTGTGTCTTGAGATAGGAGGTGATGGTATATTCCTCTTGGCCAGCAATCTTGGATAGCTTCCTTCTTCATCGTGAGCTAATCTAGCCCCCTATTAAAGCTGCTCAAGATACTCCCCGTTATTACTTCTCATGGTGGTGAAATCCAATGCGTAAAGAAGCATATACTGTAGTGTACTTTCATTGTTACATATATTATGGAGCACAGAGTAGCCCCATGTGATCATCTCAGAAAGCACTAAACCCTCTTTGGAACCTATCAGGATCACCTCTAAAAATCTAAGTATGCAATGCATTCTTCTATTAAAATGATTGATGAGCAAACAATTTCCCCAGCTCAGAATGGTTAGCACGAATATTATTTGGACCACAGGAACCTCACGTATCTCCCCATACATTGTAAAAATGCTTTTGATTTCTCAGAATTCAAAAAATGCCCCCCAAATCACTTCCTTCAGACATACATGTGCAGCGTAAATCTTTGTCCTTGGCCAAAGTCTAACCCCCTCTGTCCCTGGAGCTAGCAAACTCTGCAATGCAAAGTCCACCGAATTCGGGGAGGGGGGCGCATTTCAAGTTGGTCAGAAAGAAAGCAAACCGTAGTCTTCAGCACTTGCAAGACGGAATACCCATCAGAAAAATCAGTTTCTCTGGACTTGTGCCCCGATGCAGAATTTCTTGCCAGGATCAATCCCAAACGCACAATGTAGCAGGGCGTTTAACATTATGTCGGATTCCCACGAAACCTTTTGCACATCTGAAGGGAATGCGGGGAGAGGGACAGAGGAAGAACATCATCACAGGGAGCTAAGGAAGCCAAGCCATTATCAGGGTCTTGTCGAGATGACTTTGGCCTGCCCAGAGGCTCCCAAACACCAGCATTGCAAGAGCAACCTGAAAAAAGGTCATGGATCAGGCGCCCTTCTTCCTCCTCTCTCGCCCACCCACGCTGTCTCTCCCTCTCTCTCTCTCCCTCCTCCTCTTCCAAAACAGGCCATCCTGTGAACTAAAAATAAAACCCAAAGGGAAATCTGTAGGGAATTACGCATAATAATCTACTTGGATGGTGTTGCCACTGCAGCACTGGAAGGCAATCCCTTCCCCCCTCTCGCACTCTTTGAGTAGGGGAAAGACGTCTTGCGGGGGGGGGGGAGGCGAGAAAGCCCCACACATCTACGCACAAGACACTTGTCACCCCTAACAAAAGGGATTTTTCGTCTGAGAGCATCTCGGGATGAGAAAAGGAAAAAGGGATCCCCCTCCCGTCGCCCCCTCCCCAGCCAAAGAAAGTGGGACAAGCAGAGGCTGTCGATGGGGAAACGGTGCGCGGGGGGGGGGGGCGAGAGAGAGCAACAGCCCAGCGAGGCTTGACCAGCAATGGGGGAGAAAAAAACAACAGAGGTCAGCAGGAGCAGGTAGACGGAAGGATCCCCCTCCAACCCAAGCAAGACCCAGATTTTGAGGAGAGATGAGGAGGAGGAGAAGCCCCACAAGGAAACTCCCCACCCCCCAAAAAAACTTCCCCCCAGGTTTTCTTCCTAGGCGAGGAAAGACCCTCCGCAGCATCTCTTCCTTCGGGTCCTCCGGCATTCGGCTTCCTTCCGCCCCCTTTCTTCGCCTCCATCCCTTTCTTACCTGGTGCAGCCGCCCCCCCTCCGCAAGGACAAGCGCCTCGGCCGGAGCGCCGGCGTGCAAAGCCGGGGAAGCCCGCCGACCGCTCCACCGGCTCTGTCTCGCTCGCCCGGCCGGTTGCCTCTTGCCGTTCTCTCACCCCCGGACTCGTGAACCAGCCCTCCCCCCCTCCGGCAACAGTTGGCCGTGCCGGGAAGCCCCGCCCCGCAGGCTGTTGCTACGCGCCCCCGGAGCTTCATTGTTGTATTCGTTCAATGCCGAGGTTGGCGGGGGCGGGGCGGTGCGCGCGCGAGGGGGGGAACGACGGCGGCGGGAAAGAATGTGAAGATTCCCCCCCCCCAAAAAAAAGGGGGGGAAGGAGCTCTAGGGTCAGAAGGGGAAAGAGAACTTCCACCGGCGAAAGTGAGAGTGGCGCCTTTGGTTTTTGGTTTGTTTTTTTTTTTGGCCTGTGATGGAACTCAATACTGTAGGACTTACTCCTGAGAAACCCTGTTCAGCGTTGCAGGTTTACAACGTCACTTTTTGATCCCACCGGAGAGTCAGGAGCAGTTCTTTGCAGGACCAATCCCAGGTTCCCTGATCCTTGGGAAAACCACTTTCTCAACCTCTGATCTAAAGTTATTATGTGTCATCAAGTGGCCTCCGACTGATCTATTTATTTAGACTACTCCCCCCCCCCCCCCGCCGCCTTTCTCCTTGAAAGGACCCAAGGCAGCTTACAACAATGAAAGACAATACATATTTAAAGTTGGAAACAATGAGTATACAACCGTGGTTAATGTCATTTAAAGACAATATTTAAAAATTATGAACAATGACAAAAGAGGCATCTTACATCAGTTAACAGGCAATATTGAGGCAAAGATCTATAAGTATACAATTTTAAGATATCTATATATATCTATATATCTATCTATATCTATATCTCTATATTTATAGCTCTCTCTCTCTCTCTCTCTCTCTCTATCTCTCTATCTCTATCTATCTATCTATAAAACTGAGAAATGGAAAACACAAAAATGGAAAATGCTAGTAGTACTAACAATCCAGTCAAAGCAATAATGCAGAACTATCTAAAAATCACACAAAGGTAGCTGGTTATTGAGGGACGGCTTGCCTGAAGAGGAAGGTCTTTGCCTTCGAACAGTCTCCAAGGTGTCAAAAGCCCTGCTCAGCTCTTGCAAACTCAATCCTGTAATTTAGGAATTTATCCATCTTGTATTTAGCCTTCCCCCCCCCCCCCCCGCCTTCTACTTTTCCCAGCGTTGCTGTCCTTTCCAGAGAACCCTGCCTTCTCAGGATGGGCCCAAAGTCGGACAGCCTCAGCTTCTACATTTTTGCCTCCAGAGATAGGTGGGACTTGATTTGATCTAGGACCCGCTTGTTTGTCTTTCTGGCAGTCCAGGGTATCTGAAGAGCTCTCTTCCAGCACCACAGTTCAAATGAATCAATTTTTTCCCCTGTCACCTTTCCCCTTTCTTTCCTGTCCAGCTTTCACACCCATAACATGGTTTCCAGAAATAGAAACGTGTAGATGGTCCTGGTCTTGGTCTCCAGTGGACACATCCTTATACTTGATCTCTTCTGATTCCTTCACTGCAGCCCTTCCAAGTTTCGGTCTCCTTCTGATTTCTTGTCTGCCCTCTCCATTGGGATGGATGATTGAACCAAAGTATACAAAGTCTTTAACAATTTCGGTTTCTTTACTGTCAACAGTACAGCTGTGTAGTTCTTCTGTAGTCGTGATTTTGGTCTTCTTTATGCTCAATGACAGTCCTGCTTTGACCCTTCTTTCACTTTCACCAGAAGTCATTTCATGGTATTGCTTCTTTCTGTCAGTAAGATGGTGTCCTCTGCTTATCTTAAATTTAAGTTTAGCACCTTCCTTAACTTGTGTCTGTAATCAGCCGGTGATGGGTAAAAGAAAGTCCAGGCAGAAAATGGCTGCTGAAGTCCACATACTCAAAGCTGTCTTGCCTTCTCCTCCATGCCTTTTGTACAGCCAGTCCTACAACATTTGGTGACAGTCTAGACCGGTAATGGTCGCCATTGCACCCCTCCGCTGGATCACTGCACCAGCAGAGGGGAGTGCCAAAATCTGGGATCGGAGGACGGGTAAGTATTTCTCGATGGTGACTTATGGCTCGGGTGCCCACAGAAAGGGCTCTGTGTGCCATAGGTTCACCATCGCTGGACTAGACTATCTTGTGTAACCTCTCTTTCCTTCCTTTTCGCAGCCTGTACAAGTCCTCTGTTATTCTTTCGCTCCATCACACCCTGTTCTGAGCAGTAAGAGGCCTTTTTTTTTGGCAAGGGGGAACACAAAGTGCCAATACTTTCGAACTGCTGCATCAAGAGCAATGGTGTAACAGAGAGAATATTGCACTACGGCTCAGGAGACCTGGGTTCAATTCTCCTTTATGCCATGGAAACTCACTGTGGAGTGACAATGGTAAACTATTCCTTGAACATCTCAGATATCTCAAAAACTGCTGCAGACTTTCTGGTAAAAATTCCATTTGCTACACAGTAGAAATACAGAGACTCACAGGGGAGAATAGCTATGCGTTCCCCATATAGTTCACCCATTTCTCATTAATGGGTGAACTATCTGAGGCACTTAAGGCACTTAAGTTCTCAGTAACACATGGTGAGGCATTTGTAGGAGAAAGAATAAAAAATATTTAATATACTTACAATTATTTGAAATTACTGACTTGTGCACGCTGCTTTCTTTATTGCGTATATACTTAGCAACCAATTGAACAGATCAACAGCAATTAACAATTACTTCCAACAGGCTGAAGAGAGGGAAAGGGAACACTCAGCTAAGAGGTGAGGTTCTCTTCGAACTTAAAGGCTGGAAGGAACAGTTCATTAGTGCTGGATAGATAGTCACCCTAGCCCAGACAAGTCTGTCCCATTCACTCAAACTGAAGATTGCATGTGAGGCTGCAAATAAAACTCCAGCAAAAACCTTATTAGGGTCACCAAAATGGAAGCATCTGAACAGCATGTAACAACAGGCAGCCAACCTAAGGGATGGACTTTGTCTGCACCCTCCCAACATTTATCCAATACTGTACTACAGAATACTATCAGTTCAGTACTCCATTCCCCAGCTATAGTATTCCTCCCCCCCCACTCACTTCAGCAGCCTACGCTTCAACTCACCATACCTGTTACTTGTAAGATCTGCCATCCACATCACTGATGTGCTTTCTGCTTCGCTTGCTACTTTGAACACGAATGATTAAGCCAACAGCAGTAGAGTATCAGGGAGGAAGGAGATCTTTAGAATATGGTTTTGCTGGATCGTTCACCATATGTCATGCCTTAATGTCGAAGAGAGTATGATCAAAGTAATTTTTTTCATGCACATGTATAGTAAAGCAATATTTTCTCTTTCTTGCACATTCTCTGTAGGATGCAAAGAAAAGGGGCCGCCATGCGAGAAAAGGAAAATTTTATGTAGATGTATGCATTTTGTTGGGATTTTCACATGAGATGTCACTGAAGCAAAAGAAGGAAAAAGTTATACTAGCAATTCGCACAGACTTAGCTTGGGATAAGTTTTTACTAATACTGATGCAACTTTCCTCCAAGCTTATATTAAGAAATGATGAGTACTCAACTTGGGCAGGTAGCTTCTGATCCAATTATGGGGAATCATATTTACTTCATTAAAAATCATATTAAAGGGATGTAAAATAGTTCACATGATGTTCACAATTCACAGTTCTAGCTCACAGTTCTAGTGAGCTTCTCATGATTATGTCCAAAGTATAGCCTTCTTGGATACTTTCACCTACTGGAAACCATTCTGTTTCTCAATATTCTATCCTAAAAGTCAGTTTTTGTTGAGAGTAAAGGACAATCAAGTGCTGTGGCATTCACATTTTTTCAGAATGGTCCATAGCCCTATTCAGAGTGAGCATCTAGAGAGAGAAGTCACTGGCTCTGTTATTACAATCAGAAATATGAGGAAAAGGGCAGGCAGGCAGGCAGACATAACACACATGGTTTGATGTTTGTTCTACTGCGGGCATGGGAAATACCAATCAGCACATCTCATGTGCCCAGGAGGAGAACATTTGGAGGACACGCCATGGCTTTTATGGACCATCAGGTTCTGACATACATAAATCCTATGAATTAATGATCTCCAAAATGTCCTATCATTAACAGCCCTGCATAGGTCTTCCAAATTATAGGATATGGCTTCCTTTCACGAGTCACTCCACCCCATACAAGGTCTTCCTTTTCCTACTGTCTTCAGTGTTTCCTACAAGCATTGTCTTTCCAGCGAGACCATACCATTTCTTCCTGAGCTTCTCATGTCCACAGCACACTTGGTAATTATCTGACTGATAATGTCCTTCTATTCCAGTTTATTTTAGTACCTTCGCCCAATGTACTAATATATTTTGATGTTCCATTTTGTTGTTGCCATACTAAACCAAAAATTCAAGAGGCAACAAAAATCAGGTTTCTCATTTGCTTCTCCTGAAAGTGGCTAGTCATGGTTATACTAAATATTGGGGGTTCCCCATCCATCCGGGATGTATCTCCCACTTCCTTCATATGACATGCCCACTGAGGGAACACGTCACAAATACATCCTTCAACTGGAAAGAAAAGTGCCTCTGATTAAACATCCAAATTTTGCACCCAAACACTACAACAGTTGCCACATGACTGTGCTTCCGCTTTCCAGAACTCCTTTCAAAATCTTCCTACTTTGGTAAATTCTAGTTTTTTGTTGGGCAAGCTATGACTCTGTTATTGTGCAAATCTCTGTGGGTGAAGAGAGACAAAAACAAAGACCCAGAAATGAGGACGCTTAATTTATTCAGATACACGTTTCTCTCCGGAAGACACCTTGTGGTGGTGACCATATCAAACCCAGTCATGAGTGGGTTCAAAAAGCAGGCTGCCTGGGAAATCCTAAGAACATGGTAAATGTTGAGATAAGGCAGAAAAAGCAGCTGGGACATGCTGTGCTGATGTCTGCATGCAGAAAATATATGCAACATTCCTTTAACACGGAATTCCTGAGAACACCTTTGAAAAACTTTTATTTGGCCTAATCAGATTAGGAGAAGAATGCTTGATCTTTGGGGCTTGCTTAGTTTTCTTGACCTTTAGTATGTGAATATATTTTCAGAGACATTACCTCATTTGCTGCTCTTAAAGGCAAGAGTGAGCGAATCTGCATGTGCTGTTCTGAGTCTTATGCACACCTGCCCCATACCAGCTCATTTTAGGATTTGACCAGATAGCAAGGCAGCAAGAGCAGCTGTATGGAAGTTGCACAATTTACATGGTGCAGCACTGTGGTAATATCGTTTTCCCGAAAATAAGCCCTAACCTGAAAATAAGCCCTAGTATGATTTCTTAAAATGCTCATAATATAAGCCCTATCCCAAAAATAAGCCCTAGTTAAGTGAAACCCCACCCTCCACCATTGTGCAACAACCAGAAGAAGATGACATGACTGTACAGTATTTGAATAAATGTAGATTGTACATGAAAAAAATAAAACATCCCCTGAAAATAACCCCCACTGCATTTTTGGAGCAAAAATTTGGGCATTTTTAAGAAACAACTAAAAACATTGATGTACAGGCAGGCCTTCCCAACAGAAAACCCTTGACGATTCTTTCTTCTAATTTGTTCTCTATCTTTACTATGTCCTACCTATAATGTTGTAAAAATTATAACATTGTTTTTACTATAAGCCGCCTAGAGTGGTCGAATACGATCAGACAGGCAGGATAGAAATAAAATAAATAAATAAATAAAATAATTAAATAAGACCCTGTCTTATTTTCAGGGAAACACGGTAGTAATTCCGCCTTCTTTCTGGTGTTATCCACATTCGCAAGGCTCTGTCTCCTCACTCATCTCATTCTTAGAAATTAGGAAGAAAAAATGCAAATAAATTATTTTCAGGACAGGGCAAGATATTGTTTTGCACTCTCATCAAGAGAAAAGGATGAGAATATTAAAGAATAAAGATTTCTGCATGCAAATTCAGCAAAATTGTGCCAGTTTCACGCAGATAACACTTTAGTGCAGACAATGCAAGTTGTGCAAAAAATGATGTTCCTTGCTGCTTTGTTGCATGGACTTTGAACAATTAGACACATCAGAGAAAACATTCCCGCCTGTTTCTAATGAGCTGTCACTGTTCTGCGATCACTCTCTGCTGGTTGTGCTTTACTTTGAAAAGTGTGCGGAAAGGGAAAAGGAAACACTTTGGAAAGGGAATAGACACTGGCTTTGTGCAGATCCTTTGCAAAAATTCATGGAGGCTTCTTTTTTCGAAAAAAAACCCCACAACAACCACAGTATTTCTCATATCTGGAGAAGGTAAGACGAAGGTGAGGTGAGAGGGATGGAGAATCACAGAGGGGGAAACAAGCAAGCAGTGTGCAGGTAGAGCAGTGCGCTTCCTTGCTTCTTCCAGATGGACCTGCCTTAATCCCCTTTCTTCCAGAGGTGTAGCCATAGAGCACAAATAGGGAATGTCTCTCTCTCCAAATATCATAGGGCTGCACATCCCACCATCCCTCACCACTGGCCAGTTGGCCAAAGCCACTGAGAGTTGCCATCCAAGAGCATTCACCTGGGGGAACCACCCCTTCCTCAGTCCTGACTGTGAGGATTCTCCACAGTAATGGCTGCACTGCTGGGATGACGTCCCATTTCCCCAGCATTGGCCGCTAAGCAATGTCCCCTTCTTATCCTATTAAACCCTTTAATGCTGCAGTCCTTTCTTCATATACTGAAGCCTGTTCCAGTCATTCCTGAAGTGTTTGTATGCAACAGGTGAGGAGGGAAAGGGAACCAGGAACCCAACAACTCTCTCCGATTTCTATAATCCAATGAGGTTCACATGAATCGGCTCCCTGGCAAATCAGGATGCAAAATCATGTGGAGGCTTTCTCCTTCAAGTAATCACCCTCCTTGGGCAGAGGATGATGGAACTTGAGGCTGAGTATGATCCCAGTACTCACCTTCTGAGGTATTTGTGAGATTTTTTGCCTCAGGTGTGAAAATAACTTAATTGGCTTATGATATAGTACACTTCGATTTTGGGAACGAGGGGGCCGTATGTTGCTTTGCCTCAGTCAGCAAAATGTTGTGGGCCAGCCCTTGGACCTACTCTGGATTGAATTCTTTAAAATATTTTGCTTTAAAACACTAGACTTAAGGCAATGCTTTTATAGCAAATGGTGTTTTTAAAATTAGCATTTCATAAACAAAAACAGCCAAATGTCACTCTTTTCCCCCCCACAAATGCCCCTTGGTTTTAAGGTCAAAATATCTACATTTAGTCTTCATCATCCAGCATTATTTTAAGACCTGCCAGTTTAATATGTTCAAAATGAATGCTAGAAGAAAAGTTATATTTTCTGAGAGGACAGATATATAAGCAATAAATGTTTAATGAGATGGAGCTTGACTGAAAAACCTGTTTTATTAGTAACAGGTACCAAGGTGCTATATACTAATGTTTAATACATGCACCATTACACTAGGCCTGGGTTCTATGATTTATTACAAGACAATAATTAAGAATTTATAGGCATTTTTGTTGATAATAAACCTACCAAAGTTACAATAAAAATGTGTGATTCTTAATCGATCATGCCCTGTATGTGTATATGTTTTACATATATTGGATTACACTGTAGACATTACAAGATGTATTTCCCCCTGGATTTCACTAACCCTTCTTTTTCATTAAATAATGCCATGAAGACTGGATTTTTAAATTAATGACATAAATCCAGCAAAATATTGTTCCCCAGTTATAGGAGGGTATTATCCACAGACTCACAAAAAGACCCCCTTGACAAATTACACTAAATCATATACCTTTGCTTCACAAATCAGGATGTGAATAAGGGGTGTGCACTTAATCTCAGTCCTCCCTCCATGCAAGTGAGTGAACAAGCCAGATGACACAGGGCTTCCTCTGATTTAACAAACTGGGATTCATAAAGTGTCTGATGGCAGAGCCAGAGGATGGGAATTCGATTCCCCTTCATAGCCCAGGAGAAGAGCCAGCCTATGTAGCCTTGGGCAAGCTGCCTAATCTCAGAGTTCCCCCAAAAGAAGGGAATGGTAAACCACTTCTGAGTATTCTACATCTAGAAAACTCTGGAAAGAGTCGCCATGAGTTGGAATTGATTTGGCGGTGCATAATTATTATAATTAATTTCGCCATTCTACCTTGGAAGATTAGTAATTTTAAATCCCAGCACATCTAGGCACAATGATTGTTGGACTCTCTCTCCCATGGCCCTTCCTAACCCCCTGTTTTACAATAGTACTCAGCTTGCAGTATGTGAAAGCTTACCTGTTTGATTTCATAGTAGCCAAATACAGGTATTATCAGCTGGTATTTGGAGACAAATTAATTAGATTTCAGTTCCACCCTCCTACAATGTCAGGTGGATACTCAGTACCAACCCACTAGAATGGAACACTACATGTCAGTCTGCCCGTTTTTCCTTAGACCTCTTCATATTACAAGCACTTTATTTCATCCCGACTGGATTAGTGCAACATGCTCTATGTGGTGCCATCTTTGGAAAGTGTTTGGAAACTTCAGCGGGTCCAAAATGTGGCAGCCAGATTGCTAACTGGGGCTGGTTACAGGGATCACATACACCCCACCAGTGTTACAGCAGCTCCTCTGGCTGCTGATCTGTTTCCGGGCACAATTCAAAGTGCTGATTCTAACCTATACAGTCCTAAATTGCTTAGATCCAAGTTATTTCAAGGATTGCCTCTCCCTTTATGAGACTACTTGAGTATTAAGATAATCAGGAGAGGCCTTCCTCTTCATCCTTCCACCTTCACAGGTATGATTGCTGGGTATACAGGAGAGGGCCTTCTCTGTTGCTGCTCCCAGACTTTGGAATTCCCTCCCATGCGAGGCCAGGTTGGCACCATCTTTGCTATCCTTTTGCAAGCAGGCAAAGACATTTCTCTTCACGCAAGCTTTCCCTTAGTGACTGGCTGCTTGAGTGGGTTTGTTAAATGTAGTCCTGTACTTCAATGCTTTGAATGTTTTTTGGTATTTATTTTGTTTACCATTTTTAGTGTGGAATTTGTTTGATCCTTTCCATACTGTACACTCACTGCAGTCCGTTTTACATACAGTACTATGTTTTAATGGTATATGCCTCCTTGGTCCTTTCTAAGGAGAAAGATGGGATAAAATACTATAAATAAATAAATACATATCACATGGAGGAAACACATGGCAGATGAAATGTGAACCGTTTCACATGATGCCTACAAACAACAAATATTGTACTGTATGTTTTCCTCCATTAGAAAACTATGAATAGCTTCCTTCTCTCAGCGTACATATACAGTGCATACCAATACTGAAATCGATGCATTTACAATCCCATATGATGTAATACCCAAGGAGAGGTTTACGCTTTTTCTTATGCAGAAATGAATGAATGCAGAAAAGACATAAGGTTTCAAGTGACTCGAATGCTGCAGCATTCTCTGATGGTCATGCAAGCTCTCCAAACTGCAAAGCTCAGCCCAGGGAAAGGGTGAACTCCACTCATGCAACATTTGATGGGAGCTCATTTGATTGAGCTTCTTTTGCCTCCGGGAATACAGGCAGAATCTCAGATCAGGGCAGGGAGCTCACAGTGGGAAGTAAGCACACTAACATAAATCCATCCCAGAAGACAATGCCCTTTGCCACTAGTGGACTAACTACTAAATAAAAATACAGAACAAGTCTCAGGAGTAGTTTGATTACAGACATCATCCTATACCCATGGCCACCCAGCTATGGCTCTGCATTAAAACACCATTATAAGTAAGCAGCTCTGAATGGTGAGACTTTTGTAGCAATTCTTTGGATTAAGTCTTTATCTTGCCGCTACCTCCAGATCTTTAAAGAACCACCACATTAATCTTCCAAAACAAACAAACCCGTTAGTTCCAGGCTGCATAAGAAAACAAGAGCTGAAATAAGAGGAAAAGGTGCAAATTAAAGATGGAAATAATATAGAGGATGAGGCCAAAGGCCTAACAATTTGAGGATTTTTTTTTTAAAAAGGCAATTCTTAAATGTTCATTCCTCAAGGCTCTTTAACCGATTTTCAGATTTGGTTGATTATATATTTCATATTTTATGAAGCAATAACTTTTAAAAAAATCAGAAAAGCCTGCAGTCATCTAGATTTTTCTAGCTTTGGGGGTGGAGGATTGTGTTGATTAAAAATAATTATCTGCAATATCCTCTCATACAAGGGAATAGTTTTGTTCACATGTGAGTCCCCTCCCCAAAAACATTTATATGGCGGACGATATACATTTATGTATTATATCCAGTTTCCTTCATTTCCTCCAGTAATCAATGTAAGGTGGTTACATGGTTCTTCTCCTTCCAACTCTAGTCTCACAACAGCCCTGTAACGTAGGTCAACCTGAGAGAAAAGGACTGCTCCAAATCCCAAGTCACTCAGTGAGCTCCTTTACAGCTTCTTTGAATCTGAACCATCCAAGCCATGGTCTAGCACTCTTAACTGCTCTACCCCTACTGGCATGCTTTTAACCTGCCACATCCCATTCAAAAGCTTCTGTTAGTATCATTATTTAAGTCAAAGGCACAACATGCCAGAAAATTGTTGTTGTTGTTGTTGTTACATGTTGTCAAGTGGCACTTGACCAAATGGCAGTCCTAAAAGGGTTGTCAAATTATGCAAAATCTCAAAGGAATGGCTTTATCATTGCCACCAATGATAATGTTATTTAGAAGGTTCTCTTTTTTTTATTTTCTACTAAGTGCATAATGGTTTCACAGCTAGACTTTGATCAAACCATGTTTTTGATAGCAACAGAGACAGAGAGAATCAGAGACCAAGCCGTACACATTTTTGTGGCCCAGAAGGTAACTTTTCCATGTTTATGTGTTACATGTGTTTAACTGTTTGCATGCATCTCTTTGTCCTCTAAGCACTAAAAGAAAGACAGGAAAAGCATTGCCTTGCAGATGTTGGATTGCCACTTCCATCAGCTCCAGCCACCAGTGCCATTTTTGAGGAAGGCTTTGAGTTGCAGTCCAACATCTGGAGAACAGCATAGTGAATTATGGGATGTGGTGTACAAAATGTCCAAATGTCTAAACCAGTGCTTCTTAGCCTTGAGTCCCCAAATGTTCTTGGACTACAACTCCCAGAAATCCTGGCCAACACAACTCATGGTGAAGGCTTCTGGGAGCTTTAGTCCAAGAACATCTGGGGACCCAAAGTTGGGAACCTTTGGTTTAAACAATTAATAGAATACACCATGAGGAAATTATGGGAATGTCATTCCCAAGTATATTTTACACTTGGCATGTAAACTCCAAGCTGAGCATATAACACAAACTTGTGTGACCCAGAGAGAGAGAGAGAGAGAGAGAGAGAGAGAGAGAGAGAGAGAGAGAGAGAGAGAGAGAGAGAGAGAGAGAGAGCTGGGAAGTAAATACTGTATGTAAAGTTACCCTCAGAGGGAACAGAAGTGAATCCCAGGAATTCTGAAACACTCTGCCCATTGCTCTTGACTATGCAAGCTGGAAAACAATGATGGAGAAATGCATGAACTATTTGAATCACTGATCCCTAGTTCAGCTCTCACATTTTCCTTCTCTCAATGTCATTCATCCTTGCTGCAATATGGAAATAATAATATCAAGTATGCAGTACAGGGTGGTTGCAAGGATGATTAAACTCGTATAAGCGGAGTCCTCATAGCATTGTTGTTATTAACAGGCCCAATGAGTTATCGTGATGCTCCTTCTAAAGTGATTGTTACACTGTCAATTAATTTCAGTCACATTTTCGCTAACACAAGATGTTCTAAAGCATGCAACCATGACTCCAAACCCTTTGGGAATATGTTTTTGGTATCCATTTCAGCTCAAAAACCAGCACTGCATATGAACAAACACTGGAGGATGCTTTAGAAAGCTATAGAATTTCACCCCATTATCCCAATCCATTTTTAGTAAGGAGTTACTAAAATTAACAAATTTCTTACCTTTAGGATATAAAGTTTTTCAGATTTTTTTTAAAAAAAAAGTTGAATAGGGGAGAATCTAAAGATGTTTATCCACCCAAATCCAGAGCACTGGATGCTGAAATGTGAGAAATTTGCCTTTGAACTTCTGTGGACTGTCCTGATCAAATCAGACCCTATGCAAATGGACAGGAATGTCATTTCAGTTTATTGTTCAAGGATCTAATAGAAATCAAAAATGTCTCCATTATTTGGGTGGACGGGGACTTGTTCTTTCACATTGGATATACGGGGGCGGGGGGGGAAGCCTCATATTTCTTAATCCACAATGACACTTTGCCCACTGCCAACCATTAATCCCAAATATAGGGGAGGAACTGAATCTGAGGAACTGGGATGTGCATAAGCAGTGATTTAACAAGTTGCCATTGATTCAGTGGGTCTACTCTGATTGGAATTAGCAACTGAATTTGTCAAAGATTGGATCTAATGGTTGGGGGACAAGCTGCTTTTGGGGAAAAAATGCTTACTATAGGATCAATTTCTTGGAACACAAACCTTTGTACCTGGCCTTTGGCTTTCTTATTCTGGGGTCTGTCTGTCTGTCTGTCTGTCTGTCTGTCTGTCTGTCTCTCTCTCTCTCTCTCTCTCTCTCTCTCTGTGTGTGTGTTTGTATGCTTAATACAAACACAAAGTAAATGAAAAGATAACTATTTTAGTCACTTTGAAAATACAAGAAGATGCTTCTTAAAAATGCATATCAAATAGTAACTATTGGCGGGCTCAAAGCAATGTCAATATTCTTTAAATTGAATTTAAAGAATAACTTTCCAAGTTCTGCCTTGGTGTGCATGATGCCATTCAGCAGTTCAACAGACTGGCTGCCCTCCTGAACAACTGACAGAGAAACCAAAGTAAGTGGAAATCTCCTGACCATCCAGAAGTCTTTTGAGCACATCTGGCCCAGCCTGCTGTTACCCCTTAGTGCCGAGCCAGGCAAGGTGGATGAGGGCCACAAGGAAGAAGATGACAAAGAGGGAGTCACATTAGCTGTTGGATCTTCTGTCCCTATTGTTTCCAGAAAGATGGGGGTCATTAGGGAGACAAGCTGTTATAATGCCGCATTCAGGCAGGACAATGGAGGGCTTGTTATTGACGTGAGATGTCATTGCAGTGAAACAGGCTCCATGTACCACCTCATGGAGGCAAGGCTTCCAGTATGATAACTGAAAGGATAATGGTCTAGATTCTTCTAAACTGACATAAGCAAGTGAATAAGATATTTGAAATCTGGATTTTAAACATGGAAAAATGTTTTACATTGACTCAGACAATAGCTCTCCTTCACCCTGCTCTACTCTGATGTTGCTGCAGTTTGCTCAGGTTTGTAGAGAAGCTCCTGGACATTTCAAGCATAAATCTGAAATTCTCAGTAGATATTTTAAGGTTTTTGTTTTTATTAATGTTCTAAAAGCATTCCATGGATCAAAAGCACTTGTGTCATTATTTAGGCGGGACAAGCGCCACCTTCGGTAACCCTTGGGAATCGTCTTTGGAAGACATGGATTTCTCTTTGTCAGTTTTAATAAAAGGCAGCCAGAAAAATAATTGTGTGCCATGTGCTCCCAATAAAGGCGAGACCAGTGCAATCAATAGCAAGAAGCAATCTGTTCCGTTTGCCATTAGCTGCAAACATCCATAAAACAAGACACCTTTGCTGGAGGGGCTGCCTCCTCTCTCCAGTTTTTCATGGCACAATGAGCCCACTGTGCTCAGAGAACATCTGTGCCGCTGGACCCTTCGCAGCCATACAGTTGCCTTCCTCGTAGAACACGGCAAGAGCCTGGCTCATGGCTCACATCAGACTAAGCCTCATTGAATCTAGTAGACCTTACTCAGGAACAAGCACACATAATACCAGCCCTGGGCTGCCTAGGCCAATTCACACAACAAAGACAAATGGCAACAGCTCCATCAACTTGTCTCCACCTCACCCCACCCCTAGTCTAGATAGCAGTGCCAGTTCAAGGTGTTTTCCTACGTTGAGTCCAGACCCTGTCCCTGCCCAAGGAACACACTAAGGCCAGCACTTTAAAGGTGGGGTAGGCAGTATGGATAACAATTCTCATTATTCCTCGGCAAAAGTTCTGCTGGGTAGGAATGATGGGAAGTGCTGGAGGGCCACACTTGCTGTGTCCATCCTTTAAAAAGTCTTGCTGCACCACTTGGGACACTAACTGCAGGTTTCACCTGCTCCCTCCCTCCCTCCTTCCCTGCCTCACCTCATTCTAGGGTGCTGCCTGGATCAGGCCTGGCCCAAGCATGTCACTTTTCAGAATCTCCTTCTGCTTCTCTTTCCACCTTGATGCAAGAGGATAAGAAGCAAAGCGAGGCTAGTTGAGTCAGACCAACGGTCTTCCCCTGGAGATTGTCCTACGCAGGTAAGACAGCAGCCAGAGTGGTGGGGCACGGCCTCGGATCAGGAGAAGAGTATGCATGTGTAAGGGTGAGCTTTCTGTCTGGAAGGGACAATGGTGCTCCCCCTTCGGGTGGCATTGCCTTGGAACTGGCCATTGGCCGTGCTGGTGAGAGTGGGTGGATTGGCTGCTTGAGAACACAAGACTGTCCACCCTGCCCCTCCTCCCCAAGTGGCAGGCGTCTCATCCCAACCAGCCCTTGGGCCACTGAATTAGAGAAGGAGCATTCACCTGACACATATATTAATGCTTCAGCATCTTCTTAAGGTTGGTCTTATTAACACATGTTATACATGTCCTCTCATTTTTGTCTTTAAATGTTGCATGCATGGACAACACAAGAAGCACAAGAAGATCTTTTACTAGTATCAATCCCTTCTCGATCTCCCATTTACTATTTTCAGTTAATCTCCATATGGTACTTGTGTGTGGTGGTGGGGGTCTATGCAATTTGAGTCAGTTAAATATATGTTGTACATTAGAATCATATGCCTTTTGGTACATCCCCACGGAGATGCAATAAAACATGCAATGTGTTCAGCAGAGGGTAGTGACGGCGGGGAAAATGCTGTACAACAAACAAATATTAATCTTCTTTTAGGAAGGGTGTTTTAGATTACCTTTACAAATGATCCATTGAGAAGTGTAAAACAAAAGCATTTGTGATCAATGATCTTGTTCAACTGGCTACATTATTTAAGCAATAAAGTAAGGCTGAATATATTGATGCTATTTGTCATGAATGCCAGTGCACTGTCACCTTACGGTATGTCTTCCCTGTTATAATCATAATTTATAAAATATAAAATATGTTCTTTGACATTGTGATTAATGACTTCAGCTGAGGAGGTTTGCTGAGTATCTCAAAGGATATGTGTCAAATTTTGTAACTGTGTCTAATAGACTTAGCTTTATTTTTGAACTACAGCATCAATAACTGTATTCAAAATTTGGCACTTGTGCCTTTTTGTTTAGCTTCAAGTCACCCAAAAACTTGAGGCTTGAAGCTAAATCCTCAGGTCCAATTCCTGTTGTGCACAGCTGTTGTGTCCTGCTGCACTGTAATAATAAGGTGCATTTTGCTGTCTATTCAGCTGCTTTTCTTTTTAAGTATTGTATTTCCCCCAGCTCCAGGTTTCTATATTATCTGGTTAGCCAGGTTTTATGTTGATTCTGCTCCCCTCTCCCTGGATTCCCCTTTTGCCTAGTTTCCACAATCAGACAAACCCGCAATAGCTGCCTTCCCATCCTTTCCTGCCTTACTCCTGTGACATCACAAAGGTGCTGCCCCCCCTTCCCCGGTCTTAGGTCCTGGCCCTGAAATTTTAGGAAATGGAATATTGCTGGCCCAAAACCAGTGACCATGCTACTGGGGGATTCTGGGAGTCGTCATCCTGCTTTTCTAAGCTTTTGAAATAATTCAACCTGTTCGTAAGTCAAGCCACTTTGTCTTACTGCAAGCTGTTATACTTTACATAATATATTGGCACCTACTATATGAGAGCCAGATACTCCCAGCCTTGAATGTACCACCAGTTGATGTCCAGGAGCTACAGAACTGTAGCAACACAAATGACAACTCAATACTTTCCATGCGAATTCATTCTGTCACATTTCCATCTCTCTCACTTGTCTTATTTGTTTTCACAACTGCCCAACATGTCATTCAGTTTTCTGCAGCCAGATATACAGCAAGGAAGAAGGAAACAGGAAGACCATGGAAGTAACTAGTTACCAATAATAGTCACTTGTATTCTGACAATAATTTAAGGTACTACTAAGTTACATGACTTCCCAGTGTGGTGTAGTGGATACTGTGATGAACTAGGACTCTGGAGAGCAGGGTTTGAACCTCTGCTCAGCCATGGAAACTGACTGGGGGAGTAGAACTGATAAAATCGCTTCTTAAAAATATCTCACTTACCTTGAAAGCCCTGCTTGGGTCATTATAAGTCAGTTCTGACTTGACAGTATAGAACAAAACACAAATTACATTACAGTTGCAGCTGCACAAGGGATAAGTTTACCTCCTAAAGTCAAATAGTGTCATAATTGCAATGTTTCAGATAGTTTTAAAGTTATGGGGGTTTGGCTCCACTAAAATGGAAGAAGGGATGACACATGATTCATGTGTTGCCTCGTGCTGCTGCCTTATGCTCTACCATTGCTGTTAAGAAAATGACAAGGTAGGCAGGAGGAGAGGTTTTATTCCAGGCTACCAGTTGCAGAATTCAGTGCTTTTAAAAGCAAATAAAAGTAACCATTCAGTTCGTTGTGAGAAACAGGTAAAAAGAGTTACTTTCAATATTTATTTTTGCCTGAAACAACTAGATATGGTGTTAATGGGGTAGTGTGGATATTGTCCTGAGAGGTTCAAATGCATTTTAATTTGTGTATTTTTGTTCAAAAGTAATCATAGCTACTGACAGGGTTAATTGCATTTTATTACTTCATTTCATTTTTTTATTATATAAAAGCAAAGCATGCTGCTTATATACCGCCCCATAGCGCTTCAAGCACTCTCTGGGCGGTTTTCAAGTTAATTATGCAGCCTACGCATTACCACCACCATCCCAGCAAGCTGGGTACTAATTTTACCGACCTCGGAAGGATAGAAGGCTGAGTCAACCTTGAGCCAGCTACCTGGGATCGAACTCCAGGTCGTGAGCACAGATTTGGCTGCAGTACAGATGTTTTTATTGCATATTGTAAACCACTCAGAGAGTGGCAACACTAATAGGGCAATACAGAAATGGAAATGAAGGAAGGAAGGAAGGGCTGGTTTCTAACCAATATGTATTTGATCATCTGAAACGTCAACAGTTGATGACAGCTTAAATATTTCAAGAAGCCATCACAAAACGAAATAGATTTCCCCCCACTAAATTGCATTTTCTACTATGATATGCTAGGCTGAACACACTCAATATTCTTCCATCAGTTGTAGCAATGAGTTCAGGGTAATTCAATATAGACACCACTATTTTAATTGAGGAAATTGCTCTCGAACAAATGTGCTGCCATTTCCATTTACACTTAGGTAGGAAGGTGCAATTTATCACATTAGGTGAAACCTGTGATTAAAACATCAAGCCCACCCTTGCGCAAGATTTTCTGGACAAAGATTCTTACATCTGTTGCTGCATAAAAAGCAACATGAGGCTGTAACTATTAATTAACGCTTTGTATGTGACCTCTTGGAAATCCATGAAAAAGGGAAGAAATTGATTTGTTGGAGGCCTAGCGATAGTTATTATGTCTCCTGGAGCAGATATTGTTGGGATGGAGAGCCTTGCTTTGCTCCTGAGTAAACAGGGAAAGCCCACTATAATTATACCGTAGTTTTAAGGGGCTATCTCAACCAGTATTCTGGAAAAGCAGGGTATTTCTTCCCATTCTTGATTACACTGAATTAACAGATGGAAGAATGCACTTCTTAATTGGCCACCAGCATAATATCATCATTACTTTCGAACTGCAGAGCTGAAAGGGACCCTGTGAATTACTGAATCCAGCTCCTGTCAAGGAGGCACAGTGGGGAATCAAACTCCCAGCCTCCGACTCTACAGCACAGAGACCTAAATGGCTGCGCTATCCATCAATTCAACAGAAGAGAACTGAAAAGCTTGACTTGACAGGGCAGTCCTTTTTCCTGTTGCAACTAATCCCGATGGTCTTCAGTCACCAGCAGAACTGCCATTTGTGAATTAGTAGCACCCAAACGCACTGAGAGACGAGTCGCTACATTATGGTAGCTGGGAAAAAATATTGCTGTAATGGAGGGCTTCTCATTTAGCTGCTCAGTCACACTTGTTCCTCCCTGTGATTCTGGACATACAAGCCCATGACTGAAAATGAATCCTATTGTATAGAGAACAACCTTAAGGCAAGATTTAAGGAGTGTCCCAAGCATAGTTACAACCAACCATGTTCACTTTTATGCTCACAGATGGCAAAGCTTTTTCTTAAGACTACTAAAACATATTTCTGAGAGGACCTGTTGTATATGAGAACATTGCTTCTCTGGATTATTTTCCATGGTTTCACTGGTGTGCTGATGGTCCATTTTAGTACTGTCACTTTCTTTGATTAGTAATTCAGGTTTCATTGATTCTTTTGATTCTAATGGCATTGTGGCTGTTTGGATTCCAAATTTAATTTTTGTATGGGTACGTTTTGATAGGACAGTGGCTGATAAATGCAACAAATGAATAACTGTCAAACGTTACGAAATGCAGAAGCCACTCGGCAGTTGTTCTTATAGGTTTTGTTTTTCACAACAGGATGTTGCCCCAGAAATTTGTTTTTGTTATCTCAGGGCAGGCTATCTCAACTGTATGCTCTCCAGATGTCTTGGACTTCAACCCCCCCCCCCCATGATCCCCCTGTTAGCATGGTCCTCTGTTGCAAGTCAGATCTTTTATTGCATATGACAAAGACTGATAATGAAAGAACCTGGATAAAAACAGCAACAAGTAATACACCATCAGACATAAATCAAGCTAACAGTGCCACCTACATAACTGAAAGCATGGGGGGCAGAGGGACTGTTGAAGACCAACACCTGACAGTAACCAAGAGATCTCAAATAAATACAGTATTTTCATCCTATTGTGATGACACAGTCTGCCCTAAATATCCCTCTGTAAGATTCTGATGCAGAGAATCACAATGAGTACCTTGAAATGCTCTTGAACTCTCCTAGACCACAGGTACAAAGCCATATGTTTCTAAAAATCTACCCATATTGTCCAAAGACCATGGTTGTAAGCCAAGGCATCCGTGGGTCACCAGATTGGGGGGAGGTTATCTTAGAAGAGAACCCCTTTTCTCCCCTAGCTCACTAAATACAGGACTGAGTCATCTTTCTCTGGTTTCACCTCTCATTGATAAGATGTCCCAAAGCCAGGGTCCTCCTCCTGACTTATCAGTGACCTGGTTTGTAGCCTTGTGTCTAGGAGCATGGTGTAAGCAGCCCACCATCATAGAAGGCAGCAGGTAACCAACTCCTTTCGTGCCGTGAGCTATGCAGCAACTGAGGCTGGAAAGTGGCACCAGCCTGCAAAAGGGTCGCCTGATGTTTGGATACAGTTCCTTATGCTGTGCCAAACTTATTCTGCTGAATAAAGGCGAGGCCTTTATTTTTCTAGCAAACATGCATATAGTGCTGTTTTTGTTCAAAAATATTCACCCTAACATGTATAAGAGCAAGGCTTCCTCAAATAGGTTGTTCTGTGCAAATCATTCCTCAAAGCCACTCCTATAACCAGGGCTGCACATGTAGAGTTTATGAGGCAGGACCTATGTAGGATAAGGAAAGCAGAGAAATGGATTTCAGGGTGGGTTTGGGGCATATTTTTTTTTAAGACATGCTTGCTGTTCAGAGGCTTTGAGTGTTGGGTCTGCGTCTTTGTCTGGTACTCTGACATGTTGAAGCCACTTGTCATTGAGGAATGCCATCCAGCTCCTTACATCTTATTATGTTTCAATTTTGCAATACTCTCCCTTTCTTTTGATGCTTTCCAAAACATCAGTAGAGTTAATGTAAGCAAGCGTGTCAACTGCTGTAAACTCAAAATGCTTTCAAGATGAGCTAATTACCAGGGTTTAATTGGCAATGAGCAGAACTTAATGTCTCAGCATTTTATTGGTCTCGCTAGGCTATTAACATTTACATGGTACCCGGCTACAAAGTGGCTTTGTTCTTAAATTTATAAGGATATAAATATCTCCTATGTAGAAGAAACAACTGTGAAAACTTTCCAGGACTTAATAAGGTTTTGATTTTTAATATATATATATAACATGATAAATATTATGGATATAATTATTTAAAAGAATATTTGCTTCTGGGGTGCATTTAGCTTCTGTCTTAGTAACCCCGATTAGCATTCATTAGACTTGCTGCAGTCAAGGGAAGCAGAAAGACTCTTCCTTAAATTAGAGGGAATTATTTTATCTTTTTCATAGAAAAACTGGCTGGTGGAGGTGGGAAATTCACAAGTGCTGAAAGAAATAATAACTGCCCCCCCACTCTCTGGTCCTATGAATATACAAGGTGTATTCATAGAGCTTTAAAAAGTTCTAAGGTGAAAGATTAGGCATTTTTGTAAAAAAAAAATCATGTCTTTTAAAGAAAGCAGTCCAACATCAGACAGAAGCTCATGTGAAGCTTTCACCTCCAACCTTGCCCCCCAGAAAACACCACTTGAGCTGGCCAAAGTGCTAAAAAGATTCTTGATGGAACTTAAGGCTGGTTTAAGAGCCATGCTAGACATGAGAGCAACTTTTCCATACATCTAAACATAGACTATCACTAACTTTATAGACGGAGAAGGAGAAGCTGCCACATTTAAAAGCAAAAGAGGTGTATATGGGTAAGGTAGCTAACTTAATATGTAGCTGAACCCTCCCCCTCAGCACCCACATTTGGGTTATCTCCTTGCAGTTCCTGTTCCCCAAGGGCTTTTCGTCCAAGAGATTTTTTTTCCCTCTTCCATCACTGGTAATCCAGATTTAGCAGGAACTGGAGGTTAATGGGTAAGGCCAGTAGGCCATGGAACTGCAGCACCACCGTACTGTGGTTTTTAATGTTTTATTTGCAACTGTTACATGTTTTCATCAGTGACAGAGATCCCTAGCAGTAGCTGGCTTTTTTGCGTCTTGATCCAAAATGGGTTTGGAAAATATAATTTCTCAAATTCAGGTCAGGTTCAGTATTCTGAATGTTATGACAGAAATGATAGAAACACATTTCAGCAATATATTTTCATCTAATGATTTGGTACAAATAGTTGTACTTCACTATCAAGAAGTACTTACTCTTACAAGAAAAGTAAGAGTAAGAATCTCTGTATGGATCAAATAATCTGACTTCAAAACTACTTCCATGGGAGCACAAGTCTCACTTCACCAAATGATAGTATGGGAAAAAAAATAAAGGACTAAGCATTTAGTGAGAATCACCCTACATTTTAATCAAAGTCTTACAGCATAGGGATGCATGGCTTGTCTGTTACATATAGCATTCTAGTTACCTCCTGGATGATAATGTCAATAAACAACAATCAAGCCTACGGTTTCAATTAGACCATCTTCAGGCTGAAACTGAGGGGTTCATATGTACAATCAGAGATCAGGTTATTTGCTCTATATATGCCACCAGAAATGGTATAAATGTTTAGTCCTTTATTTTTTTATATAGTGAGGTGTAAGTGATGTATGTATGACCTATCACAATTCTAAAGGAACAATTCATCATGTCATAACTGGATGCCCTAAAATAGCATCAACAGGTTAAAAATACTCACAGAACCAAGTTGCAAAGATCATTTTTCAGCATCTTATGGACCACTCATGCCTTTTCCTCCATACAGTAAATTCCTTTTACCTCCAATTTTAGAAAATGAAACTGCAACATGCTATTGGGACAAGCATGTTTTCATGGACAAGAAAGCTGATTTCAATAAGCCGGATATTATAACCAGTAACTGCTACTTCCTGTGTTGTTTCGACGCTGTATGCGACGCTGGAGTGTCCTCTCCAGATACTTATCCAGACTTTTGGATAAACAACCATGAAAAATATACCTGGTAGAAGTTAGAATTCCACCAACAAGCAACCTCAAAAGTATACAGAAAGTACAGAAATTGCAAAGTATCAAAAATTAAGGCAAGAAGTTAAGAGTAATCCCAAAATCTTTGATTTTGCTACTAATTTCAGCAGGTGGAGTCATCCCAAAATCTTTGATTATCGGGGTTTTTTTTAAATGCAAGTAGCTGCTAACTTGCTGCCTGATATCAAGAATCAATGATTTTGCAAACAGACCATCTCACCCACAAATTCTTAGGGCTTGGTTTCTAATACGTAGGCTTTGGTCCATCCCCCTGCACCAGCTATGCTGAGAAAGAAGAAGAAGAAGAAGAAAGAAGATGTGGAGGGGTTTTAAAGTAATTAGAAGCAAAAGACTAACCCAGTTAATTAGTGTCAGCTTTGCTAGATACCAATTAGACTTCAGTTTTGTTCATCTGAAGAAAGGTGCTGTAATCCAGAAAAGCTCACAGTAAAATTAATCTGCAAGTCTTAAAGGGACTACAGCACTCTGAGGGCCTTTTCCTTTTGTTTAGGCTCAACATAAAGAGGGCACTTGGTGTGAAAACGGAAGCCAAATACAGCCTCTTGAAAGTAAGCAGCATGCATATTATGGCCTTCACAATTCCTGCCAAATTTATTATTTTGCCACCAAATAAAGAGCAAAAAAGCAGCAGCAGAAAAAAAAAATCCCCTTTAAAAATAAGGTATGTGGAGAAAACATGCCTTGTTTCAAAGGCAAACTAGGCTCTCAGAATACAATTTTGCTTAAAAATAAGGTGCCTGCTCCTTGAACGTCTTGTTTTAAATGGAAAACAGACCTTCTTCTGCCGTTGTCCCCTTACTAGATTTCAGCAGGGTCACAGGGGTCAACACTGGCTCTCCTGGATTAAAGAGACGGGACTGTGACCTCAGCGATCACCAAGATATAGGATCTTGTAGGGTTTATTATAATTACAGAGAGCTGTCAAGATTTATTTCAGCAATCCTTTGTCGGCACAGGATGGAAGTTGTGTAGATACGCATATAAACTGGGACACACTCTTATTACTGTATTATGTAGCAGTTTTAATGGCTGCTTTCTTTATAAGATGCCCTGAGATGTTTGATATGGCTTGTGTGGGAAGGTATAAATGTTAAACGAAACAAAACAAGAATA
The DNA here is from genome assembly GCF_051106095.1 of Pogona vitticeps. Classification (NCBI taxonomy): domain Eukaryota; kingdom Metazoa; phylum Chordata; class Lepidosauria; order Squamata; family Agamidae; genus Pogona; species Pogona vitticeps. Next base: position 157,230,069 of record NC_135784.1, on the reverse strand, counting down.
AATGTGTTTGGATACCGGTTTGCAATTAGCCAGCTCCTTGGTAAGGAATATACATAGCAGTTTGGTGGATTTTTCCAACAAAGGTGGAGAAGAAGGGAGAGAAATGTTAACATCTATCAAGGTGACTGAGACAGCCTGGCAGATGGGCTGAAGGAAACAGATGCTGTAAGGGCAGGGCACAAGCCTCCGGAAAGGCAGCTGTTGACATGATAGAAGCCAAACGGCACAAACAAAGGCCACAGTGATATAACCTGAAGTCCTCTTGGCAGAATGTCTTGTCCCTGCTTCTTCTTTTTTTTTGGGGGGGGGGATAAGGGTTGCTTCCCTGCAATCCCAAAGACGGCAAAACCAGGATGTTGTCAGCTACACTTTGTGTTGGGCCACAACTGCTTTGTGGGAACTCCAGAAGACACAAGTTGTTTGAAGAAATCAAGAGAGGCACCACATCTTTTCATAGGGCTTGTTAGCCTTCTGAACAGGGTCCATTTGTGAATACAAGCTGCACGAGAGGGATCGGCAGAGCTAGGAACTGGAGGTCTCAACATTTATTCTTTGATGTTAAAGGTTAGAAGTAGGGAGATCAGTTCTCTGATGTCAATGTTTAAACCCCCGAATACATTGCATATGTGTATGTGTGTGTGTGTGTAAATCCACTATTTATGCTTTGTAGTTAAGAGGGCTGTTTAGGGAGATGTGGTAGCACAGTGGGTTAAACCACAGAAGCCTGTGCTGCAGGGTCAGAAGACCAGCAGTTGTAAGATCGAATCCACGTGACGAAGTGAGCTCCTGGCGTTTGTCCCAACTTCTGCCCACCTAGCAGTTCGAAAGCATGCAAATACAAGTAGATAAATAGGTACCACCACGGTGGGAAGGTAACGGTGTTCCGTGTCTAGTCACGGTGGCCACGTGACCACGGAAACTGTCTTCGGACAAAATGCAGGCTCTATGGCTTGGAAATGGGGATGAGCACTGCACCCTAGAGTGGGACACGACTGGACCAAATGTCAAGGGGAACCTTATTAGAGGGCTGTTTGGGGGGGGGGGAAGGCATAAGAGTTATACATGAATTTTGAACTGCACGAAGATGCGGCACCCCTGACCCCAGTGTTGTCGAAGGAAGAAGTATAATTTGTTTCAAAATAAACAGTATGGCTTACAGTGAATGCAAGTAGGCACATCCTTACTGACTGCTTCAGAAATCCTCTTCATGTCAGTTCGGAATTGCCTTCTTCAACCTGGCATTTCCTCACCCTCTGCCAGGTTGCCTATGAACCCCACAATATAATAGCTAGGTAGAGGTGAGACTTGGAAATCTGTTAGGTTGGAAAAAGATGCACCCCAACACAACAGAGTCTCATCTCTCCACCCACAGAGAAATACACACACACGCACTTCCAACAAGACTAACTCCACACAGAACCATTAGTTTTCTTGACCCCTTTCAAAGGCACTTCTTTAGCACAGCAGCTATATGAAACTTGCTTGAAAAGCATATGTGTATACTGCAGGCTGCTCAGCGTAATCCTCAGCCTTATTCTCCTATAAGCTACACAGGTCTGGAAACTCTGCCCTCTGGCTATGTTGCCTAGGGCTTCTGAGACTCCAGAAAAATCTGAAGTGTCAAGATGAAATGTCACACATATAGAGCTAGATTTTACACGGACGTGTATCAGTATCTTCCTTGTGCCATGGACATATTTAGCACCTAGAAGATGCATTGGTGCTATTCTGGAAGCATCATTTTTGAAATATTAAGTACCTCAGTGCTTTGCCTCCCTTTCGGTGTGGGAAAAGGTCAGATTCTTTGTTAACATGTAAAAGGCAGAACGCCTTCTCCCACCTAGATCTACTTGTGTCACTCGCTATAGCCAGGAAAGACGGCTGAGGGGCCTAATGCCGAGAGAGGCCCAGAAAGAAAGAACAAGGCCTTCTTGGCAGTGGCCCCTCGACTTTGGAAGAGCTTGCCATCAGAGATCCGCCTGGCACCCTCGCTGGGTGTATTTAAGAACCAATTAAAGACTTGGCTCTTTAGGCAGGCCTTCCCTCCTGTCAATACTTGTCTTACTTTTACTTAGTCTTTTGTTCTATTTTCCATCTTGATCAATACTAACATTGTCGATTTAATTCATGGTTTTAATTGTTTTATGAATAATTTTATTGTGAGCCACCCTGAGTAGACATAGTCTAGAAGGGTGGGGTAAAAATCTAATAAATAAATAAATAAATAAATAAAATTTAACACAGTATTTCCAAGCTTTGCAGGGGGAAAATCTATGGCCCTCCAGATTCTGTTGAAATATTCTACTTTGGTTATCACTCAATACTGGCCAGACTAGCGACAAATGATGGGAACCAAAGTCCAACAGCATCTAAGGGCAGAGGCCTGTTCTCCAAAGAGCCTTAAGATTTTAACAAAATTAAATGTGTGGGAAATGGATTTTTATCCATCTTATTCTGACCTCAGGTTTGTTCAACACATGGTGATAGGCGGCAAAGGCTTCAGACATATCCTATCCCTCCTCTCTAGCAGCCTTCACCCTTTTTACACCTTTGAATTCTCCATTAATTGGATTAACTGAACCATGACCTACCAACATTAAGTATTAAAATGTGGGTGCTTTCAAGTCTAGCTGAATATTTTTTTAGGTTAGGCCTTGGAGAGTTCAAGGGTGGGTGGGTGAGAAAACAGAAATGTCCCAAAATCATCCTGACTTTCCAATTTGAATTAAAGTAATAGTCCAAGATGCAGGCTGCAAAGCCTGAAGAATCAATTTGAGAGGTGTGGTTTCTCCTCACAAGCAAGGCAGGGTAAATGGTCTTTTCCCTGATCCATAAAGGTTGCCAGTTGTCTGGCACTTTCTCCATGGCCTTGTACTGAAGCTCATAGGTCCTGTTTGGGTGAGAATGGAGGTACATAGAGACCATACAAAACATGTTAGTTTTGGGGTGGCAGCTTCTATTAGGCATTGAAATAGAGATAAGAGATACTTATTCTGCCACATGCATTAATTAAGCTGACCTAATACCAGATGACTTTTTTCAGCCATGAATCCAAGGGTGAACGGAAATCTAAATATTTGATTGGGTGTTTCAAGCCACAGAGAAGTCAGACAAACATAGCCTCAGATCATGGTCATTTTTAATAATGTAATTGTCACTGTCAGTACTTTTTGCATTTAGTTTCCCTCTCATCTTCCAGTCTCCAATGCCCCCCACCAACCCTGCATACTGTGCGTAATTAATTATGTCCCGTCAGGTTGCTTCCAACTGATGGTGATCCTCCTACGGCTTTTAGACAGAAAGTACTAAAAAAAGTACTAGTCTCTCCTTCTGGTGGTGCACTGTGACCATGCAGCTTGCCTAAACTCACATAGATGGCAGGGTATGTCACTCCATCAGCCACGTGGGTGATCTTGGTTAGCCCCTCTCCCTCCTGGGAGACACAGTGGGGATTTGCGCTCCAAGCCCCTGAGCATCCCAACCACTGAGAGGAAGATATGCCCATCTGCAATCCTAGATTATAAATCGTATGTATCATACCAAGTGAATTACCATTTACCATGTATAATACAATCTTATCATAATAATCTATAATAAATGGCAGAGCTGGAAGGGATTCTATGGATCACTGAGTCCAGTTTCTGTCAAGGATGCAAAGTGGGGAATCAAACTCCCAACCTCTGACTCCACAGCCAGATAACTAAACCAGATGCCTAAACTCCTGTCCAACAGTCCTACTCTGGCTCTGAATGAATTTGTTAGTCTTTAAGGTGCCACAGGACGAATATCTTGCTTTTGCTTCAATTTTTTTACAAGACTCTCGTTGTTTACTGCAATATGCATAATGATGTATTATCGTGTGCAATGTTAATCAACTTGGGCTTGAATGTTGCCTATACAATTGGCCTCTACAGAGCAGGCTGGAAGGGGAGGCTGACCTTCTCTTCACCCTGTTCCCTGCAAGACAATGCACTCCTCAGGCCCCTTGCCAAGAGCCCTCTCTGAGCTCTGAAGCTTGCTCTCGCTAGATTGATGGCTGATTCCTCTGTGGAGAAAGCAAACAAAAGCCACCCTCTCTCCCCTCAAATCTACACAGCCAAATCATAACCAATTAGCATTGAGCTAATTTCACTTTAAATAAAAACTGGTTGTCAAGATTAGGAAGAAACACATTTGCCCCCAATTGTGGGGGGGGGGGGGAGGAGGAATGGGAAAGATGCTTGCTATTTGTTTAATTTTTCTAATGGTCCAATAAAAGATATCACCTACTTTTGCATTTGTGTAATCTTTGGACCACAACAGCCCTTTCCTTGTTCGTTCTGGACTGTGTAAGATACTCCTGACAGCTGGGCAGAGCACCGCCTATGGAACATGGTGGGCTCTCAACACCAACCACACACATTAAATTAGGTATCATCACACACTAAGTTTTCCTGCAACTTCTAGCAGTGCTTCAGTGTGACTAAGCATAAGCACTTCCTTTAAAACTGTGTTATTCTTAGTATATTACCTTCACTGTTTTTCTTCCTGCAGTAGGATAACAATAGAGGATAGTGCTCTTTTATCTTTAATATCTATGTAGCAGAGGACATTTTGGTAAACACAACTTCTTGTTTTTCAAACTGCACCTACAGTACTAAATTTCTCTCCTTTACACAACTGTGAGACACACAGGATCTGCCCCCCCCCCAATGCTTTGAAAAACATGCTACAATGTGTCTGATAGGGCTCATCAACATCAAGTAGCAGTGACACTGAGATTTATTGTCCAGAACCACCGGCCAAAATCCTGTTGCCTAGCGTAAAAGATCACACTAGAGCAGGCACATTGATGAGTCAAATCTTCCATCGGTTCCATTGATTCAAATAGATCTGCTCTAACTGTGATTGACTTTAGCCCAGGTAATTACAACTAGAGCAGGCTCATTTGAATCAATGAAATGTACAGAGGAGTTGATTCACCATACCCCCCTGATTCAATGGGCCTACTCTAGTGCGATTTAATACAGTAATCAACAAGATTCTGGCCATCATATCACTGTGAACTGCTGAAGTGCAAGCAGCACTTTGATCACTAAAACACCAACAAGCTTAAGAATTTATTCCTCCCACCTAGACTTCCTGCCTACCTGGAGCTGCACCTTCAAGCATTCAGGGCTTCTGGGCTGTTGTCTGGCTTGAGCTTTTCATTTCTTTCTTGTTGCTGCCACTGCAAAGTGTGCCCTTCAGTCCTCACCGACTCCCCATTCGCCCCACGTGTCCGTCCTATTCAGTTGTGGCTACTGGCAACTCCACCCCTATTACAGAGAGCTGCCCAGGATGCAACTCTGCCTTTTCTTAATCACAATCCCCTCACCCTTTTGGC